>NC_080744.1:97077345-97408256 GCF_020826845.1 Diceros bicornis minor
GTTAAATATTCTATCTTTTCTTTCCAATATTTGTAATGTTATCTTTACTTTATGCTAACTCATAGTAAATCTGTTTCAAATATGCTTGTTCTTGTGCCAGTCTTTTTTTAATTGCTAGAACTTTATAATATATTTTAAAATTTGAATTACCAGGTCTCCCCTCATTCTACATTTTATTTAAAAAGTTTATTCATAAATGTCTTGATCTTTCTTCCATATTCATTTATCCATGCAAGTGTTAGGGTTATTTTGTCAAGACAAATTGTGTGAACTTTGATTGTAATTATGTTACAGTTATAGATTTTTTTCTCCACAGAACACCAAAAAGTCAATAAAGCAATAGTTACTAAATTTTGTGAGAAGAAGAATGTAATCCAGACATTATTTCCCATGAAGATCATCTTTCAAGAATGATGGAAACAGAAACATTCTCAAATATGCGAAGATTCAGAAACATAACATCCAAGTATTTTTCTTTTAAAAAGCCCTTGGATATGGACACCAAAATCTGCAGGGAAGGAGCAAAATTAAGAGCTCAAGATTGAGGAAGTCATGATGAAATAGAACTGATGGTGAGAATGTAAGCTAGTCCAACAGAGCATAAGTCAAACAGCAGTAAAGCAGATTGTAATGCTGAATGAATGTGTATTTAAAAAATAATTTTTGAAGTATAGAACCTGCCAAATTTGAACTATAATTTATTAATAATGATTAGAATTTAAAACTTCTGATTATATTAGCAGAAGAGTAGGAAAGAGGCACATAGAAAAATAGAAGCATTATCAATCACCTCTCTTAAATAAGCAAAACACAAAATCTAAATAAATCAGCTAACAATGCTTCTAAAAATTTTAAATTATCAGTAAAGGTAAAACTAGGATGTGTAATTTTTAAAATACTGGCAAAGAAAAAAATTCTTTGAGAAGAAGATGGAAAACATATTTAAAATACTTAGGAAAAACAACATAGAACCAGATAATAAAAGTCAGTATAGGAATAGATGATATGCTTGAGAACAATATATCTTAGTTATATAACACTTTAAATGGGTTAGAGCTTCACGTTAAAAGACAACTTCTTTCAGGTGTGATAGAAAAACATCTCATCCAACTCTGTATTTTATGGAAAAGACACCTCAAACAAAGAGGAAGGAGAAATAAAATAGAAGGATAGATAAGGATATTTTAAATAAATGGACATAAAAGGAATAGACTTGAAACTGTAGCAATGTAGAATTTAAAACAAAAAGCATTACATAAGACAAAGATGGCCATTTCGTACTGAAGTAGGTTAATGTACTCAAACAGGAAGAGGGAGGTGGATGGATTGATAAACTATGAAAAACCCCAGGGGGAACTCCAAGTGGAGGGAAGAGGCAACCTGGAGCAGAAGAGTGCACCACAGGTTGGTGGGTAGAGGGCTAGACTGGAAGAGAATTGGGGGATCTTGTCTCTCCTAGATATACCCCTGAGCAAACCATCACCGTTGGGAGGCGGAAAAACAGCAGAGCAAGCCGAGCATCCCATAATCTAGGTGATCACAACCAAGGGAGACACATCTTAAAACATTTCAAAGTCTGGGAAAGGACGGATAGAGATGGAAGGGATCTATCTGACAGGGGAGTGGCGCAGAACGAGGGCCCGGGCAAGCCCCGAGACTCTCCTCTCTGAGGCCCATCACCCACGCTTTCCTCCCTGTGAGTTTTGCTGCTGGGTACACATGACCTGCCAAGCTAACTGCTATCTCCAGTAAAATGGGAACTGGGGGAAAAAAATTTCAAGGTATCTGAGACAATCTGCATACAAGAAAGATCATCACTGTTGAGGTTTTACGGGGAAGAAAAAAGCAGCAATGTAAAATAAATGTAGAAATTAGTCAAACAATGGAGAATTTTGGTAGCATGGAATACAGGCAGCTGTAAGAAAGAACCACTTACAAACACCGGATACGAAAAATATAAGAATTGGAATAAAGAACACAATGGATGAATCGAATAGCAAACTAGGTACAGCTGAAGAATAAATTAGTCAGCAGAAGAGCAGGTGAAGACACTGTCTCAGAAGGCATTAGGAAAGGAGAGAGCAATAGAAAACAGGAAAAGTCGAGAGATGGAGGATCAGAGTAGAAATGTCAACACCTGTTTAACACGACTCCAAAAAAGAGAGAACCGTGAAGGCAAAACTGGGAATAATTGAAAAATATTATGTAGACTTTCTCAAAGTTAGAAAAACTTGAAAGAAACGTTTTGATTGAAAAAGCTAATAGGGAAGGGAGAGCAGTTATAGATTTTAAAAAGGTTTAAGAAACATAGCCAAATACAAGATTTTGATCATGTTTGTATCCTATTTTGAATTATAAAAAGACATCTTTGAAACAATCAGGAAAATCTGAACACAGATTAGGTATTAAATGATATTAAGAAATTATTGGAGTATTTTTAGGTGAGATATTGGTGTCATGGGTATGTTAAAAAAATAAGTCCTTTTTACTCAGAGATACTAAATTTATTATGAATGAAAAGTTATGATGCTTGGGATTTGCTTTAAACTTATAACGTGGTCATGGCAGTGCTGAGGTAGGAGGAGCATAAATGGAACAAAATTGGCCATATTTGTTCTAACTGAGTGATGAATTCGTGGGAATTCATTATAATCTTGTCTGTATTTTGTGTATGCAGAAAGTTCCTATAAAGAAATAATTTTTAAAATTAAGTTAAAAAAAGAAATGTTTTGTAAAGTGAATACTAGAATAGATAAGAACAAACATAGAGGGACGTATGCACACTACCTCAATCTAGTCATAATACGGTGAAATTTAAGAAGATTAAATCAAATTGAAAGTTCTAGAAGATTCTGAAGAGAAAGAGTAGGTCACCTAGAAGGAAAAGAATCAGACAGATTTCACGCTTATCAACAGATACCGGAAGACAATGGAGTAGTATTTTCAAATTGTAGAATGATGACAACTTAGGGCTTAGACTCATATATCAAACTAAATTATCTTTTAAATGTGAGGAAAAAATAAACATGTTTTTAGACAGAAAAAAGCCTAAGAAAGTTCTCCAAAGACGCTCTTTGACAACCTATTGGAGGGAATACATTAACAAAAAGAAAAATAAATTCAACACCCTGTGAGATACATGTAAAGAAAGAGTAAGTTTCCCCTAGTGTACATAAATAATTATCCTATCCCTCCAACTTAATTACAATAGTTAATCAATAAAATTAAAAATAACAAAATGGCTTGGAGTTTGTGGTGGCATCAGTAAGTAGGAAAGGCAGAAGCCAGAGGAAGGTGAGAGCTTACTAAGATATCTTTCCTGTTTAAGAAATATGTATACATAGATGAGCCTTAGAAATACAGTAGGAAAAAATAAGTATGAATTTTAACAAGTTATGAGAGAGCACCAGAAAGAAAGAAATGTATAACTTTCAAACCAATGGAAAGCAGAAAAAGAATACAAAAGAAATAAAAAGAAAGTATGATGGTGGAGAAACATTAGGTGGCAGAAAAGAAGTTTAATTGACCGTTGATTACCACAAGTGTCAATAATCTAAACTCATATTGCAAAAGAGAGACACTCAGAATGGAAAAAAATAGGATTCAGCATTGTTTTCTTCAAAAGGCAGGCTGAAAAAGACACAAAAAAGTTGAAAATAATAAGAAGGAAAAAATATCTCCTGCCAATATGAACCCAAAGAAAGTTCGGCAATAGGTTAAATCCAACACAAGAATAAGTGTGGTCAAAATCATCAAAGAGACAAAAAGGGACATTAAATACCGGAAAAAGAAGCAATATACTCTGAAGATATAATAAGCATGAACAACATATGCATCTAACAAAATAGCCTCAAAATGTATGTAACAACAATAGAAATACATAGCTATATAGAAACATCAGCCATTGTAATCAGGTGTATCATACGCCCAGCTCAGAAACCCATGACCAAACAGAGGAAAAAAATAAGTAAATTTATTGAGGATTTGAATAACATAATTAAATAAGTTTGAATGAAAGAGAATTTTTAAAAATCCTCTGTATGAAAATTTAACATCCCTCATGTGTGATTACAAACAAAACTCTAGTAAATTAGGGAAATCATGCTTCTGTAACATGATAATGGGTATCTACCACCTCTCCTCAAAAATAACAATAAACAGAAAACATGAACCTATAATAAGTATCATTCTAAATGAGAAAATATTATAAAAGCATTCCCTTTAAAATCAGCAACTAGACAAAGATACCCATACCCACTTTCACTGCTCTTTTCTTCAACATTGTAACGGAGGGCATAGCAAGCACAGTAAGAAAAGGAAAAGGAAATAAAGACAAATATTTGCAAAGCTCCTTTGTATGTCTGTTCCTTGCACAGGAAATGGATCTGAGCTTGTGAGCTTTGGAAATATCAATGAATAGAATTGTCTGATCACCCAAAGGACTTGCTTCGTGGGTGTATTTAGAAGTGGAGAGGTGTGATGTGACTTATCAGCAAAGGGAGTGTCCATGGCAACCAGCCCCAGGTTTCCTTGGAGATATTGTGCTTTGGCAGGAAACCAATGCAAGAAGTGCATTGGAACGGAGTCCAGGAAAGAACAGTGACACAACCCTGCACAGGGACAGATTGCTCCAGACATGGATATCACGCTATAAATGGATGTGAGTCTCTGTATATGGAAAGCATGCAGCAAACACGTCAAAATTGAGGATTCTAAAAATGAGAGTCTTGAAACAAGATTTCAACTGGCCCTAATCTCAATTGAGCAAAACAAGCTGTGATTAAATCTTCTGAGCAATTTCTCCAAAGATCACCATGCACCAATTAAATAAACAAATATTTTTCTGCAAAATAAAAATGGTGAAATAAAAACACAAAATTAGAGGCCAAAAAGAAATGATCATAATAATCTTGCTATTGAAGCTTACAGATTCAACTAAGTGTTCCTCTTTCCTAAGGAAGGCAGCTGTTTACACTCTCATGTCTCTTATTTTTCTGGCTTGTACTTTAGATAACTTCTTTATTTAGACAATAAGAGGAGAGAGGGATTGGGATTTGGGATAGGGGAATAGTTGAAGAAGTTCTGGGGAATACGCAATGAAATTACAGATGAGAACTGAACAGCAATGTGGATGGAAGTAGAGTTAGACTGCCTGGATGTGCTGTGCACCGGTTATTCTCATTGCTGATATTGGTGCCAGAAAGAACCAATGTTCACGCCGTGCAAATGTTCCAGGAGACCGGTGGTCAAATTCCTCTTTATAGGCCTGGAGCCCCATTGACATTCATTGCATATTCCATGTGCATGTGTGTTTTCTTCTTGGGGAAAAGATAAGAAAACAAATTGTGACTGCTACCTATTCTTCTCAACTTGAGACCCATAATGATCTGTGTGCATAGTTCTCAGAAAGATCAATGTTACATTTTAGGAACAAATGAACATGAAACAGCTGACAAACTTTCTGGAAGGGAACTCTGTTCAAACTATGTACCAGCTTGCTCTTTACCATAGGTACTAAAGAAGAGAAAAGGACCTGTCCATTAATCTCGTTTCAGCTGGGGGAGTAATGTTCTGATTGAATGGTAACACTGCCAATCATTGGTAATGGTGTTCTAATTGGACAACATCACTGCCCATCATTTTTGCCTTTAGAGGGGTACTAGGGGAAAAGAACTTCTTTCCTATTTGAATTAAGATGACCTAAGTCCTCGGTATCTGTCCCACAAGAAAAAGAGGAAGTTTTAGCTCTGTTCGGATATAAGAAATAAGAATTCATCTCAAAGCAGAGGGCTGACTACTCAGGCAGAGAGTTTTGACTCTTCTTACACACACTGTAAGGCGAGTGTGTGTGTGTGTGTGTATAGAAAATAAATGAGCAGTCGTATAACCATTTGATTGGTCTCTAAGGTTCTCGGCATCTTGAAATTTTGCCTCATTGCTCATTAAAATATTCAAATATGTCTAGTCTACAGAAGGAAGTGCCCTCTGATTTCGTCAAGCACCTAATATAATAAAGCATTCATAGAGCAGGGCAACATTCCAAATTCTCTCTTGGTTAACCAAATGTCTAAAGGATTAGGCTACTCAGAGTTGAAGGCTGTCCCTTTGAACTGCCCAGGAGAGTACGCCTTGGTTGAACCTGCTTCAGGGTGTGCTGGTGAGTATTCAACAGTCAGCTCTCGAAGGGAGAAAATGCCCTGATTTGTAGCATCTGCCAATTCCCATGGTGTCAAACTTCCACCGTGGCTGGTTTCAAGCTACTGAGGGTTTAACAAATGGCTTGCAAAATTTCTGAAAATGTAACATTCAGCTCTTGCAGCCTGGCACCAGGCAGCCCCAGCACAGCTCTGCAGGTGGATTGCCGTGACTGCCACAGTCATGGCGGGACATTCTGACCGCAGACAAGTCAACCCAATGCAGCAGGAAACAACGTCCTCTCGGAGCTGGAGTTTCACACTGAACTTTTCGTAGAACTAGATTCCACAAAAGGTCCAAAGCTTGGGAAGAGCCATTCTATTTTGGTTAACATTTTATTTTTAATCATGAAAAAAATAGCATGCTAATTACAAACAATTGGAAATGCATAAAGTAAATTTTCTCTGAAGCCCATAGCAATGTCTCTTGGAAACTAATTTGACAGTCACTGACAGGGACTGAGAAATGATCCAGTGCTTAGAAAATCTGGTACACATTCTCTGATCTATCCCACACTTTGTAAACTGGTCTCACCCACCCTCCTTGTCTTAGAGTATTTCTTTGCCTCTAATACTGACATAAAAACCTTTGTGCCTCACAGAATGAACCTGAATCCCCACAGAGGGCTTCTGCCTGATTGGGAGGAAAGGTGATACATAATAAGGTGCGACCCTATACTGGTCTCATCATTCTTACCGTCACACATTTAAACAAAGAAGTGTCTCCAACTGATGAACTATGAAGTTGGTAGCATACAGATGTAGGTTCAAATCACTGTTAGTATGATTATGCAAATTAATATTTAAGATATGCCTCATTCATTTATTCACACAAAGAAAGTTTGGGAGATAAAACGATCATCAGAACACAGTCTCTGCCCATGTGGATGTATAGACTAACAGAGAAAAGAAACAACATATAATTTCCCAGACATAAATATATAATTATGAATTCTAGCAAACACCATAATTGAAAAAGGACAAAATATGATCAGGGTATGCAGGAGTGATGCTTGATTTGAGATATGAAGGATGAATGGGAATTAATTAGGAGAAGGCATGAAAGGGAAGAATATCCCAAGCAGACAGAACTGCTCACGAAAGGGCCCTGTGGTAGGAAAGTGGGCGGGGCCTCTCCAGAACTGGTCTTTGGCTTGTGCAGCTGGAGACTGAGCACCAAGGGGACAGTGGGGCAGATGGGCTTGCAGAAGTGGAGGCAGGCACCAGATCACGAAGGCCTTGACATAAATGGTTCAGGAGTCAAAATGAAGTTAATATGAATCGTAGAGATCTAGTATTGCACATCATGGCCACAGAAACTGCTCCATAGGGCAGAAGGTAAGGAAGGAGGGAGTAAAATTCTGCTTAATGCCTCACTTTTAAGGGAGGATCAATAGATACTAATTAATTTTTGGCATTAATTTAAAAGTGTTTTTAAAAATTTTTAATTACTAGTGATATGTACTTTAAAATAGAAAGGAACAGCATAACTTTCAAATGTGGAAAGAGGAAAAAAGAGAAATCGATCAGGAAAATGTTATAAAAACAAATAAATTAGAAAGCAACTATTCTTGTCTTCTTGACTTAAGCTGTTGTATCTTTAAATAAAATATCGTCCTTTGGGTTGACATTTTTGAAATTAAATATAATAGAAATATATTTCTAATCTTGATTTTAAATTTAGGAAGAAGTTGAATTTTATTAAATTTTTTTTGTCAATTGCTATTTTTCTATGATCTACTGATGTGATTGAATGTGTTAACAAATTTTATGACATCAAATTAACCTTGCCTTCCTGAAATAAACCCTACTGGTGATTTTCTTTCTATATACTTTCTGCTATGACTAAAAATACTTACCATTATACTGAAGACACTAGCCAAGATAACAAATAAAAAAATAAATTAAATAAAGATATGCTATTGTTAATACAGATCATGAGAGTATGTACCTGAAAAAGCCAAAATGATGACCTAAAAAAAGTAATTGGACTAAAAAACAAGTCGAGTTAGTTCCAGAAAGAAAAAGACAATAAAGTTCATCTAGTATAATACTTATGCAAGAGCATCCCTGTCTCCTTCCCTCTCTCTCTCTCTCTCTCAGCACGGGAGGGACTTGATCTAGCGGATTTGTAAATAGTTTGGAGACGATTGGGTAACCACATATTCACACAAGTTAGATCTGGACCTCAACTCAATCACTAAAGCAAATCTCAGCTGGTTTAGAGGTAAATGTTAAAATGGAGCCATAAATGAATGAGAGAAATTATAAGCCCATGTTTACATGTGAAAGTCTTTCTGACATAAATATCAGGAAGCATTTCAGAAAAACTGAATGACTTGATTATATAAAAATCAAAAACTTGCATACATTTAAAAATGTGACATACCCGATGGAAGGGCAAACAAAAACTGAGGGAAATATTACAAATATATGCAATAAGTGATTGGTTTCTTAAATGTGTAAGAAAATTTTTAAAAATCGTTGAAAACATACACATTCTTTCGAGAAGAGTCATAAACATGAAATTAGGACACAGAGAAAACCAATGATGGCAAATACACATCTTGGCAAGTATTCAACCTAAACAGCAAAGAGATCCAAATTAATACAATAATAAGATGTTTTTCACTAGTCAAGTCGACAATTATTCAAAATTGGTGTGGATTTAGATAAATTAATTTTTTATTAACATTCTGATTCTTAGATATATAATTATTACAAATTTTGTTAAGAAAGTTCTTAAAAGTTGGCATAACTTTTGATGCACTAGTTACATTTTTAAATTTTATGAAAATATTTGCAAATGTACACAAAGAGCTCTCCTTGAGGCCATACTTTGACATGGTTAAGAATATAGACTTTGGCTTCAAGAACGTCGGGTGTGCTGTTCAATTTCTCTAAACTTCCCCCTCTTCATCTGCAAAATGAGCAAAATAACAGTATCTCGCTTGAAAGATTGTGACAATTAAGTGAGTACTATATGTAAATATGCCAAAGTGCTCAGGAAACTTCAGGCATCATTATTCTTTGTTTTATCATTATTATTATTATTATCATTATCATCAGGTGGCCAAATTGTATGTGGTACAAAGCTTGCATTGAATAAAAGTCCTTCATTCATGTAATCAGAGAGCCTAGGTTGCAGACACTTTCCTAGGCCCTGGGAAGACACCAGTAAACCCAACCAGGTTCCAGCCCTGATAAAGTTTCCAGTGTGGTGGAAGGAGTTCCATCATAAGCAATTGAACCAGGTGATTCTGTTGGTCAGAAACAAACTATGAAGAAAAATAAAGCAGGGTAAGAGGGTTGGGGGGAAGGCCTTTCCAATTTATATAGGCTCCACACATCAAAAAAAGTTAAAAATCCGAAAATATTGTGAACAAATCATGCGATATTCCAGGAAGAGAGAACAACAAGTGTAAATGTCGTTGACATGTTCAAAGAACAGCAAGGGCCCGGTGTGGCTAGAGCTTTCTGAGCAAGAGAGAAGTGTCAGGTGGACAGTGGAGGTTAAAACGCTTGGGATGTTGTGGATCATTATAAGGTCTTTGCTTTTTCCTCTGAAGAGATGATAAGATTTTATGCAAAGAAATGACATTATCAGGTATACATTTTTGAAGGGTCTCTCTTGCTACTCTAGGAGGAATCGAGGTGAAAGGGGAGAGACCACCTAGAAGGCTAGTGCAGTTTCTAACTGAGACATTAGTGGCTAGTAGTAGACATTAGGGTAGTAGCCAGAAAAGTGATGGAATATTGGATACATTTTGAAGGAAGAACTGACCCAATATGCTGAAAAAAATTGGAAAAGTCAACACGACCACAAATTTTTGGTTTGGCGCACTGGTGGACTGAGGCTGCCATTTACAGTGACAGAGACGTCTGCAGGAATAGGATGGGGAAGAGCCAGGTGTTCAGTGCTAGACACGTTAAGTTTGAGATGTCCACTGGAGATCCAAGAGGAGACACTGAGTGAGAAGTTGGCTCTAGGAGTCTGTATACGCGTTCAGGGACTATGGCCAGCCTGAGCACGCAAATATGAGAATTTTCTGCATAGAGATGGTATCTGAAAGTCATGCAACCAACTGGAAGAGATCGTCAAGGGAGTGAGTGTAGATGAGTGAAATAGATCCCAGGACTGAGCCCTGGAGCACTCCTTTATTTGAGGTCAGGAAATGAGGAACTAGAAAGGAGAGGAATTCAGAAGCCAAATGAGGACAGTGTATCAAAAGGAATGAATAATGTGTCTAAATCTGCCGATAAGACAAAAAGAGAAGAGTCAAGAAGTGACCCTGGTTTCAGCAATGTGGACGTTATTGGTGACCTTGACAAGAACGGTTACGTATTGCTGACAGAAGACTGAAAAGATCAACGCCGTTAATGTAAAAGCCACTGCTCTAAGTCCATGGTTCTCATGGTGGGAGCCTGGGGCCAGCAGCACCAACATCAGCACGGACCTTGTCAGATACTGCACCCAGATCTACTGGATCAGAAACTCTCGGGCTGAGCCAGTACTCTCTGTTTTCACAAGCCCTACACATAATTCTGGCACAGGGTCAAGTTTGAGAACTGCTGCTCTAAGTGATGAGATTATTGTAGATTTTTATTTTCTTCCTTTTTTTCCTATTAATCATATATTTCTTGCCTTGAGTATAAATTATCCATATTAATAGCCTCCATTTTTAAAGGATGCAATGTCATTTATCGGGTTGAAATTGCTGAACGATCCCATTGAAATATTGATATATTCTTTGTAGAAGGGCTAAGTTCTTGAAAATTGTTAATTGCATATTTCATAAAAATACTCACGTCAGGCTGAAGTGTTTATCAAATCACTACGTGATATGTTATAGAATCCATCCTTCTGTCAGCAGTGCATAAATATTGCTCTACTGAACAAGAAGGGTGTATCGGGCAAGCTTTGAAGTCATTAGGAGAAAAGGCAGACGTTTGTCACAGGCGATCTGTGTACCCCAAGCTGGCGAGTGAGTATTGAAAGGAGGGTCAATACTGCACTCTTCTCATTGAGATAAGGGACAGAGTGTAGGCCTTTTATACTTTGAGGATTACACCACATTTTGGTTTTGTAGTTCATTCTTCTTGAACTTCGACAAAGCTATCCGGGAGCTCTGATTTTTACGACATAACCCATGGGGCAATGTTAAAGCTTCAAGACATCGTTTCCAGGCCCCGTTCCAGCCTTCCAACTCCCAAAGAGAAATAATAATGAAGAAATAGTTTTGTTTTAGCAAACATTTGTTTTTCCCCACCAGGGAAAAAAAAAGGATTGGGAATAACTACTTTAGATTCTTCTTTTGTAAGGCTTATTAGTTAAAATTAACTTTGACTGCAACAAGGAAAAACATAAACAAAAACAAAATATCTTAAACAAGGTGACAGTTTATTTCTTTCTCAAGAAATGGAAAGAGACAGTTTAGGACTGACACAGTGCTTTGTCAGTGCAGGATCCCAGGCTTCTTTCTCGTGTCCTACTGGGTATGGCCTCCATTTCCAGGGTCTCCTTGTAGTCCAAAATGCTTGCTGTGATTCCAGCCATCACATCTTTATTCCAGCCCACAAGGAGGAGAAAACGGAAGGATAATTCACATCCCCCGTTTAAGAATGCTTCCCAAAGTCGTGCACACCATTTCCACTGATACCCCATTGGCAGAACTCATTCACCTTACCCCACATGGCTACCAGAGAGACCAGGAAATCTAGACTTTACTCAAGGTAGCCACAAGCCCAGCTAAAACTTCTTAGTTCCACTGCTATCGGAGATGGGGCAATAGATATTGGGGAACACCTAGTAGTCTCTGCCATAATATCCATCTAAGTCTTTTTATTTACTGATAGAAATATTCAGGAAAAGTGCTTGCTATTTTAGTCCAGGCAGAGTATTGTGGTAAAAAGCTTGTTGGACTAGAAATGAAACAGAGTCTTAGTTTTGGCTGCGCTGCCTAACCAAACGGTGTGAGCCTGCGGATGACAGGAGAGTCGTGTAAAGCAACGCAAAGAGCACTGGGCCTGGAGACAGAAAGCTTGGATTTGAATCTTGGCCCCATGACTTTCAGATGTGTGACTCTGCGTCCCTCATCTATAAAGTAGAAATAACAACACGTGACTCACACGACTGCTGGGAGGACTAGATAATTGGTGTATGTTGGGCGTGTAATTATAATTTAATCAACATCAGTTTCTTCACCTTCCTGAGCTTCTAGTTCATCATTGATGAAATTCTTACATTATAGAAAACCTATAAAACACCACATGAATATAAAACATTTGTATAATACATGTGAAAAATGCTTATAAAGAAAAACTAGAAGGTTAGGGATCTCCAACAAAATCAAACCCAAGTGGAAGATGGCCAATGAACTTTGACCTCGGCACACTTCGTTGTTTTCCTTCTTGAGAAGAAAAGTCCATCCCCACACCAGGCAGAATTTTCAGCTGTTCTTTTTAGTTCTCTCTGGTCATCTTCTTGGGGTAAGTAAAAAGTCATTCCCAGCCTAATAACACAATTTACGAGAATCAATGATAGAGGAATATTGTAATCCAAAGGCCGTAACAAAGTCAGGAGAAAGACCAGCCTCAGTCACAGTACGGGTGCAAAACGTCCCAGACCAGGAGAAAATTTCGAGTCACGTAACACCTCCAGGCCCTGGGTTCTTTATTTGTTACCTCAGCAAAAGTAAAAGTAACAGTGCCCTACACTTGTGAAGCATTTCATTTAAAACTTTCACTTAATAATACTTATTTACTTTACCTCAGAGACATATATAAAAGGGCCATTTGATGAAACTACTTTGAAAAATATGTATTATTTCCACAATATTGAAGATTAAAGGCTTGAAAAAGTCTCTTGTTGCAAAACACTTATATTTTAAGGGAAAATTAGAGTGTCCTCAGATATTGGACTTATCAGAATAGAATATAAGATAAATATACTAACAGTTTTAAACAAAAAAGAGAGTACTAAAAATAAAAGGAAAAATTTAAAAGAAATAATTCTACAGAGAAAACTCTAGGCCTAGATAGTTTTATTGGCAACCTCTATTAAATATTTAAGGACTAGTTATTTTCAAAATTATATAAACTATTCCAGAAGACAGAAGAGAAAAAACATTTCTCAACTATATTTTGAGACTACCATAATGAAAACCTGAGAATAATAGAATGAAAAAGGAAAATTATAGGCCTACCTCACTCGTAAACGTAGATACGAAAGTCCTAAATAAAGTATTAGCAAACTAAAGCCCCCAAGGCACTAAAAAAAAAAAAACAGAGCATTGGTATATTGGGTTTATTCCAGGAATGCAAGTTTGGATTAACATAAAAATATCTAATTTAACATACTGACATTAAAAAAAATCTATTTTAAGATAGCGATGTAATTCACTATCTTAGGAAATGTAATTCACTCCTTAGAAGAAAGGAGAAAATGATCATTTCAACTAATGCACAAAAAAAGCATTCAATAAAATTGATCATCAAGTTCTGATTTAAAGGCAAAAAACGTACACACACACATACTCTTAGCAATTTAGGAATAGAAGGATATTTCTTTACCTCGATAAAGACTATGTACATGAAACCAAAACAAAACCCTATAGTGAACATCACCTTTAATGTAAAAACTTAAAAACGTTTCCTTTACAATCAGGGAAAAATGAAACACCCATCACCAATTCTACCTTAAAAATGTGCTAGCCACACAGTAAGATAAAAGGACAAGGTTTAGAAAGAAAGAAAATAAGTCATTATTAATAAATGATATGATTATCTCATAAAAAGCCCTTTGGAATGTTTAGATTATTTTCCATAAAAAAAGATAGAAAAATTTAAATTCATTAAAATTTAAAACTTTTATTGATCAAAGACATCATAAGATAAATGAGAATAAAGTTACAAATAGGGAACTTTGGTCATTTTGTTCACAAAACAATGACAGAAAAAGTTTAAGTTTTGGAATAAAATAATAAATGAATAAGAAAAAAACAACATAATGTTAAAACTAAGCAAGCAATCAGACATGTCACAAAAGAGGAAACATGAATGTCTAATAAACATATGAAAACATGCTCCACCTTATTAGTAGTCAAAGACTTGTAGATTAGAATCACAATGAGACACCATTTCACACCCAGCAAATTGACCCAAATCTTAAGGTTAGACATTGCCAATGGGAGCCCAGGGCTCAGACTCTGGTAGAGGCACAGGAGCTGGGAAAACAGTCTGGCATTGTCGACTGAGGGCGATGGGGAAACACGTATATTATATGTTTATATACTCTATATCTTTGATAAGGTCTCCCACATGCCAGGAGACAGATTTAAGACTGTGTGATGGGTAATTTTATGTGTCAACCTGATTTGGTTATGGAATGCCCAGACAGCTGGTAAAACACTACTGCTGGGTGTGTCTGTGAGCGTGTCTCTGGAAGAGATTAGCATTTAAAACAGCAGACTGAGTAAAGAAGACGGCCCTTACCAAAGCTGGTGAGCGGCATCCAGTCCACTGAGGGCCCGAACAAAGCACACGGCAGAGGAAGAGCAAACCTGCTCTCTTTGCTTAAGTTGGGACATCCGTCTTTTCCTTCCCTCGGACATCAGTGCTCCGAGTTCCTTCAGACATGTACCGTGACTTACACCATCAGCCCCCCTGGTTCTCAGGCCTTTGGACTCAGACTGAACTATACCACTGGCTTTCCTGTTCTCCAGCTTGCAGAGAGTAGATAGTGGGACTTCTCAGGCTGCATAATTTCACGAGCTAATTCCTATAACAAATCTCTTTCTGTCTCTCTTTGTCTCTGTCTGTCTCTCTCTGTCTCCTGTCTCTCTCTATATATATACATATACACATATATGTATAGATATATATATACATATATCTTATTGGTTCCGTTTCTCTGGAGAACCCTAACTACCGTATAATGTCATCTTTTTACTATAGTAAAAACAACTGGACACAATCTTAATGTTTGACAGGAAAATGGATAAATAAATTTGGGTACATTCATAAAATGGAACATTACACAACAGTGAAAATAGAGAATTTCAGCTGCATGAATCAAAATAGAGTATGCTTTCAAGGTGGAGAAGGAAGTCACAGAATACATATCCCATGTACCATATATAGATGTATGAGGACGTCTATATAAAGTTCAAAAATATGCAAAATTAAAATCTATTGTTTATCAAGACCAACCTATGTGTTAAGATTTAAAGAAAGGCAAAGGAAAGCACAAGATTCAGGTCAGAGGTTAATTCTGGGGAGTTAGGGCAATAAACATACATAGGGGACCTCAAAAGTGTCAATAATATTCTAGTTCTTTAGCTATGTAGGTATACATGTATTCTTTGCACCTCTGCACACCTGTACATATGCTTTGATGTACAGAATATTTCATAACAAAAATAATGCATAATGTAGAGTGAGTTGAATGTGTATCCCTGCTTTGTTCCTATAACCAATCTTCACTAAGAATTGCTTTAGAAATTGAACTAAACCTCGCCAGAATCTCATCTGCTGCATTTGGTGTTACACCCTCTCCATTGTAAAGCATTCCCAAAGAGAGCCCTTGTATTTTTGTACAGCCTGGTTTCAAATGATATCGGGATGATTATCTTCATCCTTCCTCTTTCTTATGAAAATGTTCCAATCTGATTCCTTCCGGAGCCAGCTGCTCTGTGGAGCTAGACAACTCCCTTTGAAGGCATTACTTTCATTTGCAAAGTCAGCTATAAGCGCCAGTTACAGGATTTCACATCCTCCTCTCCTCCTTCTCAGTTGCATCTCTCAGGTACTGTAGCTGCTCCCAAGTCTCTCAACTCCTCATTCTCAAGTCTGACCCCTCAGCGAAATGCTCCAAGACCAAATTAAGTAATCAGCTTAGTCCTTCCGCTCTTTCTCAGTTTTTCCTTTTCATGGAAGCAGTTCTCCCTCACTTTTTAAATGGAGACAGGGTAAACAAGTCTCTTTCCTGGTAATTACTCAGCTCTGTCTACCCATTTTCCAGATTCTGCTCTACCGAAGCACAGAAGCTGGTCCATTCCACAGGATCCCTTGGAAATCGATGAAATGGTCAGACCACCAAAAATAAAAGTTTCTTTAGCAGAATTGTGTAACAGAACTTTCTTTCAGGAAAAGCTTAACACACTTATAATTTAATGCCTTTTCCTCTGTGTCAACCATGTCAGCGTCCTTTCGGGTGAGAGCGTCTTCCGGGTGTGGTGTTGAGAGCGTGGCCTCTGGAGCCTGGCTGACTAGGACTAAGCGCCAGCTTGAGTAAGTCATTTAATGTCTTGGCATTTCATTTTCCTCTGCTGTTAAACAGGGGTGTAAGTACCTACTTACTGGGCTCATGAGATGAAATATGGCAATGCTCCGGGAGCATCTTGTGCAAAGTCCCAGCCCTGGGAAGGTCCTCAGTAGCTGGTGGCTTAATTGTATATTCACTTCTCTGCTAGAAGCAGTGGGGGAGGAGAATCAGTAAATAAATTATGGTCCCTCAGTCATCTAACATTTCCATCTGAGGAGATCACGCACACACGCACACACACGCACACACACGCATACAACATTGAAAGCTATAAAGTGGTGTATAGTTACTGTTCAGCTAGTAGTGAGAACTACACAAAGAATAGGGACTTGGGACAGGGATGGGGACAAAGGCTGGAAGAGTCAGGCAGAAGGTTGGATGTGGCGTTTTCACTGACAGAGGGAAAGAGTCAACCATTGTGGGAAAAACTAATTATATTAGCTGAGACAAGTGGAGGCATGATCTCTAGCTTGACTAGATCATTTCATTCATTCATCCATCCATTCACCCGTCCATTCATCAATTCATTCATTTATTCAATATTCCTCAATTACTTCGATTTGAACAAAATGAACCTATCTAGCTTTAAAAGTACTTGCAACTCTGTTTTCCCCCATCTTTGTTGGTCCCCTCCTCCCCACCACTAGCTCTGAAATGGAAGGACTGAATACATATCCACAAGGAAAATGCTCAGCTGTTGCCCTCCTGTGTGACACGCAGGATTGAGTGCATGTGCAATTCTTCACCCTCACTCTCGTCAATCCTGCTCCTCTATATCCGTTCTGCGACAGCAATTTCCAGGAAACGTCTGGGCAAAAAGCAGGGAAAGACTAGCACGAGTCCTTGCGTGCTGGGAGGAGCAGTCCCCACAAGCAACATGCAGAAGGTGAGGGAGGAGAGGGGGAGAGGCTGGTAGCAATGAAAAATAAAGAAAGAAGAACACATATGACCCGTATGATGTCTCGCTGTAACTCTGTACTCTGACTATCAGTGGTTTGGTCACCTACTCGGTTAACGAGGAAGAAGTTGCGTCTTTCCCAGGAATCACTCTCCCAATTTTATTTCATTGAGAGGTTTGGAGCACGGTGAGTGATCCAGAGCACACAGTCTGGCTTTAAATCCTTACTCTGCCCCTTTCGGACTGTGCCATGTTGAGCAAGGTTACTTCTCTACCTCCATTTCGTCGCCTGTAAAATGGGGATAACAATGGCACGTGCACTCCACAGCGCTCCACAGGACAGCCGTGAGGGTCCTGTCGAAGCTCATCGAGCGAGCGCGGGGGGTGCTGACCGGTATGGTCACTGAGGGTCGGGCGGCGGAGACGCCTTTCTCACTGCCGGAGCTCCGCGCTCCTTCTGGGCCTTGCGTTCCGACGCGGCTCTGGCTGCCCCGCCACTCCTATGCTCACTGTCGTTTTGCCACCTAAGCCTCACCGACCTCCCTGGAAGCGCTGACCTCCCTCCTGATCGCACGCCGCCGCCCGTGCTGCTGCCTCTGTCGATGGCAGCTTGTTGAGAGGGTCAGAGAAAAGAACTTAGGGTTAGGAGGCGCGCTCTTGGGCCAGCAGGGCCGCGCTGGGGCCGGCACTGCGCTCAGCAGCGTGCCCCCAGGGTTCATCCGAAAAGGGATTTCGATCCAGAGCCAGGTCGACAGAGAGGGGAGACCCAGCACAGCGTCCACACGCGCGCACGCTGCAGCGGTGGGCCGGAGTAGCACGGGAGGTGACATCCGCGCAGGCCCCGAGAGCGGCCAGCCGGAGCCAAAGCCGCGACGAGCACAGCACGGGGGCGCAACCGAAGGCGCGAATCCTGGCTTCACGAAATTGAGATGAAAGGACCCATGCTGGGAAAACATCAAAGAAAGAATTCTTCACAAGGAAGAACCTGAAAACACGATTTTTACAAACTTTAATAATTATGAGAAAATTTGGTAAGCTTCCTAACAGAAAAAAAGTTACAGTAAAAGGAACAAAAAATGAGATAATATCTACAAGACTGAATGCCCCAAAACAATAAGGCAGTACTTTAAGATCTGAAGAGAAAAAAAAACCCTGAGATCCCAAGTTTTTTACCAAATTCGCTTTCTTTGTCAAAGAAAGAGAAAGATATTCTTAAATAAACAAAAATCTTGAAAATACATTGCCTACATACCCTTGTGAAAATTTGACTTGAAAACACAAGGCACAGTCAACTGAAACATAAATAAAAATGTAAAAACTAAGGAATGAGGAAGAGCATGGCAGTTTAGACTGACCGGCAGTTTTCCTTGTTCAGGAATGGAAGATTTGTTTTTTAAGTAATTAATTATTCCTAACAAAACCAATACTAAATGTAGCATAGTGTTGGAATAATTCTATTCTAGGAAAATTATTTTTAAAAATAAAAAGCAATGCTGCACAGAGCAATCGGAATCCTGGTACTCTGCACATATAAAAACCATATTAAATATCCTGTGTCATTTTGAAAGAAATAGAAACTAATAAAAATAATGGCAGATGTCAACCTTCATCAAGACTCTCTTCACATCATCTTTTACCTAGTACTTACTGATATCCCTGTAACTATACTTAAAACTCAGTAGGTGCATTTTGCCTTCAAAATAGATATAAAACTTATATAACATAATATAATTTATATGTATATGTAAATTTATGTGTATATAAAATTACATGGAAAAATATAAGAAAATGCTTACTGTGAGAGGTAATACCTGAGTAATTTGTTATTTTTCCTTTATGATCTTTATTTTCCCCCAAATTTTCTGCCTTAAACTCATATATTACAGTGAACACGTACTACATTGGTGGTCATAAAAATGGTATTAAAATCAATATATGCAATTAGATCTATGCCATCTGATTAGAACCATGTCAACAATGTACTAAAGCAAAGTTCTGAAAGTAGATACAACCACAGGTTCACAACAGTGACTTCTGGGTTGTAGTGGTGGGGGGGCCTGTTTAATCTCCCTTCTACTTTTTCTGTATTACCCAAATGTTCTATGATGACCTCATGATATTTTTACAGTGGGAAATAAAACAACAATAAGATAAAATAAATCCAGGGGACCCAGCCCAGCAAGGTAGAACAAAGAAAGCCACTCAGTTTTAAAGCTAAGAGAAGCTTGCAAGGAATTTCTAGGGACCCTCTTCCTTAGTCCTCCCACGGCTGGGATGCCACAGGCTCCTGCCCACTGCTCCTGAGATCACGTTCACGTATATGTATGTTTTATGTTTGTGTATGTATGCGCACACACACACACACCTAATTACATTAGCAACTCACGAATATAATGTTATTGAAAAAATTCAGACGTTACAGATAAAGCTAAAGTCTCTCTGACCTCCAGTCCCAATCCTTGTTTCCACTCCAGAGCTTTGTTTGGTGGCTACACTTTATAGATGTAAACTTGCCTGTGTTCACCACTACCGCAGCTCACAGTAAAATCCCGACTTGTTCAGACCTTTCATCTGGAATTAGACAGATAGAAGTCTATATAGAATTTTATAATATTGATTCACATGTCTGCGTAAATGGTATTTTAATATAGCATTGTCCACTCAATACTATCTCATGGGGAAGATTCTCTGACAGTCCAGGTAATTCTGTCTTTATATTTTTACTTGGTGTGAGTAGCAAGGAAGTGAACAATAGTTTTTTTTTAATTAAAAAAATTTTTTTGGTGGCCGGCCCAGAGGCATAGTGGGTAAGTTCCCGTGCTCCACTTCGGTGGCCCATGGTTCACTGGTTTGGATCCTGGGTGCGAACCTACACACCACTCATCAAGCCATGCTGAGGCGGCATCCCACACAGAGCAACTAGAAGGAGGTACAACTGTGATATACAACTATCTAGTGGGGCTTTGGGGAGAAAAAGGAAAAACGGAGGAAGATTGGCAACAGACGTTAGCTCAGGGCCAATCATCCTCAAAAAAAGAAAAAAAGCTTATCATATTAAAAAAATACATTAAAAAAATTTTTTTTTACTTTAGGTATTGATAACTGGTGCCAGTTTTTCATTGTGACAGAAACTATTTAGCAACAAACATGCTTCTTTCTGCACATTTATAGTGGTTCTCTATGGAGATACTGAGAATTACTGGATATAGAGCATATGCATTTTTAGTTTAACAGATACGGCCCTCTAATGCCTTACCAAAGAGGCCCTCTCACTAGCTGTGAGTACCCATGTTTTCTCCCACACTCGATATTATCAAACCAATGTTTTTTGCCAGCCTTGTTCTGTTGGATGAAGTATTGCCGTATTGTTATAATTTGCATTTTCCTGATAACCAGTAAGGTTGTGTCTAAATTTTTGGTCTTTTAGACTTTTGGTCTCTACCTCAACTCTCAGTCTGCCCTGACCATCTTAACCCTGTCACCCTGGTGATCTGGCTGGCCCAGATGCTGTAAAAGCAGAAAGCAAACGAGAACTTCTGGAGTCACTCATATCTGGCTAAGTGCAGCAGGGAATAGTGCATGGCTATCGAATTCCAACCTCCCCATCCTTGGCCACTTCCTCGGTAGTTACCTTCTGCAGTAGAAAATCCCCTGGAGTGATCCTCAGAAGACTGGGGTATGCATGCAGATTTCATCACTTCCTGACTTTACACCTTGGGTAAATTTTCCACACTTTTTTGGCTTCAGATTCATCATTTATTAAGAATAGTTGATAATACCTGTTATACCTGCTTTAGGTGTAAATGTACCTTCTACATGTGTAAGTGTGTTCTCCGTTACCCTAGCTCGCAGTAAAATTCCAACCACCTCGCCCAGCTTCAACTTATGTGAACTTTTCCCTTTCTCATCCCATTTCCACACAAGTTGTCCAAGTTTCCCACCTCACGCTAAGGGACCTTACACACATCTAGACTATTAGTCGATGAGTTGTCCACAGGACTGGCCAGCAAGGGGACTCCACTGAAGACAGCTCAGCACGAAGTCCCTTGGACTCCACTTCTTGGTCTTCCTGAAAGAAGAGCCCTTCTCACCCGCCTACTCCAAAGACCCTGCTTCTTCCACTCCTCTCTTGTTCAAGTTACCTTCTGCCTCTTCACTCTCCTGCTCATCTCTGGTCTTATCCAGCTTTAAGAGCAGAAAATGGGCTCTTTGACTAGACATTTGCTTCTGGTTCTGTGTAGGATGGTGATGGGGGCAGGGGGCAGAGGGAGAGGGAAATACACGGAACACACAAACACACGTTTTGAGCTATAACCTTGTTGCCTATAATTAGTGTGTCAAATGAGATAGTGTATATGAATGTGCTTTGTAAACTCCAGACCACCTACAATTGAAGGAATCATTAACACTAAGGTTTTCCAGGTGAAACAGGTATTTGTCTGTTTCAAAATCTTCCATTATTTTCATCTTCCAAGCAGGAGTAGCCATTCCTCTTACCAGGCAATATGAGCCGACACTTCTGGAGCCCCGTGCACAGGCTGACAGACAGGGCTGAGCCACGTCCCCCCTTAGAGTAGGATCCTCTTCCCCTCTTACTTTCCTCCCCTGCAACAAGAAGCCCACCCCACTCCATCCTGTTATCATCAGGGAAGAGCTGTAAGATGCATTCTGGTCAAAGTGAGCTCCTTTCATTTTTGAAACCTAAATGGCTCTGGTCCGAGGAAGAAGACATGTGCAGCTAATCCTACAATGATAACGTAATGATCCTTGTAGACTGACTCCACCCTCCAAGGAGCCTCTTTGGTAATAGGAAGTGTATGGTTTCCACATGTTCTTCCGGCTTGAACATCCATGTGCTTTGCTTACAGGCTTTTGAAGCACAGAAGCTCAGCCCCCAGCCCAGCCTGGCTCAGTAGAAGCCACAGGCCAAGCAGTTGGTTTCCCTCATCATTTCCATTCTGGTTTCTCATTACAGTGTCATCTACTTGGATGAATCTCTGTCTTCCCCAGAAACCAGTTCACCCTTTGAAGGGCTGCAGAGAGCACTGGATTGGGCAGTAAGGGACCATGTTCAGGCTGTGACCCCACCACCTGCAGGTAGCCACATAGCTGCAAGCCTCACCCTGCCATGAGGTCCGGGAAGGACAGGATGGGGGTTTAGAGTGCCAACTCTGAAGTCCCAAATTACTCTGTGTGCCTCATTCTTCAATGGTAAAATAAGGACAAAATAGCACCTACACTGGAGTTCTGCAGAGGTTAAACGGCATCATATGTGCAAAATATTTAAAATAGTGCCTGGCATGTATTTGGTCTTCATGAACTTCATTTTCTACATTTGGAAATGGGAAAAGAGGGCTGGGTGGTTCTATGAGATCTTATTCTAGGTGACGGAAGCACTCACTCATGAGCTAGGACTGAGTTTTGCAAAATAGAGACCTAATATTAGCACTGTCACATGAAGTCAGGCTTCCTTCCTCTCTACCATATACACTTGACCATGTCCTTGGCTTCTCTATCATGCTCATCTTTTCCATTTTACAGATTGAGCAGTCAGCCTCAAAGGTGATAAGAAACTTGCTTGGTTAATAGCAAATAACTCTACCTCAGGGAATCAAGAAAAGCAGCACAGATTTTGATCTGAGTCTGGAGGAATAAGGGTAATTTGGGAGGGAAACAAAGCCAGAGATGGGGAGGCAGGGGCAGGCTGTCAAGGTCAGGAGGCCACGGGATGAAGAGTCATAAAGACCAGGTGAGGAATTTGGATTTTATCCCATCAGGAAGTAGAGGCAACAGAGGTCTTTAAGCAGAAGATTGATGTTGTTAGGTTTGCATTCCAGAGCAATAACTCCAGAATCAGAGTTTTAGACCCACTGGAATGGGAAACCAGAGGCAATGAGACTGGTGAGCTTGGTGAGAGTGATGAGAAGCAAAACTAAAGCCAAAAGCAGCATGGGTGAAGAGCCGGGGTTAGGTTAAGGAACCATTTCTCAGGTACACATGGCAAGATTTAGAAATTGCATGTGGGAGATGGGGCGGGAGATGGTTTTCTAATTTAGAGGAATCAAGAGTTAAGAGCAGGTCTGAGAGGAGTATCATATATGATGTGATAGGTTTCACATGTCTATGGGACACTCCCTGAAAACACTTTCGTCACCTACTAGTGCCAGGCACTATATTGTGTTCTAAAGATAAAATGGCAAGCAAGGCAACAGGGTCCCCGTGTTCATGCAGCATACGTTCTAGTGAGGGAGACAGACAGTAAATGGATTAAGTAGAAAACCAAATAATAACAGATGGTGATGAGTACAGTGAGGGAAACAAAGAGGATCACAGGAAAAAAGTAAATTGTATAAAATTAAAAATTCAAGTTTGGTGTTCAAGAGAGATATCAAAGCAAGAAATAAAGATCTGAAGTCAATACTATGCATGCTGATAGCTTGGGGCTCATGGATCCTTTGAGAAAGTGATGAAAGCTAAGCACTCTCTCTCCAGAAAACACACATACGTATGATTGGTTCATTGAAGAATCTGAAATTGTTGCAGTGGAAACATAAACTTGTTTTTCTATTCATGCTTGTCTTTTACTTACTCCCTCTTTCTTACTCCTTAGTGATACCTTGAGCAGATTCCTTAACATTTTGGTCATCTTAGTTTTTGAGAACTTAGCTTGCATCAGTTTAGAACATCAACTGTATATCTGAGAGCAAGCTCCCACAATCCCCGGCATCAGCCACTCTTTCTGTGGGAGGTTTTGGGTGCAGGGGGAGGGGTGGGTGCGGCTCTTGATGCTCCTCCCCTCCTCCCTCTTCCAGGCAGGGTGTAGAGATGGGAGTGGAGAAAGCTCCTTACTCTGCTGGGCAAAGTCACAGGCCTCTCCTTGTTTGTTGTCATTGAATCTTGGGCTACCCTGACTGGCTATTGAGGTGCTCAGGAGGTGTGTGTGGACTCTTTGGGGTCCCCAGCGTCTCCCTACTGCACAGATCTGACTTCTTTCCCTAGATTAAAACCACAGCCTGGCCCTCGGTGCCCTCACCTGATGGGCAGCCTATTGCCAGGTGGATTCTGGCAAGATGACTCCAACACAGTCATCTTCATTGATTTGTACTTGACCTACGGGAAGCTTACATAGCCTTAGCCCTACAAAGAAAGGGAGTATATTCTTGTTCCCTTGCCCCCATTTTCAGCCCTGTCATCTCTTTCCTGTTCTTATAGTTGTTGCTCAGACAAGTATAAGGTCATAGCAGCAATTCCTCTGCCTTAGCTGACATCCATCACGGGAAAAAAATGCCAATCTTCATTTCTTGCAAATCCACAAATTATTCTCTTGTAGTCTTCTTTTGTATGAGGAGGGAAATTTTCTTTCCATGTACACTGTACTTTTCCTTGATAAGACCATCTCCTTCTCCCCTGGGCTCCTTAGGCTGGGAGTGGGTGATGAGATAGTGGCTGATGGTTAGGCAGGTTCTGTTGCCTCTTAAGAAGCCCTTGGGAAGCCCTGAGAACTGCCTGATGGCCACTGCAAGCAGCTCTCTGGGACTGTCTTCAGAATGTAACACCCTTTGTCTTTATGTCGGTGCCTTAGCAGCAATGCTAGGATAACAGGAAAGGTACCACTCAGTACCCTATAACAAAATTTAACCAGAAAAAGAGAAACTACTTCAAGAATTATCCACAAAGAAATTTTGATGCAGGGAGCACTCATGTAAACAATGGAGGGGCTAAGTAGCCAAACAGACTGAGGTGAAGTAAGTCCAAGATTAGTGACAGCAGGAATCCACTCCCACTCCCTGATGGGATGGACAGAGTGGAGGTGCTGCCACTGGAACAAAGGAGCTGAGTTCATCAGACAGAAGCTGAAACCATAGCAAATATGTCCTACCGAGACTGAAGCCCTGGAGGAGATACAGGCCCTGCTAGAGAAGTCACCTGAGGATAGAAGAAAGGGAGAAATACTCTGTCTTCTCTCTCCCTTTGATCTCCATTCTCCAGCCAGTACATCTTACTGCCCAAGCCTGGGATGAGCTGACGTGGAAGCCTGAAACCAGATCCTGCAGGCCAGTGGTCAGTCACTCTGCTTTAGAGAGCAGATCTGGGAAAAAGCAAGGAATGAGGTCGGGGGGCAAACAGACAATTCACATATAAATTATTGAATACAATCCCAGGAAGATCATTGACCCTTTGATGATTCCTCTACTTAAGCTTAAGACCCTCTGATACAGATGGTAGCTGAAGGCATGCACAAGATGAAATTGCCCAGGATATGCACATGTTGATAGGACTTGATGAGTCTTTGGGAGCTGAGAAACATAATGAGTTCATTCCCTTCATTGTTGAACTGGTAAATAGAAATCAATCTTTGAGAAGACTTTCTCGCCTCTGTATTATACCTTTCACTGTAGCCCTATGACAGAATTTGTATTTCCTACAAAAATATTAATTTTGTCTACATTACTTTTGGAAGCCATGTTCAATAAAGGGACATAATCTAAGAGTTTATTACAAACTCAAGCCAAGGTTGTGGAACTGTCTTGGACAAGCCAAAGCTAAGATGGAAAACTTCCTGGGATGGGAGCATCCTGACTTCTTGTTCAACTTGAACATTTTTTAAGCAGTAGAAAAGTGTCTGGCAGTTGTACTTAAGGTTAAGTTCACTAAACTGAATCAAATTTTAGAACAAAAATGACATAATACACTCAACACTCCATTATCTATTCTCAGATAACCCCAAAATCTTTTATATGGAATGCATTTTTCATTTTTGGCAGAAGATTTTTCTTCATAATTATGCTTGGCTTTGAATAAGGTTTCAATTAGTTTACAGGAGAAGATAGTGGTGGTGCCAAAATGCTCCTTCCCACAAGCCTCTTTAGAATACCAAAAGGTCGTTAAAAAACAAAACATTTGTCAGCAGCAGCAATAAGAGAAATGATTTTACCTTCTGAAAATACTGGCCTCACTCCCTCTCATAATTCATGCAGCAGAAAAAATATCTGTAAATGGGCCATCCCATCAGCTGTGTCTCCAGCTTCCCATGTTCACTTGTCAGAATCTATCCTCTCCATAAACACAGTCATTAAAAGTGTGGACTCTAAAAATATTGGCTGAGTTCTGATCCTAATTCTCAACTTAGAAGTTGTATGATCTTGGGGTAAGTCACTTATCTTTTCTTCACCCCCATTCTCCAAATATGGAAAGTGTTTAATTTTTCTAGTAATTAAAAAAAAATGGTAATAGTACTTCTGCTTCCAGCTATCATGGAAGAGCTCACACGAGAGCAAATATCCCCCTGGGAACAAATATAAATTTCAGGTGTAATGCAAAAACAAATAAACAACAAAAGAGCTGCTTGCGGGCATTGGAAAGCACGCAGAACTTGAGGGGCCAAGATGGCAAAGAGAAGAGAACTCACTGGGCTTTGGTGAGCAGGGCTTTCTCCACTACCTTTTACCTTGCTAAAAATTAGTCTTGCTAAAAATTAGTCTTATTGAGGTATAAGTGACAGACAATAAATGCATAGATATTAAATGTATGTTTGATGATTTTTGACAAATGTATACACCTGTGTAGCCACCATCACGTTGAATCTATGGAACATTTTCATTACCCAGGAAAGTTCCCTGGTGCAACTTTGCTGTCAATCCCCAGCAGCACGCACTGCCCTGGGCAGCCACTGATCTGGTTTCTACTAACATCACTTACTCTGCCTGTTACAGAACTTCACATACATGAAATCATCAGTATGTACCATATTGTTTCTGCTTCTTTCACTCTGTGTGTTGTTTATTATGAGATTCATCCATGTTTTGGGGTTTAACAGTAGTTCATTCCTACTGATGATACTTCATGTATTTTGAAGGTCTATTATTAGGTAATATGCTTATAGGACTATTATATCTTCTTCATAAACTAACCTTCTTATTATTATGATAAGATTTATTATCTTGAAATCTATTTCCCTATTATTAATATACTACATAAGCTTTCTTATGTATATGCTTTGCATAGTATAAATTTTTCTATCCTACTATTTTCAATTTTAAGTTTAAAGCATGTCTCTTTGTAAACAACATGAAGTTGTATCTGGCTTTTTATCTGATCTGAAAATCTCTTTTAATTGGAGTGTTTAATCCGTTTACATTTAATGTAATTATCAATATAGTTGGACTTAAGTCTATCATCTTGTTATGTATTTCCTATTTGTTTCCTCCATTCTTTGTTTCTGATTTCACAAATACATTTTTAGTATTCTATTCTATGTTTTCTATTATTTTTTCAACTACCTCTATTATTTTTTAGTATTTGCCCTAAGGATTATAATGTGTATCCTTAACATTTCACAGTCTACCTTGCATTAATATTATAATACTTCATGCATACTATAGGAACCCACAATGATATAATTTCATTTATGTTCCGTCTTGTCCTTTGTACTATTATCTCAAACATTTTATTTCTGTGTCTTATAAAACAAAACACTGTTTTAATTGTTATTTAAATAGTTAATTGACTTTTAGAGGATTTAATAAAAGAAAGGAAAAATATTCTTTATATTTACCCTAATATTTATCATATCCAATGCAATTCATTCCTTCCTGAATTTCCATGTGGTAACATTTCTTTTGTGCTGTATTTATTCTTAACTGTTTTGTACTTTTTGATATTGCAAAATATGTCTTTTTTAAATTTAATTTTCCAATGATTTGCTATACACAGATATTACTGATTTGATATTAACCTCATTATAGTAAACTTGTTAAATTCGCTTAGTAATTCTAACTTTTTATCTGCAGATTATTTTGGATTTTCTTCATTACAATCATGTGTCTGTGAATAAGAACAGTTTTATTTATTCCTTTCAAATCATGATGACTTTTGTTTATTTTCCTGCCTTACTGCCCTGGTAGGAGTTATGGTACTATTGAATAAAAGTAGTGCTAGTGAGCATCTCTGTATCTTTATCAATCTCACTGGGAAAGTTTTGAATATTTGGTTGTTAAGTACTGGGTGTGAGCTTCTTGTAAGTACCCTTTATCAGATAAAAGATGTTTCTTTTTAGTTCTAGTTGGGTAAGACTTTTTATTATGAATTAAAATTATGAATTTAACATGTCCATTCTATTCTCATTAAACACGATTGCAGAAAGAGTTGAATGTGTGTGTGTGTGTGTGTGTGTGTGTGTGTATTTGTAATGGTCAGTATAACTCTGTTACAAAAAACCAACTACATTAGAGAAAATTACAGGCCAATCTTTCTCATAAACACAGACAAAATATTAGCAAATTGAATCCTATTATCAATGTATAAAGCAGATAATACATCACAACCAGGTGAGATTAGTTTCAGGGCTACAAGATTGGTTTAACATTTGAAAATCAGTTAATGAATGTCATTATATTAAAAATAAAAGAAAAATCACGTGATGGTCTCAAAAGGTGGAGATGAAGCATGTGCTAGTTTAACACGTGAGATATACAAAATGACTACACTAAAAACTACAATATATTATTGATATTAAATAAAAAGAAGGATAGACCACATCCATTGATTAGAAGAATCAATATCATAAAGAAGTCAATTTGCACAAATTAACCTGTAGATTTAATACAATATCAGTTAAAATCCTACTATTTTGTGTAGAAATCGAAAATGGATAATTAAAATGTCTATAGAATTGCAAATGACAGAATAAAGTAAACTTAAAGAAGAACAACCATGTTGGAAAATGTATACTACCAGATGTTAAGACATTATAAACTGCAGAAATAAAGGCAGTAGTATTGGCACAAATGTAGACAAATAGACCAATGAAATAGATTAGAGTCCAGAAACAGACCAAATACATGTATGATCACTTGATCTATGACAAAGATGACACAATGTTGCTGAGCTGGTGCTCAATAAATAGTGCTGCTTTGATTGGATATCCATATGGGAGAACATTCAAACTTAACCTTGCCTTTCTCTACAAAAATTAAGTCCAGATGAATTGTAGATAAATCAATAATATTTTTAATCAGATAGCACTGATAGGCAAAGATTTCTTAAATAGATCACAAAAAGGTGCTATCCATAAAGAAAAAAGTAATAAAATAGGTTGCATTAAAATTAAGAACTTCTGATTATCATAATACATCATTAAGAAAATAAGAAGATAAGCCTCAGAGTGGGAGAAGATATTTGCCATATACATATTTGAAAAGACTTTGCATCCGGAATAAAATGGATTTGTAAAAATCAATAAGAAAAGGAAAGAATCCAAAAGGAAAAAAAAATGGGTAAAAAGTTTGAACAGACACTTCATACAAGAAGATATTGGTATGGTCAACAAGCACATAAAAAAGTGCTCATCACCATTAGACATCAGGGAAATTCAAAGTGAAACCACTCTGCAATACCACGACACACCTGCTAGAGTGGCTACAACACCAGAATGTCTGTACTGAAAAGGTAGAAACTGCTTAGAGTTGGTGGTGATGTGGAACAACCGCCATTCTCATACATCTGGTGGGAATGTAAATCACTACCATTTGGAAAACTGTTTGGCGATAGCTATTAAAGCTGAACAACCACATTCCATATGGCCCAGAAATTCCACTCCTGGGAACAGACCCAACAGAAATTCGTATTACGTATACATCTAAAGACGTACAAAAACGTTCACAGCAGCATTATTTATAAAAGCCCCAAATTGAAAACTACTCAATGTTTATCAATACTAGAATGGATAAATAAAATGTGATATATTTAGACTGTGGAATAAATGAGCTACTGCTATATGCAACATGGATTTCATAAACATAATGAGTAATCTAATCCAGCAAAAAAAAAAAAGGACATACTATTTGATGCCATTTGTAAAAACTTCAAAAATTGACAGAACTACCCTCTAGAAATAGAAGTTAGACTGTTGGTCACATTTGCTCACAAGGTAATGACAGGAAGAAGTATGTCAGGGCTTACAGGACGCTGATAACAATACTCCTTCTCTTATGGGATGGTCACTTTATAAACATTCACCGGTTACTGCAATAAACAGAAAATTTAAAAAAAAAAAAAACAAAAACATTCACCGGACCTCACACTACTGATGTGTGCGCTTCCGTGTATAAATTACATTTCAATTTTAAAATTACTTTAAAAAATCACGGCACAAGGCCTCAGTTAATGCCTCATCAATTTTGCAAATACGAAAAATATAAATAACATTTATGAGATTTTAGTGACATTGGTACTCTCACATATTACTGGCAGCAGTATAAATTTCTATGATTTTTGAGATGTAATTTGCAGTAAGGCAAAATCAAATTCTAGTAAGGGTATACTATATCCTAGTTTTCAGATTATATACTTTCATAATCCATCACACTTTATTCTCACAATGAGTATGGAAAGCAGGGATTATTGTCGCCATCATACAGATAAATAGGCAAGTTCTGAAGGTTCAAATGCTTGTTCAATGCTCAAGGACTAGTGAGCAAACGAGCTGGAATTCTCACCTGGAACTACTATAACTAGAACAGCCTCTGAGAGAGCAATGATACTCACCAAAATTTACCCAAGGGGGATGTGGAAGTGGGGAAGTGTCAACATGGGAAAAGAACTGGATGAGAGAAGAACTACATTATTGCTTTACTTATAATACAGAAAATTGAATACCTAGACATCCAATAAAAACATATGCTCCAATAAATGATGCTTCTTAATAGCATATTGTGCAGATATTACGTAGTCTTTTAAAAAGGTAATTATGATTTTTTTTTTATTAACTGGCTCATAGAAGCCCATATAAGAGATATTGTTGAATGAATGAATTCTCCAGCAACACAGAAAATGCTTAGAATATAATACTAAGTGAAAAGAAAAATAAATTCTGCGGAAACTATGTAAAAGTTTTGTAGGCGTATGTGAAAATGTGGTGAAGAAATTCCCAGACCTGGAAAAAGGTGATGTATAATGACAGTGAGGACTTAGGGAAATTTTCTTAATTTTTTTCTGTTCTTTTATCGCTGCTAAAATAGTGTTTGTGCAGTATATTAAAATGTAAAAAGAAGAAATCGACTGGTAAGTAAGAATGAGAAGCCTATAGGTTCTTGAGGATAAGGCAGTTCTTTTCAAGACTTGTAATTTAACGGGAGTATATTGGGGATAAAGAACCATAAATGTCTTAGAGAACAAAAGAATCTTTGGGTAACCAGATAGAGTAAGTGGTTCTCCCAAGGTCACTTAGTGGATTACTGGCAGTCAGGACTAGAACACAGCCCTTTTGACTACAATTAAATGAAATTAAAAATTGGACAGTTTAAACAATAACCATGCTTTAAAATAAAAAACAAAGCAACAACTATCCACAAAAGCAAAACTTGGCCAGGGGTAAATCGTTAAATTGATAATTCACCTTTAAGTAATATAAGTAATATATAGCATATCATATTTATCTTATGACTATTGTATTTATATTAAGACGCTTCCAACATTCTTAGCATTCTTAATAATTTTCCACTACGTATATATATGTCGTTTAAGGGTGCTCAAACAAAATAATGCTATGATTTGCTTAAATGTATCGTTTAGTGTCTATCTGATTCCTCAGGTCCAGAAAATGCTCGCTATACATCTTTTTTTCCTCACGTCGGCCTTTATCAGTTTTATTCTTAGACTCAAGCACTTGGCATCATTTTATCAGTGTCACGAACGAAATAATTTCCATTTGCTTTGGTTTGTGAGAATTAAAAAACAAACCCACCTCCTCCCTGTCTGCAGTTATGTTTAATGAGAATAGGAGAAGCTAAAAAATAATATAGATGCATTAAGAACATCATTTTAATTTATGGTAGCAGTTACCCTTTGCAGGATTGAGAGAGAGTTGGGGCAAACCCTCATTAGAAAAGCAGTGGACATCCTGGAGAGAAAATGTGGGGGCGTTTTGAAAAGGGTGGTTAAAAGCTCAATTTCCATGCTCCATGCCAGTGGGTACTGAGGGGGAGGAGGGGGCTCAGGGTGCACGGTGGCTAGACAGGCCATTAAATTGGTATTAAACGCTTTTCCATATGAAGGAAGTGTCCTCCTGCCAAAAGCTAGGAGCTCAGAGATCAATTTCCATGCAAATACTGCTGTGAGAGAGCTGGTAAACTTGGAAAGATTAAGAGGTCACTGGGGTGAGAACCCAGGACGCAAAGCAAGTCTGGCTTCACTTCCTTGCAGACTTGGGGAACTTGGCACAAAGCAGCAAGATGAAGGGCCTATATAAACACACAAACCCACTGACTATTTTTTTCCATAGAATTAACTCAACCAGAAATACATTACAAAAATAGAACAAAGCTGGCTTCCATCAGTTTTCACCACACCAGCCCATAAAGGATTTCTTGTACCTTGTCCAAAGCAAAGCGGGGAACAACAGCTCAGGGCCCAGACTTCTCAGCGGTGGTTTCCCCAGCTGACCACTGCCTGACCTCCTTCCCGAGCTGAGTTGTAACAAAGACCCCATTGAGTGAAATGCAGCCCATATGCAGCAGGAGGGTCTCCCAGACTGACTTCCTCCACTAAAATCCTCAAAGCGATTCATTTGCAAAATCTTCCTAATAAGTACCACGTGGATTCCTGGATACCCCTGGGGTCTTAGTAAGAATTTCCTTGTGGTGCTCAGACCCTGCCTGTCTTAACTAACCCTAGCTATGAAACAGCAGCATCAGCCTTGCAAAGCAACCTTGGGCTGTCCAAAATAAAGAATGTTCTAAACATTTGGAAGTCTTTTAAAAATTGGTCCCCAGCCCCCTTCACGTTAGTGGTTCTGGTAAATGCATTATGTTTAGTGTGAAAAGTATCGGCTTTAGAATCAGACAGACTTGGACAATCCCATCCATCATTGGCTAGTGACCTAAACAAGTTATATAAACTGTTCTGGCCTCAGTTTCTTTATTAGAAATATGGGAATAATAGGGTTGTTAAGAGAAATGTCTAGTGTCTGACACGTGGAGAGTCCATCAGTCTGAGCTTCCTTCTCTTCTCCCACACAGAATCTGAGCTTGATTTAACGAGTGTCCAGCACATCTGTAAGGTTGGATCTGGTGGGGGCATCATCTCAGGATTATAGATAATGGTCTGAAACCATGGCCAAAAATTCCTTACGGAATAGTGTTGTAAAATGTCTTTGGTCTAAGGCCACGTGATCAACCCAAACCCGTCTTTGTCTTCTTTAAACATTCAGGCAGAAGTTGAAAGTGCTTATGGGGACTTAACTTAAAAAAAAGCCAAAATGAAACCATCGTGTGCTAACAACAGGGAAATGGTTAGAAGAGAGACCCGGGAGTGTCATCAAATCAATGACTTCCACACAGGGCGTGGCTGTTCACATTGAACTCGACCCAGAATCTATTGTCTTCTCGCAAAAGACTGGGCGGTTTTATAGCCGCATGAAATCCCTGCCGCCGCCAGGGCACAGCGCAGAGAAGACGAAGTGTGAAATAGAGGGCACACAGCCCAGAGCAGAGACCCGGCCTAGGGAGAGAGGTCACGTCTGTGTTCAACAGGGCCGCGGCATCCTTTTGAGGAGTGGGCACTGCAAGCGCCAGGGTTTGCAGAGATATGTGCGGTGCCTGGCTCAAAAATGGGAAGCCTAAAGATAAAGAAAAGTTTAAGACTGCACTTGAGGATCAGTCTTGGGCTCCTGACAACAGAGAAAGTGAGTTTGTTCATTTGTTTTATAACGCCAAGAGATGACGCGCAATGACAGTAGGCAAGTGACCTATGGGAACAAAGGACAGGCTATGAGTAACACAGCCCGAGAAGTGCTAGGAAGGGCGGGGTTCAGTCGGGGCCAGCACACAACATTTCTCTCAGCAGCATCTGGGTCAGGAATTCCCGACTCCCTGGGGAGCGTGGCTTGGGAGTTAATACCAGAACGGTATTTTATGTTACTTGTAGTCTGCTGTAAATATACGCTGTAATTAACTCTTCAAATAAACCATGCATAGTTCAGGCCATGACCAGGGTGCTGTCATTCCCACCTAAGTTGGTATTCCGATGGAGGGAGCTCCCTCGGGAACTGTTCAAGATCTTTATCTGAAGTCAGTGAGCACAAGAAATCATTGAAGTCAGAGTCCTCGCATTAGGAGTTGGAGACAGACCCTCAGACATGTCAAGCTTGCACAGTTGGAACGTGAACGACACTGTCCACGGAGCCTCAAAATGTCCCCAAGATATAGGACCCTCTTGAGTGAATTATTTTAGGAAAAAAATTACTGGTTTTTCCTTAAACATTATTCCAGACATTTTCCTATGCATACATTTAGGTCGATAAAATCAGCAACGTAACAGAATTGAAAGACGAAGACCAGGAGATTGGTGGGTCTGTGAGAAAGCCAAGAACCACATTTTTCATTCCAGGGAGTTCATCAACCTCATCTAAAATGGAAATATGTGATTAAAAAAAAAAATGACTCCAGTCTTTGTTCTGAGGTTGAGGGTGGGATTAGGAGACTCTGCACTGCGACTCCTAGCGACCATTGGTCACTCCTGGTGACCATTTGGTCACCATTTTGGGGAGTTCCTGGCTTTAGATTAATTCCCCTTCTTAGATTGATTACTATTGGTGAATTTTGTTGTTGTTGTAACAAATTTACGTTAATTTCATTATGTGTTATGAGATGATTTTTCCCTTTATCCAGGTTTGTTCCATCATCCTAACTTGGAACTTACCAGTTTTTTGTTTGTTGGTTTTTAATATTTTTGTATATTTGACTGTAGTTTGAGTCACATTTGTGGAGTGTACGTGGAGTTGAACTCTTCTGCCCTGTGCATCAATGATATCACTGGTGCTCTGTGCATTAGCCAAAAGTGATGAGCTGTGTCCACCACAACTTGGTGTTCAAGAAGAAGGCAAACCTGGTAGGGATGATCCTAAGAGATGGTGGAACATTAACTCAATAAATCCCAAGTGAACAAAAGGGAACTAGCTCACCCAGGCTTGGATTGTACCCCACACGTCTTGTATTCCACTTCAGATCATGGTGTGGTAGAAACAAAGTAAAATATGGTCCTTAAAATTTTTTTAATTAAATTTAAATTAATTAAAATGAAAATAAAGGATGTCAGATTCATCTTCCGAATAGTGAAACAAAATAAAAGATTATGAAAAAAATCTATCAAGAAAGGAGGAAAATAAATCTATTAAAGAATATTACAAGTAGAACATACCTTTTTTATCTTTCAGAGTTGTCTTTTAAAACAAAAACCCATGAAATTATTCCAAAAATATTTATTGTGCTTCTACTGTGTGTTAGGCACTGTGCTAGCCCTCAGAGATACAGTGGTGAATAAGACAGAAGAGTTCAAATAAAGAGAAGGCAGAGAGACCAGGCAAATCCAAACAGAGTTGGGAGGACAATAATAGTTACAGACAAAGTAGTAATTGAGGCAAAAAGAAGAAAACAGGACAAAAAAAGATGTGTTCTTCAATGTTAAAAAGTATAATATGTAATAAATACAGGTAAACAATCAGAAATTTTTAAAAACCAAATAGCATAGATAAAAAATATATTAACCAAAATTTATAGAAGTGAAAGGTCACATTTGTTTGGGGAAACCTCACCACACCTATCAGTCTCTCTATCCATTAAGTGCACAAAACTTAGGTAAGTGTCTCACTTAAGACTCTCTTTTACACTGATGTAAAATACAACCAAATCTGGTTAAAATAAAGAGGGATTTGTTGGTTCACATGAGGAAACCGGTAGTAGGTCTGATGTCAGGGGCTGAGACGATGCACAGGGACACGCTTCCTGACTCTCTCGGCCACACTTTTCCCCACATTGACTCCATTTTCAGGCAGCCTCTTCCCACATGGTCCTGAGGTGGCCAAGCTATTCAGCACCACACAGTTTCAGATGTTGTGGGAGAAGAGAGGCTTCCTTGAAAACGCAAACATACACCATGGAATTGAGATTTGTCGGTTCTGATTGGCCCTTCCTGAAGTGAATCTTGTGGCCAGAGGAATGACCAGCTTAGGTGGCAGTCCCACGTTCCAGGCTTAGAGCTGGGTGAGATACCAGCTTCACCAGAAGCACATAGACCATGAGTGATGTGGCTGGAATCCTATTCAATAGCTATTCTTCCTGACCTTCCTTCTTCCCAGCTAAAGCCCCTATCTCACTGGAAGTATATCGGTATGCCCTGCTTAAAAAAATCTGCACTCCCAGTCTTCCTTGAAGATGGATGTGGTTGACCAGATATAAGTGGAAGTTTTGAGTGGGTCTTTTAGGAAAACTATTGTAAAGTTGGGAGGTGACCCAATTGCCCTTGTCTCTTCCTTCTTCCTCCTTTCTGTTTTTACAATGTGTTGGTTTCTTTCTTTTTTTTTTTTTGTGAGGAGGATCAGCCCTGAGCTAACATCCATGCCAATTCTCCTCTTTTTGCTGAGGAAGACTGGCTCTGAGCTAACATCTATTGCCAATTCTCCTCCTTTTTTTTCGCTTTTTCTCCCCAAAGCCCCAGTAGATAGTTGTATGTCATAGTTGCACATCCTTCTAGTTGCTGTATGTGGGACACCGCCTCAGCATGGCCGGAGAAGCGGTGTGTCGGTGCGTGTCGGGGATCCGAACCCGGGCTGCCAGTAGCAGAGCACGCACACTTATTAACCGCTAAGCCGCGGGGCCGGCCCCCAGAATGTGGTGGTTTTAGCAGCAGAGCTCGTCTTGAAACTAGAAGGTAACCATGAAGGTGGACAGTACGTGCTAACTTGACTCAGCAGAAGGCTAGATTCTGGATTGCACAACTCCAGACTTCTTTTATGTGAGAATAAAAATAATAAACTTCTCCATGAGTTGGCCACTGTAATTTCTCTTGTGAAATCTAGTCAGATATGGAGGAAGAATATTGGTTCTTCCAAAGTTAAATGCTGGGCATGATAGTGGCTATGGGGTAAGGAGTATTGACTGGAAAGGGGCCTGAGAGAATTCTGGGGGTTATGGAAGTATTTTATATTTTGTTTCAGATGGTGGTTATGCTGGTGAATACAGTTGTCAAAATTCATCAAACTGAATACTTAAGACCCGGGCACTTTATTATATATTAATAATATCTCAGTTGGAAAAAACCCCCAAAGTTCTGTAACCACAATTAGAGAAGGTAAATGCTGGACAACAGAAACAAACAAAAATCCTCTATAATAAGAAAACAGAGGAACTTCAAAATCTCATTAATGAAACTGAAACATGTACACATAGGCTTTGATTCTTACAAATGAACTGAAATGCACATTCTTTTTAAATTCCTTCAAAACATGTACAAAATCAATTACAAGCTAGGTCACAAAGAAAATCTAAATAATGAAAATTGTGAAGACCACATTCTTTGGTCATGGTGTTTTTTTTTTTGTGAGGAAGATCAGCCCTGAGCTATCTGATGCCAATCCTCCTTTTTTTCTTTTTTTTTTTTTCCTGAGGAAGACTGGCCCTGAGCTAACATCCGTGCCTATCTTCTCCCACTCTATATGGGACGCCGCCCAGCGTGGCTCCACAAGTAGTGCATCGGTGCCCGCCCGGGATCCGAACTGGTGAACCCTGGGCCATCGCAGCGGAGTGCGAGCACTTAACCATTTGCATCACTGGCCCTGCCCCGCCCATAGTGTTTTTAAGGAAGCATTTAATTAAAAAACAAACAAAACAAATACTGTACAATAAAATCATTTGAAAATTTAAATACGAAATTCACCTTAAGCTCTCTTGGGTCAAAGAATTAATCAACATTAACTTTTCTAAATAATCTGAAATTATAGCAACCAGAACTCTCCATAACAATGAAACATTACATATCTTAGTTTTAGTCCAATAGTAAAGGCCAAATCTATACTTAAAGGGAAAATTATAGCTTAAACTGCTTTAATATCAACTGGTAAAAAAAAATGACGATAAATTATTTAAACATTTAACGAAAAGTTAGAAAAAGAACATAAACCAAATTAACACAGAGAGAATTTTTTATTAAATTTATAACAAGAAATTAGTGAATTTGAAAAAGAGAAAAATGACAGAATTGATTAAAATATTGGCCATTTTTTGTATCTTATCAAGGACTTTATAATCAATGACAAAGAAATAAACATTTTTCACTTTCAGAATTGGGCTCTTCACATCAAACATTTTCTGGCTTATGACTAACTCATTCGTTCGGAAGATAAATTTGTTAGTTGTTTACATACCTTTTCGTCCTAACAGGTGGCAATTTTTTCTAACTGTTACACAATGACTACATAGCTATTTAGTCCACATTTTCCAAGTCTACCTGAACGTTTTGGCCAAACTGAACATTCTTTGTGCCAGGTATGCTCATACATAAAAGATATATTTACTGGACACAGTGAACAGAAAGGAAAATAGCACCAACTTCCACTTTCTCCTTTCCCTGATTCCGGGGAAGGATGATCTCCTTGGGTTATGAACACTCTCATCCTCAGAATGGATACACCAGGCAAAGGATGTAACGTTAGGATCCTCCTTGCTCGGTGACTTGAGTGCACTATACCATGGCCAAGACTCAGCCAGGCAAAGATGAAGACTTCGGTTTCCATATCAGAGCATCATCCGAAAAGAAAGGCAATGCAAACTATAACAGTCTTATTCTTTTACCAAGGCTGGATCTTCGAAAAAAACACTCCTCCTCTACCCATGAGAGAATGACTCAGGACTGAAAGGTCTCCCCCAAGGTTGTTGCATCAGAAGGGGCAGTTGTTTTGGCCTAGTTCCTCCTGAAACCCATCCAGAGGACGAGGGGTCTAATGAACAGGGGCAATTAAGGTGAAGACAAACTGTTATACTTGACAGCTCTCAGTGAGAAACGCAAAATTCTCTCTGATTCGTTTTATCTTGTAGATCACTCCACAGCGGGCCTAAGCTCCCTACTGAGCTTGCACGTGTCGGTATACATGCGCCTCTTCCCAAGGCTGTGTGATCATAACAGCAGTCTGGAAAATTGTCCACAGTCGCCGTGAAACCTGCTTTTTTCCCCGTCCACTTTTCTTTACGGCTCACCTTGGGGAGGGTCACAAATGGACCTCTAAGAATTTACCCGTATTGAAAATTGTTATTTTAGTTAGCAACTTTTTTCCTTAAGTAGTCCCAAAGTATTATCATTTTAATTAGATTTAGAAAAGTACTAAATTTTTTTCTCAGTGTGGTCTCAAAATATTCATATATCTAATACCATAAGTAGCCAGTTTAGTCATTTACTCTGAAATCAAACCCTAAGTGTATTCCTCCCTGAAATCTCGCCCTCCACTATCCCGTGATCTAAACCACCATCTCCCGTCTCTTCACCTCTCTCAAGTCCTCACTCACTGTGACTCACCTTTTGCCCCATAGGGACCTCATTCCCTCCGTGCATCACCCCAGTAATTGTGCTGCAGGCTTTCTCACCTTTCCAGCCTTGGTTCTGTAGTCCCTCACGTCATCTGTTCTCCCCCGGTACTCAAAAGATCCTTGCATACCTGAAAATTCTCCAGACTGGTGCAGTCAGGCTCCCAGCCCACTTTCTCCACTCACACATCTGGGCTGCTAAGTGAACTTCCTCCTAGAGAATGTTACACAGCCATGCAGACCGCTACACCATGCACCCAACACCTCCCTCTCCTGCAGAGTTCTCAGCACAGCTTGTTTACCATGGTCAATTTTTGCTTGTTCTTGGTCAATTTCCCTTCTGCAGCTCTTGCAAGTCCACATTCCTCTCCAAACCCCTAATCTACTTCATCCACTTCACCCATGGTGATGGACTGAATTGGGCCCCCCATCCAAAATTCATATGTGGAAGCCCTAAGCCCCAATGTGATTGTATTTGGCAATGAGGCCTTTAAGGAGGTAATTCAGATTAAATTAAGTTGTAAGGCTGGGGCCCCAATCTACCAGGACTGGTCCTTACAAGAGGAAGAGACACCAGGGGTGCGTGCACACAGGGGAAAGACCATGTGAGGACACAGTGAGCAGGCGGCCATCTGCAAGCCAAAGAGAGAGGCCTCAGGAGAAACCAGCCCTGTCAGCATCTTAAGCTTGTGCTTCCAGCCTCCAGGACTGTGACAAAATAAATTTCTATTTTTTCAAGCCACCCAGTCTGTGGTGTTTTGTTAATGCAGCCCTGGCAGACTAATACACTCATAGCAGTGATTTTACCACCCATTTCATAGAGGAGATCGAGGTCTTCATATGGGAACTCATTCAACTTCCTGCCCTCCTGCAAAACTATCTGCATCCACTGCCTTCCTCAACCACTCCCCACCTAATTGAGAGGACGTGTTGCTCCTCTTCTGTCCGCAAGCATGTGATGCCAGCAGCAGCGTGGAGGGAAAATTAAACGGGGACAGACCAGAAGCAGATGGACCTGTTAGGAGGCTCCTTCTCATCATTTCTTCTGGGTCTGTTCCGCAGAGTCCTGAGGTGGAGGGGAGAGAAAGAAGCTTCTCTAAGGCACAAATTTAAGGAGGCACTCACTTCCAGAGTCCTGACATACTGATTCTTTGTTTGCATGGCGTTGACTGTGCGTGTCTCTTTAAATTCTACATCCTTGCTTGCCTCACCTTCCTCTCAGCCCTGCTTCTGTTGTGTCAGGTGTTTGACTCCTTTCACCCCAACAGCCCTCTGTGAACTGGAGCCCCAAGCTTTGCAGGCTTCACTGGTTTCAGGAGAGCCCCAGAGCCCACACCTTCTGGTTCCCCTGAGGTCTGGAAGGCTCCCCTGGCTCCTACTCCACAGAGGCCCACTGAATCTTCTGGGTCCTAAGAAAAATCACTCTTCCTTGCCCACCGAAAAGAATCTTGTGCCTAAAATATGAAGTGTCTCTTTTCTCTCCCAAATCACTGACACCTTTGCTGTCTGTAACTCTAAACATGACTGGGATCTTCAGCCAAAGGACACTTGACTAATGGTCTCTCTCCTCCCTCTTGTGCTGGATTAAGTAACTCTCTTTTTTTCCTTATACCTGTCTGGAATGCTCTGCCTTTTACGACATTATATAGTAACTATGGCGTAATGTGTCTCTCCCACGTAGTAAACTCTTCAAGGTTTGGTGTCTTACTGATTCTTGAATTCCTAGTGTCCAACACAGGATATGGCAGATAGATCACTCTCCCCCAATGTTTGTTGAATGAATGAATGATGTTCCTATAATCTGCTGTATATTTAGCTCTTGCATGATGAAGTTGATTGATGAGTATTTGATATTTACTCTTACTCACTCTCCAGCGTGGAGAAGTAAATAACTGAAGGTATGGAATACCACCACTGAAGGGTTGTTGAGTAAACCTTTCTTTTCACGTAACAGTATTCTTTATGTAGCATAACAAGTGAGTTCTTAAAACATGAGACAATTTTGCTCTTCCTCTCCCCTCATTTTTCAAATGTATAGTCTTAAAGAAAAAAAAGTGCTACATTAGCATAGATTTATTTTAATTAAACAATTGAAACTCATTGAATCTGTCATCCCACCATTGTATCTATTTCTCTGTCTGGTTTAATATCTCATTTCATATCAAGTTTTTTCCACCTTTCCTATCACTGGGGGCAGATTTTCTAGTCTCTAAATCCTTCTCTTTTTCTTAGTAGTTCAAGCTACGTCAGCTCTGTTGAATTCAGAGGGTCCTGCCCCATAAGGCCCTCACGTCTTTGTTCTCCATCAGCTTCCCTCCTGCAGCTCTTACACTTCCAGATCCCTCTCCACACCCCTAGATGAACCACTCCTGCTCTTTCCTTCAGGGGCTCTCCCTGCAACTTATCCCCTATGCTATCCCAAATTCTGGAGCTTATCTTTTAACAACTGTACGGTTTTCCTAGAACTCTTAGACTAGCATGAATTATAGCATCATTAATTGCAAATGCATTCTTCAGGAAAACTTTATTTCCACTCCTTATAATGATTTTCTTTCCAGAAATTTTCCTGTTTCCTTTTTTGAACTCCTCTTTAGAAGTGAAATCACATGTCCCATCAATCTCTTTAGATTTCTGTTGGAAAAAATTGTTTTCATTGATATTGGGGACAATTTTTCTTTTTCTGACAGCCATAATTTCTCAGTCTAATTTCATCCTTCTCAAATATTCCACATCCCCCTGGACTATTTCGTGTTGGCCATATTCATGTGAGTCAACTCTTTCTAATCCTACTTTGTTGACACAATATTTCCTTGCCCAATTCCTTGAAAACTGTTCATAAAATTGTTGTAGATAAGCAGCAGGGTCATCTAAAGAGCCGTGGTGTTTGGCATCGACTGCCTGACCTCCCTTTCTTCACACTGAAAATCTTCTATAAAACATTCTGGCTTGAAAAAGACAAGCAGGGACAGGTCAGAAACCATCAGAGCAACTCTGCCATGAGCAACAGACTAATTCTATTCCTTAACTTGAGCTCTGAAAAGCCCAGAATGTTAACCTAGCTTTACAATCTCATCCTTGCCCCAGCCCTCATATCAACTGCTCCTCAACTCAAGTTCCATGTGCCTGCACATGTGTCAGCCCTGGCTCTAATTCCAGATTTTCCGTGTGCCATCTTTCGAACCTCTGCTCTCAGTTTTTCTCCTACTTAATTAATTCTTGCCCTCATGAACCCCTGAACTTAGAAAATCTATCTAGCGTGCCTTTGGATTCCTTCCCCTCTCCTCCCAAACCAAGGGGCAGGGCTCATCTCCTGGTCACCTTTCTTCTGTCCAACCTAGTTCACACTGTACAATCACAGCTATGCCCCTGGTCATCTGTCCTCAGTATAGACTCTAGAGAAGCATTACCTAAACCTGGCTGGTCACTGGAATTATATGGGTAGCTTTTTAAGAGATGGGAGAGAGAGAGATTTTCATCAGAGATCTACTAGATTTGAGTTTCCAGTGTAAGTCCTTAGAATCTTGGTCGTTAAAAAGTTTGTCAGATAATTTTAATAATTAGTCTATAGCTAGATTATGGGCATGGATCAGAGAACAGATGGCTAGATGCTGAGTCTTGAGGGAGTGACCCAAATATTCAGGGTCAGTTACAGGTTATTCACGGCGGTTGTGGTGAGCTGAGAGACTAGATTCCCATGAACAAGAGTGAGTGTCTGGGAGCTGCAGAAGCGGGCAGCAGAGAATGGCCAGTGGGACCAGCAGCAGGAGCCCGGAAAGCCAGCAGTATGGTGAGTGGCACCAACAGTGGCAATGGCAGGCGTCATCAGCAGTACTTGAAGATTATTCTCGTGACAAGACTGTAGCTGTTTTTTCTTGAAGGACCTGCTCTCCACTCCCAGCCTGCCCATGGACTCTGTAAGCTACCCAATAACCTTCATACAAATCCCTTTTCTGCTTTTGTTTTCATTTTCTCTCATATTTTAAAAGCATACAATCTATTTTAAATTCTGTGGGTTTAAATTTTAAAGGGGAAGATTTTTGCTTTAGACCATATTCTGTATTTACCAGAGTCACATGAGAAATAGTATCTTTTGTTTGAAGTAAGCAGCTCTAATTAATTGATTTTGGTGCCCAATATCAGACGTTTTATACTACGGTAATCTGATTTTTAAACTCATAAATTTACTTCTTCTCTTTAGAAGGATTATCTTTTGAGATAAAATTCTCAAGTAAAGTGCCTGATGTATTTTGTGAGCCTTTGTGTAGCCGGAGACAGCTCTACGCCCATCAAACATGGGCAGGAAAGATCTTGAATGGATGGTACTGAAACATCGCCGCCTTTTCTTTCTCCTCCAGGACACCTATAACTGCTGTATTTTATTTCTAAAATTAGCATTACACTGGAGAAGTGTGGGTCAGCCTGTTTTATGTGACAGTGCGAGTAACAATTTGTTTTATTTCTGCCCAGATGCTTATTGGAATTTTACTTTGTACTTTAAAAGCGTTTTTGTGCTTTAAAACTTTCGTCTCACCTGAACCCAAGAGAGCCTTCCTTTTAATTGAATTGCTTAGAATATGAACAATATTCTTTTTCTTTTCAAAATTTATACTATATCTTCAGTTATGTCCTCATTTTTATTCCTAAAATCAGTTAATGTGCACTTTTGTCTCAGACCAAATGTTTAACTGTTGTATTATTCTTTTCATAGAAACAGCTATCAATTTTATCCTCTTCTTTACTTTTTTATTTCCTATCTTAAAAATTGCTTTTTTATCTTACTTATTTCTTTTTTTCTACTTTCTTTGGATGTTAGTGCTTATTCTTTTTTCCTTCCATCCTCTTGAGTTGAATTCTTATTTATTTTCTTCAGATCAGAAAGAAATTCTCCTATTATATCTTCATGTATTTCTTATCTTCCACCTAGTCTAGTATCTCCTCTAGAATTAGTCTTCCATCTGTTGGTAATGCTTTTGTTGTCATTCATATTTAGAATCTTTTATTTCATGGTTTCCCATCTTAACGATATCCTCTGAAATCTGAGACAGAGTTACAAAGTTGTTTTTCACTTTGCTCATTTAATTATTTCCTATATTATCTCGTTCTTTTGATGCCTCCAACAAATACTTTGATGTTGCAGATAGTCTTGGTTTGTGATCATCCTTACCTCATCCACTTATTCATGTCATTAATTTTCATCTTTTCATTTCAGCCTGTTATGATTCTGTTTCAGAGACTCTATATCTGCTTAATTTCTTTTCATGATGCCAAAAGTTTCTAGAGTTTTTCTTTTGGACACTAAAGTATATCATTTTCAGGATAGCAGTCTTCCTCTTCATCTTCTAAATATGTATTCCTTTTCCTTGCTTTGCGATCTATTGTCACAGGCCCCTTGTTGATTTTATCCTCTTTATTTATCCACAGATACTAAGAGAATTCTGTTTCCAGACTTGGAAGCAAAGTCGATTATCAGACCATGTTGGTAGATTTCCATTTGTCCCTCTCTGCCGACTTGTACAAATTACTGTTTCAGTTCTCACGTACAACCATTCTAATACCTAATTTCCAGGAGATTCTCCATTGGTGTATTTCCAAAGGAGATGGTTAGGAGTCTGCAATTTTGAACCAAAGAAATCTGAAAAAAAAAAAAAAAACAAACCATGATTCCTAATACAAACATCTGCTGGTGGTTTCCCATTGTCAGCTGTCCCCTACAACACTTCATTTGAAAGGCAGAGCCCTCCTCACATATGCAGAGCCTGTTTTCCTTGCAAACTGATTGTATTCTGAGATTTTGAAAAATGGCAGCTGTTAGAAGGCAGGTCCTGTGGAAGAGTGCTCTGATTGCTTCACATTAGAACACAAAGGAATGGTTATAAAGTTTTTTTGTTTTGTTTTGTTTTTTTGCACAACTCTCGGTTTTGGAGAAGGTAAATTGAGCCTTTCTATCTTCTTTCTTAAAAAATACATTTTCAGTTTCAAGAAACAAAAGAAAATTGTACTATTAGAGAAAAAAGAGAGAGGTTTCTCAATTCAACTCCATATGCTTTGTTGTTGGTGTACAATTTCCCCGGATACCAGTAAGAAGCCACAAAAGGCTGCCCTGGGGACGCCTATCCACACAGCATGCTGAATTGCAGGACCTTGCTATGTCTGTTTGCTGCCTCTTTTCCACGTGTTCTACTCTCTCTTTCTGGATTCCTATTGTGGATCTTTCACACAAAAGTCCACATGTCTTATCTTCTGATTATTTTCATCTCTTTATTTTTTCCCCTGAGTTCTTGGGGAATTTAATGATGATGTGTTTTAATTCATTGATTTATTTCTTTGGATTCCACAAAGTAGCAATTGTGGTTAATATTGTTTAGGGGAAGCATTAGAACCTGTTGCACTTATTCTGGTTCTCAGAGGAACCTCTCAATCTCATGCAGTGCTGGTACGGCTATGAGTTATGGTACCAAACTCCAATGCCAGACACAGGAATGTGCATTTGAAAATCATAGTACTGCATCCCAATGGATACAGTGATATTTTTAGATATGGGTGTGTGACTTTTTCCCACACCAGAGTTGTCTATATTTTGGGGAAATTTGACTTTTTTCTTTTCCTTTAGCATCATGAGCTGAAAGCATATAGGCCTAAGTCTTCAGATGGATATCTTGCCAGCTACTTAGAAAGTCTGTATAGATAAAGAAAGATTGAGGCCAAAGTAAAAGAAAAGCAGAGACAAGTAAAGTTGCAAAATAGATAAAGTTGATGACACCATTTGAGCTTCAGAATCCATCCATGCTTGAAGCTAAAGTTATTCTCCAGGAATATCCAGTCATATGAGCCAATAAATTCTTCAGGTAATCTATTCTATCCCATGAAACCAAGAATACTAATGATTACACCCAGTTTACCATTGCTGCCTGTTGAATTCTTCATTTAGTGATGCGTTTTCCATTTTTAAAATGAGCACTATACTGATCCTATGTTTTTCCTTTTCCACGAGTCTGTGCTGTAGTTTCATAAATGAAATAAGAGATTTTCAAGCATTTTCTTTTAGATTATAGTCTTCCCAAAAAGAAAATATTTCCCTGAGATATTAGATGGTTCTTTTCTCTATTACTGTGTGGGAGATGAAAATTGACTACCCTGAATATATCTCTTTACTTTGATTATTTTCTCTGATGGACATTTGACCTCCTCCACTAACTGCCTAAAGGAATTTAACCCTGGGTATGGACAGACTGGCAGGGTCCTCGCTAAGCCCATTCTTTCCAAAGTTCTGTTTACCAAATATTTACATTTGTAAAGGTATCTCACTCTGTGTGCTGGGAAGGGGGGGGGGCATGACCCTATCTGTGAAAACTCTTATCAGGGTAGAAGAAGGCTTAAATGTACATACTCTTGATTACTATAATTCCTGTCTCTCTGGCCACATTCTCTATAGGTGGCCCTGCAAAGTATTGTCTGACAAACATTTACATTTCCCTCTTCATGTAAATTGTCTTCTTCCCCTCTGAAGTCCCAAAACACCCCCCCCCCAATATCGTCCTTTGTCTTTAGCTGGATAGTATTTAAGACAAGAATCTCTGCCATTGTGTTGAGAAACTCAGTGTCCCTGGTTTCTCCCATGTATACATGTTATTAAACTTGATATTATTTTCTCCTGCTAACCTGTCTTGTTAATTATTTGGCCAGCCGTAAGAACCTTAAGGGAAAGGGCAGAGGAGGATTCTCCCTCTTCCCCACAACTGAATCTTTTCAAATGTATGTTCAATACTTTGTTGTTCATTTAAATATATGAATATTATCTATTGGGGTTAATTCAGGGTTGGCATTTTTTCAGATTGTACACATTCCTATTTTGATATTTTAGGCATGGATGAGAGAAATAGTATAGGCAGTTCAATCTGATGAAACTTTTAGTTTATAAGATTAGAGATCTAGTAATTAGTAGAATAAAGAAGGGAGTTACTACCAAACGAATCGTAGAAGGTAGTTTTGATTATTTTCTCAAGTTTTTATTTTAATGTATTTATTCTGGTAGCCCAGAGTTGTCTGAGTCACTATTCCAACTTCTCAAGCTTTCAAAATCCTGCCTGGTGATTGGTTATCCTCCAGCTCTATTTAGCATGTTTTCTATACAAAATGTTGGCTAAAACAGAGCATTATCAATGCATTTCTGTGGAGTTTGGTATCAGGTATCAGATCTATAGTCTCTCTATCTACCTGGCTGCCATACAAAGGAATGTTAGCAGGGCTCCTACTGAGAGCTGCTAGTTACTCATAATGCACACGTGTGTGATGTAAATGTATTTGCTTCGTTCTCCTTGAGTCCATTCTTGATAGCATTGTATTTTAATGAAATTTTTGAATTTCTGATTTAGCCATTGTACCTTTTCCAAGAATTGAGTATTATTATTAATATTAATTGAGTATTATTATTAACTATTAGGGAATGCAAATCAAAACTACAATGAAATATCACCTCACGCCCGTCAGAATGGCTATAATTAACAAGACAGGAAACAACATGTGTTGGAGAGGATGTGGAGAGAAGGGAACTCTCATACACTGCCGGTGGGAGTGCAAACTGGTGCAGCCACTATGGAAAACAGTATGGAGTTTCCTCAAAAAATCAAGGATAGAACTACCATATGATCCAGCTATTCCACTGTTGGGTATTTATCCAAAGAACTTGAAAACACCAATTTGTAAAGGTACATGCACTCCTGTGTTCATTGCAGCATTATTCACAATAGCTAAGAGTTGGAAGTAACCTAAGTGCCCATCAAGGGATGAATGGGTAAAGAAGATGTGGTATATATACACAATGGAATACTACTCAGCCATAAGAAACGATGAAATCTAGCCATTTGTGACAACATGGATGGACATTGAGGGTATAATGCAAAGTGAAATAAGTCAGAGGGAGAAGGTCAAATACTGTATGATTTCCTTCATTAAGTAGTAGATAATAACAACAATAAACAAACACATAGGGACAGAGATTGGATTGGTGGTTACCAGAGGGGAAGGGGGGAGGGAGGAGGGTGAAAGGGTTAATTCGGTACATGTGTGTGGTGATGGGTTGTAATTAGTATTTTGGTGGTGAACATGATGTAATCTATGCAGAAATAGAAGTATAATGATGTACACCTGAAATTTTTACAATGTTATAAACCAATGTTACTGCAATAAACAAAAAATTAAAAAAAAATAAAATAAAAAGAAGACTTTTTTGTGACATAAAAATTATGTGAAATTCAAATTTCAGTGTCCATAAATAAAATTTATTGGAACATAAAAAAAAATTGAGTATTCTTATTATATAAGAAGAAGAAGAAGAAGGAGTTATATTTCAATTTAAAATTTAGAAAACAATAGTAGCTAAATGTACTTGCATAGAGTGCTATATTAAAACTAAAGTGGTGTGATCGTATTTCCTGTGAGTAGTAGTGTTGCCAAAATCATAAAATATAACAACACAAGTTACTTGGTAGATTGCTGCGAGTCACCTCCCCTTCCCATAATCTAAGGCTTGCATTAAAAAAATACATCTTCTAACAGTTTAGATAAAATCATTTTTCTTCTCTATCTTCCCTTCTATTATTCTACTTTTTGGAGGCAAGTATTTATATGTTAGTCATAAGTTCTTCATCACAAAATGTGACATAATTGGCAACTCATTGAAGACATGGGAATTTTCTCTTGTCTGCAGAGTAATAGTTTCTTATAATAAGAAACACATGTGAGGATTTTTTTTTTTAACTATGTCTAGACTTGGGAGCTTTCCCAGGAGAGCTTCCAGGTGTTTATCTAAGCATAACGGGCCAAATTACTACATTTTGGAGGCTGGGAAATAGGAATGGCTTAACAAAAGTATAAACGTGACTGGACAGCCTCATAATTCTAAAATGAATTTGGAAATTGGAGAACCTTGAATGAAATTAATATGCTGGAACTATGGAGTTGAATTTACTGTGAATTTCTATTTGCTAATCTTCAGCTGATGCTATTGCTTTGAGTTCTTTTTTCACATTTGGGTCTGCTTTCTCACTTATAAAATGTAAATTTCTGGGTCTAATTTCACGCAAATGTTCACAGCGGGCCTGTGATTTCAAATCTCAAATCACTTAATAAAATTGCATTAATTCAAGGTTAGACTCAAATTCACAAAACTCACGTAGATCCTGATTCAGAAAAACCCAAACAATATCCATGCTAATTCGTTAATGAAAGCTTATTCAGAAATTTCTCTTTTCCTTCTAGAATAAATAAACTAGATTCTACAAGATTCTCAAAAGAGCCTTTGCTGTGGCAGTCAGTTACCTATTGTCTTTCCCAAATCCATTCTCTGTTGTTTCTTGTGATTCTGAGTCTTGGAGTATGTTTCTTTGCCAAATGACTTCATGGTAGGTTCTGCCACTCTGGAGGATGGGGGGTTTGGAAGGCAAGAGATAGGAGAAAGTTTCTTTTCTCCTTTCTGCTTGCTGTTGTTGCTGGTGTCACCTCAGCAGTGGCTCTTCTCCCCAGTAGCAAAACTTATTTCCAGATTCTGACTTCTTACAGCACTCCCGGGACTTTTATCATCATGGACCCTCAGAGGTATTTCAGCTGCAGCAAAGAAAGTCCTCTTCTCAGAGGTCTGAGTTCCAGCTCAGTGGAGCCCTGCCTCCAAAGTTCTATATTCTGAAAACCCAGTGTTTTCCTTCCTTTTCCCTCCCAGTCCTATGGGTGGTAACTGCTTCTTGTGTTTTTGTTTTTGTTTTTTCTGGGCTCCCTAAGTGTTTCCTCTCTGTTTTTTTCAATATACCAACTATTGTGTAACCAATTCCTTATATTAAATTCCCTCAGTTGAAAAACCTATTATGGTTTTTACTTTTATGAATGAACTCTAAAAGATAAAATGTTAGTAATGGTCCTACGAAACAGATCTTTAAGGATGGGATGCTGTTTGCAGCTACTGTTCTGTAAAATATTTTGCCTCCAGTATCAATTTGCAAGGAAGGACTACCAGAAAAAGTTTGCTTTCACCTAGTAGGTACAACAGTGTATGATCACAGTTGCCTCAAATTCCTCTCGAGTCTCCTAATCTTTGCCATAATCTAGTCCTCAGAGATCCTAATCATCTTGACATCCCACAAACATCACACTGGCCCACTGCTATGATGATGTCACACTGATGGTACCTAGTGAACAACACTTAGCAAGTACTTTAGATGTCTTAATATAAAGGAACATGCAAGCCAGAGGTGGGAGATAAAACCCATAAAAATCCAGGTGAATGTCACCTCAATGAAGTTACTCAAAGATACTCAAAAGACCTCAAGCAAAAATGGATGCCCTGTGGAGCCTCTTGCCAGCTGCAACAGGAGAATTACAGTGAAGATTGTTACAAAGCCATGTCCACTTTTGTAGACTCAGGAGCTAGAATTGTATGTCCACTCTATGCCTAGGCAGCCTTAAAGTTCTAGGAGCTGTCTTGTTAAACAGGAGCCTGTCCCTTTTCTTTTCTCAAAAGAGAATTTTCCATTATCAGTGCTTTTTTACAGCCCAGACAACTGTATGTCCCTTGCTCTGTATATTTAGAAGAAAGAGTGATTGAAGATTGGTCATTTGCCAAGGCTCACCACGTGGGCGCATCCCTCTGTAACTCCACAAGATCTCCATCAGGACTTAGTCAAGGCTAACGGAAGATAAAGAGCAGAATATATATCCTGACTTCCTTCTGGTACATACTGTTTTCTTACCCCAACTTTTTCTGTGCTTTTGTGGGGTTTTCCCTGTTTGATATTTTTACAGATAATGTAATGAAAACTTTAAGATGGAATTTGATCTGTTTTAATTCAAACTGCCGTCATCTCCAAAGCTTCTGTGTGTAATTTTTTTGAACGAAAGGAAAGCCATACTTTAAAATTGTGTTGCTTTAGGTCTGCCAGTGATACTTTTATTGGAGTATGTAAAATCACAAGCAATTAGTATAATAAAGACAAATTAGAAATAATACAAAAGCTGTTTTTGAAGCAGATGGGTATAGGCATCAACTTCTCTTTCTCTTGAGAAGACAATGAACACTGAAAATATCACTTCTTTTACTTTTTAAAAGATATCCACAAATTACTACTAATAATTACTAATCATGAAAATACAAAATCCACCCATTCTACCACTGCCCAACTTCTGCCTGGAAGTAGCAAAGATGAAAAAATCTGTTTTTTGGTCGCTACTTCTCTTGGGTGACCGTAAACTAATATGGCTTAGTTATGCAAAGCAGAAGCTTTCTTTGTGGTCTCTCCATCTCCCTTACTCCACCCATTAGTAACACAACACTGTGACCCATTTCTGATTTCTTTTCCTAGATAGGTCTTAAATTTATCTGCTTCTACTACACCATCACCCAAGCTACCATCATCTCTAGCCTGGAATAGTCTCTTAACTAGTCTTCCAACACCCACTTTTTGCCTCAACTCGTCCTACTCCTACCTCCCTCCTTAACCTCATCTCCCACCATCCTGCCCCTATTCTTCGCACTCCAGATGCACCAATCTTATTCAGTTCTTTGAGCAGCCTGCTCTTTCTCCTACCGTGGGGACTTTGTATATCCTGTTAGCTCTGCTTGGAACACTCCCTACCCCACGCCCTCTCTACTGTTCTTCAGATCTCAACTCAATGCCATTTCCTTAGTGAAAGTCTCCCTCGATTCCTCAACTAAGTCAAATCCCCTACTATGGAATCGTTGCAGCATGGACTTATAATAACAGTTATAGCTTTTTCCTTGGAATCTTTGCTTTTTGTCTCCCACACTTGAATACGAATGTCATGGGATCAGGGACCATGTCTGTGTTTGCTCATTACTTTATTTCTAGCACTTACCACAATAGAAAGAGCATAGTAGATGCTAAATAACTATTTGTTGAATGACTAATGCTGTTGTTAGTAGGAGTCACGATGCCATCTTGACAGAGAAGTGACAAGAGAAAACGAGGTTTAAGGAGGCGTCTTCAGTACAAAACAAAACAATACAATCACTTTGTCACCTGAAATTTTTAACACATCCACCTAAACAACTCTAAGATGAAATTAAAACCAATTTGCATAATATATAGAAAATAATAAGAATGAAAACTTTATATTTGAATCAATAAAATAAAGAGGAAAATTTATGGTCTTAAATGCTTATATTAATAAACAAAATTTATGAAAAAATATCATGTAAGCATCTAATTCAAGAAGTTAAGAAAGGAGTAATAAAATAAACCTAAGGAAGGCAGAAGGAAAGAAAGATATAGGCACATAAAGAAAAACTTTAAAGAACCCATTTGTAATTCTTGCAAACAAACTATACAGAATCTCTATGGTGATTTCCTAATAATATATAAATGATTAAAATCTACCTTAAGAGAGAAATTATTAGCAGATCAATTACCAATGAAGAACTAGGGAGAGTTTCCTGAGAACTACTCACCCCCAAAAGTACAAATATTTTCACAGGAGAATTCTACAAGTGTCAGAATACTTCCTACACCTCCTGCAGGGTTGGCGGTTGGTGTGGTGGAAAGGGTCTAGGACTGTGAGAGTAGACAGCTGTCCCATATAAACATTCTTCTGACGAATCAGGTTGTTATATTATTAAGAGAGTAGGCTGGTTCTTTGAAATCTAATTCAGCAACTCTTCTCCTCTAAATAAAACAACAATGTATTCTGAGTTTCTAAGACAGTTCTTTTTTTCAGAGGTAATCTGAGCTTTCTAGAAGTAGCTGGATTTCAGTAGTAATTAGAAGTAGCTAGATTTTAGTATATATAATTACTATATGTACTATATATACATGTACATATAGTCGTATGTATATAATACCTGTAGTAATTATGTACATATATAGTCACTGGACATTGAGACTCATTAATAAGACAATTCATAAATTAAGTTGACTACATGATTACTAAACTTAATATATACACAATGATCAGGGTTGGATATAATATTTCAATAGCTAAAGCCCCCAGGGATTATACTGCTACAAGGAGCCAAGAAAATATGGCCTTTGGTCTGGAAAGATATGCGCATAATGTGATATCGTCAAGGAATATTTCCACACGCTGTATTACAAGATTACTTTGCCAGAGTTCAAAGATATTTGAAAGCTTCAAAAATATATCACTACATTTTTAATTTTCATGTCAAAATGACTATAAATGATAACTTTAAAACAAGATTTACTTTTTAAAAGCTTTGCCAGAAGAATCACATTTGTTGAAAGAGACATGACAATTTGTCTTGTCATATGTGAGATAAGCACAGCTCAAGGCAGGAACTATGACTTACAGCACATTCAGTCCAAGAACTGACTTAACTCTGATATTGCAGTGTCTAGTGCTTCGCTGAACACGTTTCTTAAGGTAAGACGCATGTAAAATGACGTTTGTTACAAAAAATGTGGGTGATTGTACACCATACTGCAAAACTCCATCACAGTTACAGATCTTTCTATTATACTCAGTGGTGTGTTGATAAATGTGTATTAACCAGCTCTCCAAAAAGAAAGTCTCGATTTATAGAATTTGCCAGTGTCCCTGGTGTAAACATTCTAAACGTGGTTGATCTGAAGCTACAAGATGTCATTGGAAAGAGACTGGCACAATTAGCTCTCCTGAGCTTGAGGGAGTCAGCTCCAGCACACAATGAATTCTAGGTAAATTTTCACATTCTTTAAAATTGAATTTGCAGCATTGCAAACAAAACACAGAATTATCATGAAATATGTTCTTTGCTCCATAAGCTCAAAATATTTTATATTAGGAATTGAATGACATTTCATATTTAACAATTATGAAAGATCTATCTAGCCACAAAAGTCAATGTATTAGTTTAAAAAGTTAATACAGAAGATCTTAAACACTTGTAGGGCAACTATGTGTGAATAAGACATCTGATCTTTTTAAAATTAATGTGGATATAATTTTGATAACATTAATTTTTGATAATTTTAATAGAAGCAAAGATACCTGAGTCATTTTGTGCTTTGTTGAAATGCAGAACACACTAATTTTCTTATTTAGATGCAAAATATATAAATCTGATAATTCTTTCAGTCTTGAAAGAATATTAAAGTTTTGCATATGAGAGTTTCAAACACTATTTTAAAGTACTTCTTTATATTGACAATTTTTTTCAAAATCCTATCTGACCTCTGGTTTGATGCTTACTCAATGTTGCCATTATTTTCCATAGGACTTTCTCCTGAAATGGAGGGCACAACTTATTAGCACCAGTGCCTTATATGAATACTTACAGTAATATTCAGAATAAAGACAAAAAAAATCTAAGCTTTCCTGACTTGGTATTCTCCAATCAAGGAAGAAAAATGTTGAGAAAAAATATTTATTGCATTTTGAATCAAGTTCAGCAAGTAAATGAGAATTAGATTTTTGAGTCTTCTGGAGTCCATCCTATAGCCACAGACCCTTAAGAGGTCAAGGAGTTAGCATGTTTGAGACTCTACATGTCTTATGAATGCTTTTCATCCACAGATGCTAGAAGTTCTTCACTAGCATGTTGAGATCTGTACATTTCTTATGTTAAAAAGCGGTCTTCCTTACTGAAGCTCGAGTAAATTGGAACCACTGCTGTGGTCCTCTAAAGGAAGATTTGAAAGCTTCTAACTCTTCAGGATTCAGTTCAAAATAAGAGCTTGAAAGGACTTTACCCGAGGAAAAAAGGGAATTTTTAAAAATGTGCTTCTCATATTTCATTTATTTACCCATTCATCTGTAGGTATATTCATTATTCACATATTCATTCATTCAATAAATGGTTATTGAGTCACATATTGTATCCTAGACAATGAGCCAGGCCTGGGGATACAGCTGAGAACCAGAGAGACGGAGTTCCTGCCCTCATGCTACATTCAGCCTAGCCAGGAGGAGAGGTAGTAAACAGATAATTGTAATTATGGGGTTTATCTAAAAGAGGAAATGCAAACCACAAGGGGCTGTGCAAGAGTGGGGTCTGGCGTCTTCTGGGTGGAGGGAGGAAGAGCTCACTGGAGGAGTCCTACATAAGCTGCAACGTGATGAATGAAGTTTTTACATGAAATTTGTTTTCTTAAATCTTGTTTTAATGAGAACTTGCTAGTAAAATTGGGCAAGGGCAAAATGAGCATTGGAGATTGCAGAAAGGTCTTCATAATTTTCATGATGACAACATCAACATTCTATAAATAAAAGACACATGCAAATATCCCCTTTTATTAGTGAATAGAAACTCTGGCCTTGACAGGCAATTTCTGTTGATTAACAACTCTTGGAAGTCAGAGCAGCCATCAGTGACCATTGGAATGATTTCGTAAAACATCCCTTCATAATTCAAATAAATTGCTCAGAGTTTCTTAAAAGAATATTTAGGAAAATTTAGATGAATAAAAGTTTGTTGAATAAGATGAATTTTTCCAATAATATGAAGTTATCAAATTCAGCAATAGGTAAATACTATAAACTTTCTTATTATTACCAAAATAATGTTTTAACTTTAAAAAAATTGGAAATGCAGATAAGCAGAAAGAAGGAAACTAAATTCATTCACATTCCCCACTCAGAGATAACCCCTGTCTACATTCTGGTGTAGACCTCCAGACTTTGTTCATCTGTGTCCGTTAAAGAAAGCTTGAAAGTGATCTCACAGGTAACACCTCTGGAGAGAGAAAGGAGTGGAGACTTTTTGCTCCACGACTCTCCTGTTTCATGAATCTATACAAACTTTCTCACCTTTCTCTACCATCTTACCTACTCTATAAAGTGGGGATAAAAGTCACAACTTCATAATGGAGTCACGGTCAAATTAGCTTTTACTTCATGCAAATTGCTTAGAACACTGTGTTCCCATGAGTGGCAGAGTGCTCACTCCGTAAGCGGCTGCTCTTTGTCTTCTCTATCCGTGGTTTTCAAACGGCAGGTTGTGATCCATGTTAACATGTCATGAAACTGATTTAGGTGTCGTGACCAGCATTAAAAGGAAGAGATGAGAGAAGAGAGCAGGGATTTTATAAAATTCTTGTTCAGTGAAGAAAAATGAAATAATAGGAGACAGTCAGGGTTTTGTAAAATTTTTATTGTGTGTGTGTGTGAGATGGGGACTGTGTGCTGCAGCACTAGTATATTTCTTAGTGTTGGTCACGATCCCCAGAGTGCAAGAAGCATTGTTCTAGATCTTCACACAGCCACTGCCTTGGAACCTGCTTCTGCTCTCTCCACAATGTACCTCGGCCACCTTTCCACATCACCCACTATGCGTCTATTCAATTGTAATGGCTGCTACTATCTACTTATATGAATAGAGCTTAAATTGTTTAGTAAATCTCCTAATATTTTGGCTCAATCAGAAACACTTTTTAATATAGAAGAGTTCAAATACTTTCCATATTCTATAGTCTTTAAAAAGACAACTCATCGAGTGCCTCACTGCCCTTGATTTAAATTGTATACTTTGGAAGATGCTCTGTTTAAATAACTTCACAAGTCAGAAAAAGCATAGTTATTATACCATTTATTTTTCAGCGATGACTCCAGATACTCAGAATAAACAAGATGCTTAAGATAGGAAAAATGTTCTGGGCAAGCTTTGTTTAGCTCTCCACCCAACGTTGCTGGGGAAGAGCCCAGGTACAGGGCTGCAGGCCAGAACACAACGACCTCTTGCAGACTTTCCTTGTCATCCGTCTCAGTGTCTCTTTTGCAGTACAGGAATGTGGTTGCAAAGCAAGGTCCATTTTGCTTCAGTGTTGCTTTCCTTTCTTCCCTCCTTTCCTCCTTCTCTCTCTTTTTCTTCTTCTTCTGTGTGTGTGTGTGTTTGCCTCTTCCGAGGCTGCAACACAGAACCTGAGAGAGCCCACACGGCAGTGAAATGCAGGGGCCCTCGCGTTCCACAGGAGCCACAGAAAGCTCTCGGGAGCTTCAGTGTACATGTGTTCTCTCCTTTACTGGAGGAGACTTCAAGTCTTGTTGTCCCTCACAGCCCTTAACTCTTAACGACGGTTCAATAAATAATTATTAAATTGAACTGTATTGTTCTCCACTGTTATTCACTTAATGTTGTTTCACAAACATTGACTTCCATACATTTATAAAAGTATGCATTCCAAAGGATAATCCTGCAGTAAAATAACTTCTTTCATTCATTCTAAAAAAGGTTGATTGAACCTGCAGATCTGGGCAGTAGAGAGAGAGCAGTGAATGAAATGAGTAACCGCTTCCCTCTCCGAGCTGGATGCATCCGGGGGACAGTCAAGGATAAAGGAGCAAATACACGTATGTCAAGTGGGGTTGAGTACGAATCTGGTGTCCTGAACAAGCACCAACTTCTGTCCTCTCTCTCTGTCTCTCTCTCCTTTTAAGATGTATTCAGAGAAGAAGTCGTCCTTTCTCTGACCCTGGATGAACATTCTAGCAGGCTCAAGACTCTGCTGCTCACATTCAGGTAAAAATCAAACAAACACCAAGCAAACAGTCTCTTGACTCCTCCTGGTCACCCATGTAATCTCAGTTGAGTAGGTAGAACGCCTGTTCTTATGCAAGAATCGCAACTCCACAGGTACACAGGTGGACCTCCTCTGCTCGCCCTGCCGGAGCTGGCCTCGTGCTGGTCGGTGCCAGGGGAGTGGACAGAGTTGTTCTCTCTTTATCCCCGTGGCCTTCCCAAGAACCTAACTTCAGCTTCAGGCCGTCGGAGCTGGAGAGAGCTGACCACGTCCCACACCCTGGGCTGGTGGATGGACAGTTACTGCTGTGTCTGCCTCTCAGGGGCACATCCATAGACTACTTTGAGACCCTCTGCTGAGGCAGTTATAGCTCCCGCGACTGGGGCCCCCTCAGTCTCTGGTTCCCAGGCAGTCATGCCTCATGGGCAGGAATTCGAGAGGCTACTGGTCTCTGCACGCCCTTCATCCACGTTGTCACAGCAAACAGTCAGGCATCCCTGGTGCTGACACCCCTGGAGCGCAATGTGGGGCCAGGGCGGACAGCTGCACCCTGCTCCGGGGCAGCTGGGGATCCTCAGGCAGGAGCCAGGTGTCTGTTCACCGTGTGTCACCCCCAGCCCTCCCAGACAGCAGGAAGCACATGGATTCCTCTGTCACTAAGGCTGGAGACAGAAGGGAAGGAGGAGGCACAGCATAGCGACACACCTGTCCCCACAGGGAAAAAGAGGTCTTCCCCAAAATCCTCTCTGGCACTTTCGTATTTTCATGATATGCTGAGTCCTGGAGCCATTTTTCCTACACGTTCCTTTAAGATTTTGTCTGTGGTGTGGGGATGTGGGGAGGTGTCTCTCGTTCACTTTGGTGGGAGCCACTGTACACCCTCAGTTAAAAGTGAGACAGGAGGAACCCATGTCGACAGGGCTGGGAAGAAAAATAAATCAGAGTGGATGGAGAGAGTGTGGAGTGGGAGTGGGAGCTGTTTTGTATGGGGGGGGGTGGTCAGAGAAGTCCTCTCTGAGAAGGTGAGAATTGAGCAAACACTCTAACTGAAGAGAGCAAATGAGCCCTGTGGATATCTCTGAGAAGAACATTCTGGACAAAGGGAACTATAAGTGCAAAGGCCCTGAGGCAGGAGTGTTGGGAAGGCACCAAGAGAAGAGTCAGAAGGTCAGAAGGCTGGAGCCAAGTGAGAAGGAGAAGAGAGGTAGGAGACGAATCACAGAAGTAGCAAGAAGCTGGCTCACCTATGGCCCCGTAACCAGGGTGAGAGTCTTTGGATGTTGTCTGAGTGATGAGAGAGTTCTTATTTCTTTACTTTAAATGGCAAGAAAATACAAGAGAGGAACTCGGCCACTATAATCGTGTATAAACACAGTGAAATGTAATATTACTTCGGACATCAGCTTAGTTAATCAGTTGATAGAACTAAGGCTGTTTATCTCAACATTCTTATTAGCACACACAAGAGATTTATAATACAATAAATGAATAAACAGATGCTATTAGGTCTGAGTGATTTGCTCTGGGGATTTTCTCTTACTGAAGGATGATCTTGAAGAGAGACTCATAATTCTGATTTTATATGTTCTCTTTCTAAATACAGGCTATTAGCCTGTATTTGTTCTAGGCCTGGCCTCTCTCCCTTCCCTGAACATCTGAATCCAGATGAAATGAGTTGGACGTGATCAAAGGAAATGCTCGGAAGTGAACACGAAAATGACAGCGGGAATACAGCAGCTGGGTGGAGTGGGCCGCGGCGTCCTCCTCGGCGTCGGTGCCGGTGTGGAGGTGTCGGTGCGGACGCCGCCTAGAGGAGGCCCAGTCCTGGCACGCATGTGGAGCAGGCCCTGTGCTGCCTCGGAGCCGCTGCTCAGCCATCTGTAAGGCCCAAGGCCGCTGGGCCAGCAGGCAGCACGGGGTTCAGAGGTGTGCGTCCGCCAGTGCAGCCACAGGCGGCCTGCTGCGCGAGGGGCTGAGTTTGCATCCTGGTGGGTGGAGAAGAGAAGTCCACGGTGGGAAATCGCCTCCAGGACAGGGAGGAGCCCCCTTTCAGCTGCGGAGAGAGGCCGACAGAGAGACAAGGCTGGAGAGAACAGCAGGGGCGAATCGCCTCTGCGTTGCCGTAAACATGCACCCTCACCTTAGTCGTGGGAAGTATCAGCTCGCCTGTCTCTTCTGGATTCCCTTAAGGAGCAGCACGTGGGACAGAGGAGAGAGCCAGGACTTTCAAGTGTGGTTCTCAACCTTGTCACACATTGGCCTTGCCTGAGATGGAGGTGCTGGTTCGTGGCCCCGGCCCCAGAAACGCTGACATCATTGGTCTGGGGTGCGAGCTGACGGTGGGGACTTTGGAAGCCCCCCAGCTTATCGTAAGGTGCAGTCAAGGCTGAGATGCACAGCTCCAGAGCCTGACAGCTAGTTAGAATTTTGCTGACCAACCAGCTGACTGCGTGCTTGGGCGCGCTGCCTACTGCTCAGGCCGACTTCTCCGTCAGGCACGGCTGCGCAGTGCTTAGGGCCCACGACGATTTTTGTAAATTATCATTTTTAATATTATTTTTTTTTAGAGAGAGGGTGCCCATGAAGGCAAAAGTGCCTAGAGCCCGGAAAGTCACGATGCGGCCCCTGCTGGACCTGACCTTGCCCATCTGTACACCGGCCGGAACGCAGCCCCTACCCACCCGCGCTGTGAGGACGCTTGGGGCGGCTTCCTTTCCCGCTCTCCCTCTCCCGCAGAGCAATGTGTCCAAAACGGGCCTTGCACCTAACAACTGCCCTCGTCCACCATTGCCTCCATTATTGCCTTGAAGTCTTATGGAAACATTTTATTCTTACAGAATCTCTTATCTTACACGTATTTGCAGGCAAATTCCATGCAGAAACGCCAACCCCAGCGCTCTGCGCGCGGCCGGCGTTCAACCGGCGGCGGTCGTTTTGAACTGGGTGGGGGGGGGGGTCGGGCAAACGCTTGGAGATCAAATCTTTGTGGCTCATGTATTGCTGCAGATCTATTACATGCTGGGGATGGAAGCGCTGTTAAAGAACATCTTTGTGTGGTTTCCATATCTGTACGACCATCCAGGTCACCTGGGGAGCCCCGTCTTCAGGGTGCGCAGATGAGCGGAAGAATCAACCAGACTTGGGAATCGCTGCTTTTTTGCCCCTTGGGCCAGATATGCTCTATCTGCGTTTGCGGACCCACTCCCGTGCCTTCCCTACCCTGCTGGCCACCCTACAGGCAGGCTCTTAGCAACTGCATCAACGGTTCCCCTGCCCTCTGCGTTCCGGTTGGTTCCACCCGTGCCGGCACCGGCAGGAGACAGACAGCGAGAGGCGAGTGAAGTGAGAACAAGCCTTAATCTCCCGGTCTGCCCTCCCACACCTCACGCCCTGGCGGCTGCTGTGTTCCTCTATCTCGGGTCCTCTCCCACAGCGGAGGTCTCTTCAGGTTCTGGAAAATACTTCCTTCCTTGCTCCCTAGGCAGCTGAAACCCCCAGGGTGCCTCACCATCCCTCCACTAGTCTCCCTAGCCTACTTGCATTCTTGTCAATAGGCCCTTCATTGGACTCGGTGCATTTGCCTCTTCTGGACTACGCCGTCTCTTTCCTGCTGGGACCCTGAGTCTTTTCGTCCTATAGTGTAATTTTCTTGCAGGTAATCCTACAGGCCTGATGTGATCACGTTCAGGGTCGGGAAATGCAAACTGAACACCAACATTTACCTTATGTTATTACAGTGTACTCTCTGTGGATTGTTTTAAAAAAAAAAAAACTAACATTTATGCTTTGCTTTCACGTCTTACTATTATTGCCTGCTTTATGCCTACAGCAGTATGGGGTTGTTATCATCAACATTTTTTTAGTTGAAGAAATTGAAACCCCAGGAAAGGAAGGTCCCTTGCTGCAGGTTGCCCTGCAAGTGAGTAGTGCGGCTGGGGCTCCAACCTCCCAGCTGCTGCTCTCCCAGGCCCGCGTTCTTCTCGTTTGGTGAATTCCTCAGCACCCCAGGGAGGAGGCAGCGTCATACTTGGCACCCGGAATTTACTTTTTGCAAGCTGGCTAGCTATGGCTTCTGGACTGTAGCCTTCTCAAGTGCACCCTAGTCTTGCTTCAAATTCTGGAAAGGGTTTTATTGAAATAATTTTTTCCCTGTGATTGATGGGCCTAAAATCCATGCCATGACTCTGGGGGCAGTCAGCTTTTCTTGTTGTTGCTGAGGTGCCACTGTAAAGCACAATGTACAGCCACGTCAGAGTGGGTATTTTCCAGAAAAAATGCCTGCTTCTACTTAAGTGTTATGGGGGTCGCCACTTAATATCTCTTTTGGAGTGCACACATAGCTTTTCTGGTCGTGTCTGTCCCAGAGAAACCCACAGGAGCAGAAGCCACACACCTGCTCTACAGATGGGAGGGAGGAGGGGCTCCTTTAGAAGAAATGGCACACTTGTTTCTTTTCTTTAACTGTTTGTAGGCAGACGGTAGGGTGAGGTGCATACCTGGCAGCCATTGTATTCCTCTCCAGGAATCACTGATGAACTTGGATGTTGAGAGGAGACCTGGCACAGGGGATCCTTTTTATTCTGAGAGAAAAACTGGACCAACAGCCTGCCTTGCTGTCTCCCTTTGTTATTTAACTTTTCCTGGGCCTCGGTTTCCTCATTGGAAACTTGAGATAATGATGTCCACTTAAAGGGAAATTAGGATTATGTCAGATAACAGAAGTTGACACACTACACAAATGTAAACTGTCCTCTATCTTTGTGACTTTTTGGACCACATGATTCAAAAATATTTTCGTGTTGTTTTGCATCTTGTATTTAGGTCACATGGATTTTGGCTCTTGAGTGCATTTCTGTTTTTCCCCTGAAGATACATTATTCCAGTGAAGCTGGCCTGATATGAATCGGACGCCTTCCCTCAATCCAGTCACTTGGGGGCTGCTGGTGTGCAGGGCATAGATTTGTGAAAAGGCCATTGGGTCAGACAGAGCTGGGTTTGAGTCTCAGCTCTACTCTTGGGGCTGGGTGACCAGAACCAGCCCTTTGTTCAAAACCTATTAAGATTTTCAAGATGATGACAAGAGAGCATGAAACCAGGCATAAGCGGGGCCTTTCTGAATGTGGGGCTGAATGCATCTGCATGTAACTTTGTATGTAACCTTGAGGAGCTCATATAACTGCTCTGGGCCTTGGTTTTCTCATCTTGAAATGAAAGGAGAGTGACTGTCTGGCAGGGCTAATGGGCTTAGCACAGGCCTTGGCACAAACAGAGGCTCGGAAGGCCAACTACTCTTCTATCATTCTCAGTTCTTAACAACATCGTTGGCTTATGAATTATGAGCAACATGGATCCTGCTTCAGTTTATTTCTTGCATAAATCACTTCTGCTAGCACAATGGGCAATGACTTTAGTAAGCTGAAAAGAGCACTAGATCTGGATGGAGTGGGGTTGGGGGTAACTGTTGTTACCAAGTGTTGATTATTGTGAACTATCATGGCTGAGCCTAAAATTAGCAGCAAAAAAACCCATTTTTAAAATGTCTTAGACTATAAGTAGACTGGCAAACAAAAAACATGATATAACATCCTTGAGCATTACATTCCTGGTGAGCAACTTCAGGTCATCACTATTCAGGGATTGGCAAACTATGGCCCGCAGGCATGATCCAGCCCAACACTTCTTTTTATAAAGATTTATTGGAACACAGCCACATCCGCTCATTTACGTATTGTCCTGGGCTGCTTTCGCACTACAGAGGTAGAGTTGAGTAGTTGAAACACAGACCATTTGACCCACAGAGCCTAAATATCTGCAATCTGGACCTTTACGGAAAAAAATACTTCGATCCCTGATGAACACAGTCTTTGCAGATTTGTTGCATGTGTGGAACAAGGTGATCGATGAGAATGAGGCTACTTGGTAAAAGGAACAGCGCTGCACAAATATGAGAGCTGCGTCATCCTTGACAGCCACCTGCTGTGCTGTCGGGCTGCTGTAAGGCTATTCATGCTCGAAAAAAGTGAAATACACAGGATGTGATTAGGTGATCAACCAATCAACCAATTGTGGGCAAAGCACCTTGGTCACTGTCACTCAGGGATGCAGTTCGGCTTGCCAAACAGCTGGAGCACCATGCCAGCGATGCTGGGGATAAACAGAGAAGAGAGACAATAAAGGAAAGCTTATACTTTCTTCAGAAAATCAAACCTTGTCGATTTCTTGCTGTGGCCTTCCCAGCAATTATATAGTTAAAATCTCAGCTGTGCTTTATTAGGGGGAAAAAATCCCAGTGCTGTGGGAAAGCTGCCAGTCCCTGACACTAGAGCCCTTGGGTTTTGGAGGTGGCGATAAAGAGACCCACGTTCTCCTCCATCATGAAAGGTTAAATTTCCAAATCGAACTTTTAGGAGTATATGTTTAATGTTGCTGCTCCGCTGCAGAAGTGCTAGGAGCCTTAATAAAGGTATTTAATGGGGGCTTTTTCAGCCCCCCACACATGCTTCCCTGTGAGATCAGGGCAGATGTTCTGCAGTGCACACACAAAATCCAGACTGTGTGAGCAAGCCAGTCTTCTGCGATGCTCTTGGCAGGTTTCCATCATTGTTACCACGGGCAGAGTGCCGTGGGGCGATTCACTGCAGGGAGGCTGCAGCCGGGCTTCTGCCCAAAGAGTGTCAAATCCTCCCGTCTCCCATCACTTGAGCAGCAGCTCTTTCATCTGCAAACCTGGCCCCTGAGCTGAACCATCCACCATCCTGCCAAATTTGAATAACAATCTCCAAAGCAGCTCCTGTTGCTGGATGAAGCACACCTTCCTCTAAGCAGGGACTTGTATTTCCTTTCTGGGCACAAAGCCATGAACTGAAACCTCCTTTCATCCTGAGATGGGGCTGTGCTGACTGGTGGTTAGCGCTCTCCTCTGGGTCTCTGTCAACACATGCAAATGAAATGATTAAATGCAGTGAGAGCCATAAAAACGATTGCATTTGTAAAACATCTTACTTTCTTGTCTCAGTGACGATAGTCTGGTCATTTAAACATAAAGACACCTCTCCTTAAGACTATGTAGACCTCCGAGGCTACGAACACACCTGGTTATGTTCCTGGTCGTTGTAACAAATCTCCGCCTCTTAGGAGAGGGGTTCTGCCCCTGTGGACCTCTGTGGACTCTGGTCTCTCTGTCAGGTTCAGGTGATGCTAACCACTCCCTGCTCATCTTATAAGGATGTTATAGAAACACCTGAGACCATGTCTCTGAGCAGATCTCTATAAGTGACACTCGGAGTCTGTTCTCGCCTCCCCTTGTTCTCCGCTATCTCCCGACCACTTTTTCTCTACTTTTTTTAAAATCAATTAATTGTTTTATTGAGGTAACATTGGTTTATAACTTTATATAGATTTCAGGGGTACATCATTATCGTTTGACTTCTGTATACATTACATCATGTTCAACACCAAAAGTCTAATTTCCTTCCATCATCATACAAATTACCCCCTTTGCCCCTTTTCCTCCTCCTGTCACCCCCTTTCCCCTCTGGTAACCACCAATCTGTTCTCTGTCTATGTGTTTCTTTGTTGTTCTTGTTGTTTGATCTTCCACATATGAGTGAAATTGTATGGTATTTGTCTTGCTCTGTCTGACTTACTTTGTTTAGCATAATACCCTCAAGGTCTATCCATGTTGTCATTAATGGCAAGACATCATCTTTTTTATGACTGAGTGGTATTCCATTGTGTGTGTGTGTGTGTGTGTGTGTGTGTGTGTGTGTGTATCTATCATCTATCTACATATAGAGAGATAGATAGATACCTCACATCTTCTTTATCCGTTCCTCCATCGATGGGCACTGAGGTTGTTTCCATGCCTTGGCTATTGTGAATAATGCTGCAATGTATATAGGGGTGCACATATCCTTTTGAATTAGTGTTTTCATATTCTTTGGATAAATACCCAGAAGTGGAATAGCTGGATCATATGGTAGTTCTATTCTTAATTTTTTGAGGAATCTCCATACTGTTTTCCATGGTGGCTACACCAATTTCCATTCCCACCGGCAGTGTATGAGAGTTCCCTTTTCTCCACATCCTCTCCAACACTTGTTGTTTCTTGTCTTTTTAACAATAGCCATTCTGACTGGCATGAGGTATTTCGTTATTAAGGCATTTCCTTCATAACTAGTGATGTGGGATATCTTTTCATGAGCCTGTTGGCCATCTGTATATCTTCTTTGGAAAAAGGTCTATTCAGATCCTCTGTCCGTTTCTTAATCTAGTTGAAATATATTCTGTGCTCATGGATTGGAAGAATTAACATAGTTAAAATGTACATATTACCTAAAGCAATCTACAGATTCAATGCAATCTCTGTCAAAATCCCAACGATATTTTTCGTGGACGTAGAACAAAGAATCCAAAATTTATATGGAAAAACAAAAGACCCCGAATAGCCAAAGGAATCCTGAGAAAAAAGAACAAAGCTGGAGGTATCACACTCCCTGATTTCAAAATATACTACAAAGCTATGGTAATCAAAACAGCAGAGTACTGGAACAAAAACAGACACACACACCAATGGAACAGAATAGAGAAATAAACCCACATGTATATGGACAGCTAATCTTTGACAAAAGAGCCAAGAACACAATGGAGAAAGGAAAGTCTCTTCAATAAATGGTGTTGGGAAAACTGGACAGCCACGTGCAAAAGAATGAAACTAGACCATTATCTTATACCACACACAAAAATTAACTCAAAATGGATTAAAGACTTGAATGTAAGACCTGAAATCGTAAAACTCCTAGAAGAAAACATAGGCAGTACGCTCTTTGATATTGGTCTTAGCAGCATCTTTTTGACTATATCTCCTCAGGCAAGGGAAACAAAAGCAAAAATAAATAAATGGGACTAAAGCAAACTAAAAAGCTTCTGAACAGCAAAAATAACCAGCAACAAAATGAAAAGACAACCTAACAATTGGGAGAAGATATTAGCAAATCATACATCTGATAAGGGCTTAATCTCCAAAATGTATAAGGAACTCATATAACTCAACAAGAAAAAAACAAAAAACTTGATTAAAAAATGGGCAGAGGATCTTAACATATATTTTTCTTTTTCTCTACTTTTTCTCATAGAATTCCGCTGCTAGTGAGAAGAAAGTTCCCTGTGGCAATCTCAGAAGGCTCACAATCAGCATCTACCCTACATCTTTCCTAGGGGCATGCTCGTTACAATCCAAAGACGCACCAAAAATTCATGTGCGGTAACCAGCGCTCATATGTTTACATTGAAAATAGGGAATTTTTGTTCTGAGAGTACAGCAAGCACATGCATTGTTGAAATGTTATATAATCAGAAAATCAAGGCCACACCATCTTCCCTGGGATAATCTCCAGCTTCTCTCTAACATCACCCTGTGCTCACCAGCCCAGGTGTGGATTCTTTGCAAAAAGAATGCTCCTTACTCCCTATTTTCACCAACACTTCTATTTCTCTGCAGAATGTCCCCTTTGTGACACCACTTTCTTTGAAAATCTCTCCAGTGGAACCAGCTTTTTTTTGCCTTCTGTTGCGCATCTCATGTCCCAGTTCCTGGGAAGGGTGCCCTCTCAGAGGATGGTCACCTGGCCTCCCCCCACCAACCCCGGGCAAACCCATACCTTTGTTTCCCTCCTTCCTCACCTCTTTCTCTCCCGAAGCCAAAGCTGTCTTACGTATTTTCTCCAAGATTGAACCATCTGGTTGTGCCCTTGATTCCAACTGGAACATCACCAAATAAATTTTGCCCTATGATCCTGGAATCTTAACTATTTCTCTTCATTGAACCATCCATTCAGCTTACAAATATGCTACATCTATGCACATGTATCTACACTTACACCTATACTCACATCAACACGTATGTCAAGATCTTCTGGAAATTTACAAAGTTGATATAGGAAAACAAGGTGAAGATGTATTTAAAGATTGAAAAGGAGGTACACTTGAGGTTGATAATACTATTAGATATAAAAATATGTTCTAAAACAATGACAATTAAAATTGTAATGCTAATAAAACAAACCCATAGCCCATCAAAACTTTCCACAAATTGTGTTGAATGAATAAATGAATGTCCATTAATACATGGTAGAAAAAAGTTAGAAAAAGAAGAAACATCTAATACATTATTTTAGGACAATTAAGGCAGAATCTTGAATAAAATTAGCTCCACATCCCATAGCATACAAAATAAATGCCAACTACATTAAACTATAAAAATGAAATTATAGAAACTACAGGAAACAAAATATTTTCAAAACAAATCAAATTAACCATCAGATTTCTAGAAATTACAGAAAAGTCACAAAGTTAATGCTTAATGAATTACTCTTGTATAAAACTAAAATATTTTGTACAAGAAACAATGAAAAACTAAAAGAAAATTAAAATAACTGAACATAAGACATCTATAACAAATAAGACAAAGAGAAGATCATTGTACATATCATGAAAACAAGTTTCATTTCTTTATATATGAAAGATTATTTTTCATTTGCAAATTGATTGTTATGTTATTCTCCATATTTTTTATATTTTTCTCGTTAATTTGTAGGAGCTTTTAGTATATTATATATACTGACTCACTGTCTGCCGTGTGTTTTACATGTATATATTTTATTTTTTCAATTGTTTTAAAAGTTACTTTATGGTTCTTTAAATGTTTATGAAATACAAATCTATCAATCATTTTGCTTGTAATTTGTGCCTTTAGTACCATGCTTAAAAAGGCCTTCCCTACATCTTAATTATGTAAATTCATCTATGTTTTGTTTTTATCTAAATTTTACTTTTAGTTATTTAATATTTTTTGTTTTGTTTTGTTGTAAGGTTAATTCTTCCCCTTACGTTATTATCCTAATGTTAGTTTCTGGCTAATCCCTCCGCTCCACCGACATGAAGCTCCATCTTTCGCATTTGCTGGATTTTAGCAGACACGTGCACATGAGCACACACATGCTCTAGTCCGATTGTAGGATTTCCAGCCTATCAACTGATTCTGGGGCTGATGCCAGTTGTTCAGACTGTATGAAACCTGGCAATAAATTTTAACATCCAGCAGGGAAGGTCCCACCTTATCCTGAACATTCTTGCACGCTTACTCATGAACTTTAAGCTCATTGAGTAAAATTCCTCCAAATATTCCTTTAGAATCTTGAGTGCGATTGTGCCACATTTATGGATGAAATTGGGGGAGAATTGGAGACAGTTGGACATGGTTATACACCGCCTGTGAACATAGGACTGGCTCCAGCCTTTCTAGAGGTGGACATAGCAACGTCAATCAGTAACTCTAAAACTACAGACATCCTGAGACCCAGCAATTCCAGTTTTCATCATCAATTCTAAAACAGTTAAAGATGTGCTCAAATAGGTGTCTATAAATATCTTAATTGTAGTTTGTCACGTGAAAATATTGGCAATCCATAAATGTCCAGTGGCAGATTGAATAAATACGGTATACTCATATCATGAAGTTCAATAGAAGTGTACTCAATAACATGAACAGTTGTTCACCAAGAAAATAGGTTGTAAAACAGTACTATGATTCCATTTTATTAGAAATTATTACATATGAGTAAACAGATCATAGATAGATAGATACTGTGGTGTGATGGTCAGTGTTTAACAACCAGCTCTCTGGGGAGAAAAAGCCCTGATTTGTAGCCTGTGCTACTTTCTGTGTTGTAAATACACCCACCACGTCCAATTTTAAGGCACCCGCACTGTGTCACTAAATGCAGAGTGGGCAAGAAGTATGTACAATCAGCCCTGCCGAGCCAGTATCAGCTGTCTCCCACACTCCAGTGGATGGACAGGAAGAGAGAGGGAAAGAGATACAACTACACCAGCTTAAGAGGGTGGAGAAAGTAAGTAGCACCACAGCAGGCACCAGAATTCTCTGTGGGGGTGGATTTTGAGTTCCTAGGGTGAGATCCAGAAGGATAACCAGAGAGATGGCTGAACTGCTCTGCATTAGAAATGAACAGGAATTATGTGGGGAGTTAGGAGAAAGAGCGAGTGGGAGAGTGGGAGAGCGAGAGAAAGAAAGCAAAGACGAGCGATGGTGGGAGGTTGGCCCTCAACGTCTAAAAGTGGCTACGAGCATATTAGGAGCAGGAATACTGAACACTGAATTCTGATCATTTGAGTTCTGTAATGTGCATTCACTCTGTTTCCCAAGTCCCTTTAACTTCTGCCTACTGCCTTGCGTGTGTGTGCTTGGGCATGTGTGTGTGTGTGTGTGTGTGTGTGTGTAGAGGGCAGGGTTAGAGCAAAGCAGTGACATGATTAGATTTACATATTACAAGACTCCCTTCTGCTGGTGTGAGAAGAGACTAAAGAGAGGAAAGAATGGCCACTGGGAGCAGTGGTCAGAGATGAGAGGCTGGTGATGGTACCAGGGTTAAGAATAGCCCAGGTGATGCGAAGTGGCGGTATTAGTGATGTATTTGGAAGGTATTTGCTGTGATTCTCATGCAGCCAGAATGGCACCATTTTGCAGACTGGTGTCCAAGCATCCTGATTTAGGGTGCCTCAAGTGAACCGCTCTTTGCAGGAGTAATTCTATTTTATTATCCCTGTGGTATACAGCGCATGCCTAATACAAAGTGCCCTGAAAAGGCCAGTCTAGCCCCTTGAAAAGCGCAGCTTGGAATGTGTCACTCTCCCGCTCAGCAATCCTCCACTGCTCCCAATAGCTTCTGTGAGGTCACGCTCCTAGAAGTTGCTCTCCATAAATCCGCCCCAACCTGCCTTTTCAGTGCATCTTACAGGACTTCCTTTCAAGCATCACAAGCCTCAGTCAAACCCACTATTTCCTGCTCCCACTATATATACCTTGCTGTGGTCGACGGTGGGACTGTCCCTCCCCACTGGGCCCATCCCTGAGGGAGCATTACTCTTCCCACCCCACTGGCCTCAGGCTTAACCTGGTGACTTGGCTTTACCCAGGAAAATGGAAATACACTTCTGGGCAGAAGTGGGAGAGCCAAGCTGTGGTTCTGTCCTTGTTCTTTCTCCTCTCCCACAAGGCTCGCTTGCCCCCATGGACAGAAGACCCCGCCTGGCAGTGTCAAGTGAGCTAGGGGACTCAAGCAAGAGCTCTGACACATTTTTGGGAAAAAAAGATTAACTGCAGAGTGAGCTTTTGGAAACCTCAAGTGTAACACTGACCCCTCCACACACACACACACACACAAAGGACCTTGCCCCTCTCTCTACCCTGCTGACCCCACTCTCCCAACAAGCAGGCCCAGGAGTAGGGAGGCTTCTGCCCAGAAACCTGGCAGCGCTGGGGCTGGGGTCCCTGTCACCCTTGCAGGGAGCAGGGGGCGGTTGTCCTGGGAAGTTCGAGAAGGGGCGACAGCGAGGGGTCTGTGCTGCTCACCTCCTGCAGCACTTGGTGTCAGTGTTCACAGGACACGCGCAGCTCTAGACGGGCCTCGTCTCCTCCACCAGAGCGTGAGCTTCTGAAGGGCAGCGCCAGGTTGCGCCTCGCTCCCCTCCCCCGGGCCTGCGGACGGCTGGTGTCCCTGGACAGAGTGCCGGGTCCTGACGGTCAAGTGGACTCTCCGGCCAGGCTTCCGGCTCTGATTTTGCCTCTGCCACTCTCTAGCTCTGTGCTCCTGAGCAGCGGCCTAACTACTCTGGGCCTCGCCTCCCCGTCTGTGAAAGGGGCTGGTGACGCTAGTGCCTACCTCACAGGGCTGCGAAGAGGATTACACGGGTGAGTACTTGTGAAGCCCTTAACTGTGCCTGAACACGCCTGGTGCTTTATTCATATTTGTTAAATCAATGTTCCTTTCTCATAAAGAGTGAAAATCTAGCTTTTCCTAGGTTGATGGAAGTTTCTGTTTGCTAATACCTCATAAATAACAAAGAGCTAGGGAATTATTTCCTATTAGATGGGATTAGATCAGATTTATTATGTAAAGCACAAAGGGCAGAGCCAGGACTAAGGCACTGAAATCTGTCCCATCATTTATTATTTGGCACCTGTTTATTGACAGCTGCTACACCAGTCTCTGGGTTGTGACCGTGAGCAAGGCAAACAAAGGTACTCCCCTCCTGAAGACACCCTTACAGCGGGGGTGGGAGGCAGACAACGAACAGGATAAATGACATAGACATCCTTGCTGGGTTAAATGGAGACAAGTGCAAATAAGAAAAACAAGTCAGGGAAGGGGAAGAGGGTTGCAAGCCTTGAAGAGCATGGCCAGCAACCCCAGGGCCTGCGTGGGAGGCAGAGCTCTAAGGCAGACTGTACTCAACAACCTTTGTACAGCTTGGACAGTCCAGGATTCTAAAATCAAGTGCACCTCCTTCCTAGGCTTCCCGACCTCAGGTGGTGCAGACCAAATGAGCGTCTCAGCATCCTGCATGTCCCCAAGCTAAATGTTTACTTTGGGATCCTTGCAAGAACATGGCTGCTGGGCCAGGGTAAGCAAACGGGACGGACCAAATCTACGTTTGCTGAATTCCATTCTGAAAAGGAATTCCGTTCTGAAAACCTTAATCAGAAGCTGCGAGGACTGTTGACTAAATAATTCACTAGGAAATGAAGAGAGAGGCTGAGGCAGAGGGTGCAGATCCCTTCTCCTCCTGACTCTCCACGTGGAAATCCCAGGCTGTTCAGGAAGAGCGAATGACCATACAAGGAGACTCCTGCCAGAAGGAACACAAGCCCCTACACTGTGCTGTGAGCGTCTAATACTAATAGGAATCAACCCTGCTGCTAGGATTCGATGGCTTCTGGGTTTATTTGTCATTTCTTCTACAAATCTCACTTGAATTCCAGTTTTAGAACCTCTGTCAATTTGTCATCGAGACTAATTGCCTGTGGGAAAGGAGCCTGGCTTCAGATGGAGGGACTAGAAGGAAGCGCTTGCTTAGGCTGAGCCGGGCATACAGCCCTCTTTCCTGGGCCTCTGCTCTAACCAGCACACACACCCAGCCTGGTGGAAGTGGGGAGAGGAGGAAAGGTTCCCTCTGGCATTGTGTTGGGAAAGCTGGACACCATGGTTCCCAAAGCAATAGGGGCCCATGGGGAGCCGCAGTGACCTAACTTTGCCACTGTGTCAGAAACCTCCAGGCTGCAGCATCCTCAGGAGCCATGCACAGGGCCACAGGCGCCATGAAGCGAAACACTGTGCCCGGGTTTAGAATGTGGCTGAGGAAGGATGTTAACAACATCGGAACAGAGAACGGTGGGCTTTTCTCTAAGAAGGGTGAGCGGAGTGGTTCAACTAATATGACCATAATGACCCACATTGAATTAATTTCACTTGAACCAACAGTTGTATCCTAATTTTCCTGTATCAAGGCCCAAAAAGGGAACAGAAAATATTGAGAAAGCACAAAATTATTTTTTTATTTGAACAGAGGCTGCCTTTTTGCAGGTTGTACCTTCAAAACCTATAACTAGTCAATGTTTCTAGCAAGGTTTGTTGGTCTCAGGTAAGGAGATGTGGGAGTACCTGGAAGGTGTGTAGGCAAAGACACCATATTGGAGGCATGGAAACTGATCACGCCTGTGTAAGAGACTCAAGAGGTTTTTCTGTTGTTTTTTCGTTTTTTAATCAGGTCTGCCATTGTAGCTGTTCAAGAAAGTTGAAATTTTGCCCAGTGTAGGAAAAGAACTTAAATTCCTTACATTTCTTTATAGATTCTTCTTCAAGTCAGTAACTCTATAATGGGATTCCAACTTTCTCTAGCCAGCCAAGTAAAATAAAACCCAGATAGCACCCGCCAGGAGTTGTGACCTCTCCATGTCCCCTGCACCCCATCTCCTGAGAAATTGCTGGAGGACTCCTTTTGAATCCAACATCATGCAATCTGAGCACTGCCTGGGATGGTTAATTACATGTCAATTTGGCCACGATACCCGGATATTTTGCCAAACATTATTCTGCATGTTTCTGTGAAAGTGTTCTTTGGATGAGATTAACATTTAAATCAGTGGACCTTGAGTAAAGCAGATTGCCCTCCCTAATGTGAGTGGGCCTCATCCAATCAGTGCAAGCCTGAATAGAAGAAAGACTGATGTCCTCCGAGAAAGAAGGAATTCTACCAGCAGATGGCCATTGAACTTCAGCTGCGACTCTCCCCTTGGCCTCCAGCCTGCTGGCCTTCCCTGCAGGTTTTAGACTTAGACCTTCACAATCACAATCGCATGAGTCAATTCCTTAAAATTAATCCCTCTCTCTCTTTTCGTCTATCTATCCATCTATCTACACATCCTGTTGGTTCTATTTCTCTGGAGAGTTTTTGTAAGAATGGGATGCACATTTGTTGTAAAGAATTAAGACAACACATGAAATAAAAAGAAAAACATCACGTATCTCTGTCAATGTTTTGGTGAGCATCCTTTCAGACAACCGTATGTGGGCACATATTCTCACTCACTCATGCGTGCAGGCGACTTTTAAAATGTATCACTCTGTATGACTGTTCTATACCTTGTCTGTTGCATTGGACAATGTACTGTAAGTCCCTCACCATGATAGGTATTACTTTTTGTTAAATGATTCCTGTATACCATTATTTATTTGAGTTTCATTTTGAAGGACACATAGATTTTTTCTGATTTTCAACTATTAAAAATAATTCTGTGAGGACCAGCTTTTCACAGATGCCTCTCACATTTGTGTGCTTATCTGCTCAGGGGAAATTCCTTGAAGTGATCGATGTATATACATTTTGTATTTTGACGCACGGCACCCAACTGCCTAGAAAAAAAGATGTGATGATTTATACTTCCACAAATAGTACAGGAGAATGCCTAGTTGCTCACACACTTTCTAACCCTGGGGCCCTAGGGCTCTGGCAAGCTGAATAAAGCTCAGAAATTGTCTCAGCGCAGCTGGCGTGGCAGGGGGCTTCTCTCGTCCTCTCCCCTTCTGCTTCTCTGTGTCCACTCTTGTTCACTGCTTCAGCTACACTGCACCATCCCTTGCTGACTAAACATGCCCTACTTATCCTACCCATTGTGTTTAGTCTGCCCTTCACCTGTCATTGCCCTGTTTTCATCTCTGTCAAATCTTCTCTGTTCCAGGACACCCAGGTCAAGGAAGGCCTAGAGGATGTCCCCTCAGTCACCGCGGGTCTCTCCGACAGACCTGGTTTGATCTCTCCTAACGCCCCCAGCACACTCTCTCTTTACTTAATGATATTTGTATTCTGGGTTTAGCCTCTTCCTGAAAACTCCATGAGGGCAGAAACCTGTCTCATGGATCTGCAGAGTACTCTGCAGTGGCTCCTCCCAGGGCTAGGGGAGCAAAAAATATTCAGTGACCCATCCTGATGGATGTCTCAGTCATTAGCAGCCCTACCAGGGAGGCAACAGGAAGACGGCATTGGGCAGCTTCCCAGCAGCCTTAGCAATATCTTTGGTGGGAAGAGTGGGGTACAGTTAAACGAAATCTCCGGTAAGTGGAACCTTGCTCTGACATTCTTCCATTTGCCACCACCACACAAATAACTCTCTAATTCTCCAGAATCTCTGGGTCCCTGGTCCACCCTGGAGACCTGGTTTGGACTTGGTTTGTGGGCTGCCCTGGGATTCTAGAACCACCCGAATTCACATCTCAGGGTCTGAGGTGGCTCCCCTCGGTGAGAGTTGCCAAGTGTCCACGGTGCTGGCACCTCGTGGGTTTCCAGACGTCTTTTTGAGAACCACAAATGAAGGTAACCACTCAGTTCAGAGGTAACAGTCATGCAGACCTGTCTGCCTATATTTAAGGGAGAGGAAAAGAAAAAATAATTACTAAATGAAGCAAAACATACTATATCTCCGAAGATATCGAACTGCAGCCAGAAAGCTTTCAGTAATCCAGGCCAATCCAACACTGGGAAGGCCCCCAGGAAAGGCAGAGCTGGTGTCAGAGCTCCTCCCTCTGTCTGGATTTTCGGGGCTGGCATGGGGTGGGTGTTCCCTCCCAGTGGACCTTTGGGCAGCACAGGGGCCTGGCGCTTCATGCAGGACAGTGATCTCCACCTGCTTACACTGTTGTCCTCTGCAGAGATGGATTCAGGGTTCTAATTAACAATTTTGAAGCCCAAGCCCAGTTCTTCTTGTTGTAGAACTTACATTTGATCATGCAAATGCCTACCCTAGTGGGGATTTGTAACAATACACTGCAAAATCTCAAACCTCCCACCTTTGTATTTGGAAGGGATCTTGGAATCCTGTCTAACCTTCTCATCTCATAATTGAGGAAACTGAGGCCCAGATAAAAAATATGACCTTCCCAAGGTCACATACTAAATGACAAATTTAGGACTAAACCAGAAACCTTAATTGCCACCCTGTAATTTGTAACATCTCTGGTCACAATGAATGAAAATATTCTTCTGAGAAAACTATACATTTCTTGGGAGAAAAACACTCTAGAAAAGGCCACTGTCCTTCATTTTACTGGAGTTTTTTTGTTTTTATTTTTTGTTTGTTTGTTTTTGTATATTAATATTTTAGGTACAAATTTTATTAGTGAATTTCATTGTGATTTTTGCTTTGTTCTTTGTATGCATGGTTAATTTTTTGCAGTCATTAGTATTTTTACAAAAGCCATAAACAATTTTCAAAAAATAAATCATAGCAAGAAAAAGAAAGGAAACTATATCACTTAAAACATTTAATTTGTGAAAATGACTGTTTAGTGTCTAAAATTCGAGGACTCTATTACTGTTCTCTGAAACAAAAAAAATAGTTAAGTCAATACTAAGTTTACTTATATATTTTCTTTCACCCTTTTCTTTATTGTCTACTACATTGAAAGAAGAACGAACAGAACAAAAATATTTGTTTCATTTATTTTTTCTCCAGTTCTGAGGCTACAAGTACCAGCAGCCAGTGATTCTGGAAGCAGAGAAAAGTTACCTGTGCTGGTGCCAGTGTGTTTAATGAAAGCAGCAAAAAAACAGGATGGGAGCGCTGGTTAGCCCTCAGAACTCCTCCAGTCTCTCTGCCGCCCGCTGCCTCGGGGGAGCCGGCTCTCAGGCAGGCAGCCATGCAGAAGCTGTGTATTTGTCTGGTTCTCCCTTCCCCAGATCAGAACTTAAATCACAAACTTGAAACTGCACAGCAAAGAAAATAAACCCTTGTCCTAAACCTCACCCCCTGAGCTCACTCACATGCTTGGTCTCTTCTCTCTTGCTCTTCTTTTCTCTTCCCACCCAGCACTAAACCACAACTCGACTTTTCCTTCAGTGTCAGAAATTACTAAATAAATGTAGGAAGGTGGGAAATCCAATTTCAGTTAATTTTGCTTAGCAGACCAATGAATACTCTTCTATACGCTTAGGAAACTTTAGTAACAAGGTTAGTGGTAATAATAATAATTGTCATTGTTAACTATCACTGTTTTCCCTGTGCTCAGCACGCATTTTCCAGTTTACAGAGCCCTCTCACACGGGACCCCGCGGCTCCCTCCCCTGTGTGCTGGGAGGCAGTCACTTTTACACAGGTCATCTCCATCCTCACCACAGCCAGAAGACGGCGGCATTAGCCCCATTGCACAGACACGGAATCGACGCTCAGGGATGTTACAGCTGGCCAGAGCCACATTGTAAGTATGTGGAAGGCCCGAGATTCCAGCCAGGCCTATCTGCCCTGGCTTCCTGCTGCTTCCCAGAGGCCACGATGTCTCCCCTATGGCTGCCTTAGATCCTCTCTGGTCGTTGGGAAGGATGTCAGCATTTCCCCCACTACAGCCTGAGACAGGGGTGTTCAGAGTAGCTAAGGGCCTCTTCTGAGGATTTGAGTCCAGGCCTTCTGACTCCTGCTTACGTGCTTGTTCCATCCCACAGGAGCTCCCTACAGGTGCAGCTGTGTTCTCCAAGCTCCTCAGGACCACCCCAGAGCTCCCCACCCGAGAAAGGGGGCTTCTTAGCCCCATTCACAGCAGGAGGGGGGAGTCTAGGCCCTGGGTGCCAGTCCAACCTTATTTACCATTATGCAGGGGGCCTATCTCGAATCAGAGGTTTTTTGCTTTGAAGCCTATTTTGTCTGATATGAATATACTTACATCAGCTTTCTTTGGTTTAGAGTTTACCTAGTATTATTTTTCCCTCCTTGACTTCCAGCCTTTCATAACCTGTTAGGATTTAAGTGTGTATTTTATAGACGGTATCAAGTTGGACTTCGTTTCTTTTACCAAGACTAACAATCTTGTTTTACTGATGGATTTAATCCACTCACTAACACATTTGTATTCATTTCTACCATTTTATTTTGTCCCACCTTTCTATTGTTTTTTCCTCTTTTTCTCCTCGTTAGGATTGAGGGTTTTTCCCCCTCCTCATTGCAATTCTGGAAATTCTAGGTTACCAGGTACTGCCAGAGCATAGCCAGCTCTCCCTGGGCTTATCCCAATGCAACTCCATCTTCATGCAGCTGTTGGAGCAAAAAATACTCCCTTCCTCTCCAGTAAGCCATGCCAACCTTAGAAAAGAATATTTTGTTTATTTTTTGTTTGCTTTTAAAACCAGCATTTTAGGTGTGCTACTATATTGCCACAGAGAAAACTCTATGTTTTTTTGTCTATCTATTCTCTCATTCATTCACTTACTCATTCACTCGCTTATTCAACAAATACTTATTGAGCACCAAACAGGAGCCAATGTTGTTTTAAACAAGTCATACTGTAGGCACTGTTTTGTAACCTGCTTTCACTTATTTGCTTAACGTATTGTGGACACATTTCCTGGTCATTAAATATTCCGTAAGATCACTTTCATGACTTTATATCATTTGTTTTTATTCATGCTGATAATACATCTAATTCTTAATTATCGGAGAGTAAGATTGTTTTAAAAAGTGACTCAGAATAAATCTTGTGATGAACATCCCTGTGGGAAGATCTTTATGCACAAATTATCTGCACAGGATAAAAGTTCGCATATGGAATTTGTGTCTTAGAGGGCAAAATAAAATGCTAAAAGGATGAGAACTCAGTATACTTGAATATATTTAATAATTCAGAGAATAATTATATTATTTGGGACGGGGAGAGACTTTCTAGGGAAAGTTCTACATAAAGCAAAACTAAAGAAAATGGTACCAATGACTACATAAAAATTAAAAATGTCTGTATCTAAAAAAAAGCACAAAATGGAAAAATATTTACAATGTAAAATAGGGGTGAATCCTGCCAGCCTCCCATTTTTAAAATAAAGTTTTTTTGAAACAGAGCAACCCCCACTTGTTTATGGACCATCTACACTGTTTTCACGCTAGAATGGCAGAGCTGAGCACTAGCTGTGACCAGACCACATGGCTCACCGATCATCGAATATTTACTATGTAGTCCAACACAGAAAAAGTTTGCCAACCCCTGATACAGATGAGAGAAGTTTACCATCCCTAATATTTAAAACTTTACAAATAAGAGAGAAAGCGTACTTGACTGAGCAAATATTTATCAGCATCTACGTATGCTAGACCTTATTGCTGAGAATACAGTAGCAACAAGACAGGCAGTTCCTGCTCCTATGGAGCTGACATCAAAAGAGGATGAGGCAGGTAATATAAACTAACAAATAAATAAAATGATATAATTCTAGATATCAATATGTGCTGTGAAGATACTAAAAAGTGGCAGTAATAAACCTTGTTGAGTTTGGGACCAGAGATACCTCTGGCTGGGAGGTTTTTGTCTGTGGTCCTCAGTGTTCTTCATACTTGAGCTTATAATCCTTCTGATCAGGATGAATTGTAGTGTTTGGAGCAGATAGAATTAATACCACGGTGAAAAGCTAAGTGTTAGTATCATGATATATAGCCTTCTAGAGTTGTAGCCATCTAATCTAAAAATAGTCATATATCTATGAATACTGACAAGTGGGAAGAGATTGATACTGTTATATAACTTATCTTACTTAAGTATACTTCTATAATGAATTTAATGATTGTACTACAAATTATTTAACAAGTTTGCTGTGATTGAATAATTTGCTTTTGTTTTCGATTATTGTCTCCCTCACCATTTATGAAAGACTTTTTGTAGAATAGCCTTATAGTTAACTCTTGACTTAATGATTTCCTTGTGAAACTTCCTAAAGACAGAATTGCTAGATCATAGATAATTCACAAATTTAAGGCTTTACGATACACTGAGAAACTGAGTTTGAGACAGTTTACAATTATTTCCATTGCCTCTGGGAATGAATAAAATTGCCCATTCCCCTAGCACCGTGAAAACATTCAAATTATTTTCAATGTGATGTGGATAAAAGTTGTTTTTTATATTTTAGTTCTTTTTGTTCAGGTCAAATACTATTTATTTATATATTTATTTGAATATCACATTTTGAGAAATTTCTTTTTAAATTCTTTGCCATTTGTCCATTGTGTTTTGGTGTGATTATTGATTTGGAAGAGCTCTTTACATGTTAAAGATAGTACCCCTTGTTTTCAGATATTTTCCCCAGTTTGCCATTTCCCTTTAATTTCTATTCATGATGTTTTTTGACAACAAAGGAATATTTTTGTCCACTTAATATAACCCATTTTTCTTTGTGATATCTGCCTTTGATATCATTTGTAGAAAGAATTTTCCTAAGTAGCCTGTATTTTCATGCAATATTTTCATTATAATTTTATCTTCTATTTTAATATTGTAGAAAAAGACCCTTTATTACTCTTCTCATTTGGGCTGTTTTCAATCATTTGTTCTTTGAGATAAAGTTTTGTTTTCCTTTAGTTTCAATTTCCAAACAATTCTATTAAAATTGTTAAAATTACATTTAAAGTACAGATTTATTTGGAATGAATTGAGATCTTTATATTATTTTCTCAGGCAAAATTCCTTTTATTCTGATCTTCTTTCACATTCCTCAGTAAACATTTCTTTTCTTTTTCATATAAGCCCTGAAATTTTCTGTCAATGTGACTACAAGATTTTTTATGCCTTTACTGTGAGTTGAATCATTCTTCCATTATACTTTTTGATTACATAATACTGGCATGTAGCAAATATATTCTTTTTGTACGTTTCTTTGTATTTGTTTTACAACTTTCTCTTTATGGAAATTTTCCATCAGTTCTAATAAATTTTATATTAATTATTTTTGATTTTCTATGCCAATGATAGTACCATCTACAAAAATGTAATTTTTCATTATTAAATATTTTATATTATTCATTTTCCTAGTTTGATCACAAGGGACTGAAATTGAAAACCACTGTTAAGTAGTAATAGTAACAAGAGATATTTATAACTTGTTCCTAGTTTTAGTGGAAATCTCTCATGTTTTTCACCATCAAATATGAGGCTGACTCACTTTAAGATAGGCATCATTTATGCTATTAAGGAAGTGTCCTTCCATTCCTATGTTATTAAGAGCTTTTAACCAAAATGAATGCTGAATTTTATCAAAGGCTCTTGCAGGAGAGTGGTGGCGTCTATCAGGCTAGTTGTATTACTGTCCATCTGTGACCTTTCCATCTGACCCTTTATATTAATCTGTTACATCATGTTTAAATGCTCCTATCTTCATAATGAAACCTACTTTACCATGGTTTCCTTTTATTTTAATGAACTATGAATTCTATGTGATAATATTTTATTTAGAATTTTCCTATGTTACCTTTTTTACATTTAAATCTTCAATCCATTTGGAATTTACTTCGTGTAAGGTATGAAGTAGAAATAAACTTTGGCTTTTTACAAAAATGTTTAGTCAATTGTCCAAATACCAGTTATCAAATAATCCAAACCTTTAAAATGCCATGTTTTCGAGGAATAAAAATATATGATTGACTTACTCTGCTCAGGCTGCCATAAGAAATACCATAGACTAGGCTTAAACAGCAGAGATTTATTTTCTCACAGTTCTGGAGCCTAGAAGTCCAAGAACAAAGCACCAACATGGTTGATTCTGGTGAGAGACGTCTTCTTGGCTTGCAGACAGTCACCTTCTCACTGTGTCCTCACGCGGCAGAGAGAGAATAAGAACAAGAGAAAGAGCTCTCTCTCTTCCTCTTCTTATAAGGCCACAGCTTTTTCAGATTGAGGCCCCACCCTTATGACTTCATTTAACCTTAATTACTATCTCCAGATACAGGGGGTTAGGGCTTCAACATATGAATGTTTGAGGGGACACAAGTCAGTCAATAGCAGTGATGAGATATGGTATTTGGGTCGAGGCATCGAGAACTGAGTTAACCAGACTACTCAGTTCATGACACACTGTCACCAGTGGTCTGTGCAAGGCAGCTCTCTGCTTTTCCTTTCTTCTTACTTTTCAATTCCCCACTCCTACAGACACATCAGCTAATGTGTTTGACTAATTTCTCTGATATATGTATTTTTTTAATTACAAATACCTCCTGTTACTATTTTTATTTAACATTGGTTTGGAATTTTAGTCCCTTGTGATCAGACAAGGAAAATAAATGAGATCAAATACTTAATAGATGAAAAAACTACCATTTTCACAGATGATATTATCATCCACATGTTTGTCATACATGTGTATCAAAGATATGTATATATATCTCAAAGATTTAGATACATATCTCAAAGACACTATACATATCTAAGACATATATATATTTATCCAAGACACTATAGATCCTTATGAAATTTTAGATTAATTATATATAAAGATGCTCCTAATTAATTTAAATAAGTAGTATTAGGTTGTAGATATTATTATGTTCCTTATCTTTAAAATCAACATTAGGTTATCAAGATCTTTCCGTTTTAATAAATCTAGGAAGTTACTATAAAAGATATAAGGAGTAAGTTTGAACATATAGCATCTTAGTATTTATTGTTGTCTACAAGAAAAAGGCAAGGAAAAAGGAAATAAGAGAGAAGTACATCTGTATTAACTTAGAATAAAAATTGTAGATCTGCATTATCCAATATGATAGCCATTAACCACATATAGTTACTTAAATTTAAATAAAATAAAATTTTAAATTCAGTTTCTCAGCTGCACTAGCCACGTTTCAAGTGCTCAGCAACCATGGAAGGCTAGTAGCTGCTGTAGTGGACAGTGCAGATCTAAGACTTTTCCATCATTGCAAAGTATTCTGTTGGAGAGTGCTGTAACTAGTCAGCACCACTGCAGTGGAGGTGGGGAGGAGGAGGCTGCTGGAGAAAGGCGATTCCTTTCCAGAAATACAATGTCTTCTGAATATCCTTTTAAACAAAAAAAAAAAAAATAGAGAATTTCTAAAATTTACTTGGTGCCTTTGGAGTATATTTGCTGAGATTCCATTTATGCCTTCATTTATTCATTCATTCATGTACAAATATCTGGATACCTACACATTTCAGGTCTTTTTCAAAGTGCTGGAGCCACGTCGTGAATGAGTCAGAAAAAAGTCTTCTTTGCCTGATGTTTATATTCTATTCAGAGGAGATAAGCAATAGACAAGTAAACAAATGACATGTAGAATAATTTCAGGTATAATAAGTACAATGAAATGTTAGCAAAGGATCAGCCGATAGGGAGCAGATTTATGAGAGGGGAGTGTCTGGGGCGAGAAGGGAGCTCCTCGAGGCTGTGATATTTCAAATGACACATGAGTGGTGGGAAGGAGCCCACAGGTGGTGGTTTGCAGGAAATCGTTCTGGGTCAAGGGAGTGGAAAGTGTGAAGGCTACGAGTGGGAAGAAGTGTGGGGTATTTGAGGAAATCAGCAAAGTCCAGTGAGGCTCGAGCTCAGTGGGAACTGAGGAGAAGAATAGGAAGTGAAATGGAGAGATGGACAATGGCAGGTCACATAGGGTCTTGGAGGCTATGAGGAGTATGGATTAAGTTCTCAGTTCAATGGGTGAAATTAACACATGAATTTAATAAAGTTCCATATAGAATCCCTTCAGTCTGGATTGGTAAAATAATCTTGAACTTCATGTTAAAAAATAAATGATTTAAAATAAATAACATCATTATGAAAACTATGAGAGGTCTTCCTGATCCAGACAAGAAATCCAGAGTCACAAAAGAAAAACAAGGAGCATATTTGATCATGTAAGTTTTTTTAAGTTATAGAAATATTTATATACAGACTCAAACACCTTAAAGAGTTTATCATTATAAAATCTTAAACTGGAAAAAAAATTTGACCTTTGCTCTAATAAGAGCCTATATAACCATGGAAATGAACCCAGCGCCCATCACCAGAAGATACTTGGAAGAGGTCATTAATTCAATAGATATTTGTTCTATTGTGCTGGGCACTCTTTTAAGTGAGTGATAACCACTCAAGGTCTTGCTCTCATGGAGCTTACATTCTAATGGTCAACAATGAAAGATGGTGATAATGTGGGAAGTCGTATGGAATGCACTGGGGGAAGGGATTCTACCTTAGATTGGGTGGTCAAGAAAGCTTTCCTGACCACATGGCATTTCATTGAGACCTGAAGAATGAAGGAAACTAGCCAGGCAGAGACATGAGTGAGAAGGAAGAGCAGAGGCAAAGTGCCAGGCCGTGAATGGGCCTCAAGAACTTCATGAAGCATAGGAAGGCACATGGACTTATGGCAAAACAAGCGTTGAGGAGAGCCCCAAGAGACATACTATCTTGGCAGCAATAAAGAATGAAGAAAATTGTTCCCATAGACCACAGTTTGTCAAACTTAGACTATTAACATTTTGAGCCAGATAATTCTTTGTTGGCAGAGGGGAATGTCCCTGTGCATTTTAGGATGTTTTGCAACATCCCTGGTCTCTACCCACTAGATTTCAGTAGAATCCCCCTGGTGGTGACAATGCAAAATTACCTTCAAATATTTCCAAATATCCCCTGGGGACCAAGTTGCACCTGGTTGAGAATAGCTGTGCTGGGGTATCCTATTCTTTAATTTCAGTGTCATAATATTAGCCCATACCAATCTGTAATTCCAACTGGTAGCAATGATAGCAGCCAGTTGATACTTTCCCTATGGCCAATGGCTGAATTTATTTTTCCTACTTTACTTGCCTGCAGCTAGGGGGCAATGGTAGCATATGGTTGTACTAACCAATGAATTTTGGGATAGCCTTCCATTTTATCAGAAACTATAAAACTGACCCACTCAAATGATCTACTGATGTGGCCTAGTCAGAGACCCTAACCCACACTCTTGGAAGGTCAACTTGATTGCTCTTTCTTGGCAGCACTGTAAGAAACCTGGCATCAGATAATGCACAAATGCACAGCAATAGCAAGGGGAGAAAAGGGTATAGAGGAGACAACATGGGTCCTTGTCTGGCTGCTTTTCTAGTTGTGGCAAGTGTTCCTTTGGTTAAAACAAATAATATTTTATTTAATTGGCACATGGTTAGTGTGATGGCTAATCTTATGTGTCAACTTGACTGGGTCGCCAGGTGCCCAGATATTTGGTCAAACATTATTCTGGGTGTGTCTGTGAGGGTGTTTCTGGATGAAATTAACATTTGAGTTGGTAGACTGAGTAAAGCAGGTTGCCCTCCCCAGTGTGAGTGGGCCCCATCCAATCAGGTGGAGACTTGAATAGAACAAAGAGGCTCTCCCACAAGTAGAGAAAACTCTGCCTCACTGTCCTGGCCTGACCTGTCAGGCCTCCTGCCTTCAGACTCAGACTCAGATTAGAGCTTGTACCATCAGCTCTCCTGGTTCTCAGGCCTTGAGACCTAGACTGGAACTATACTCTCCACTCTCCCGGGTCTTCAGCTTGCCAACACAGATCTTGGGGCATCTCAGCCTCCATAATCTCTTTATTTTGTACATAAATTTATAAATATAATCTATATATCTATTTATAATAGATCTCTGTTGCATATATTAAATCTCTGTCATATATATAATCTCTGAAAATAAATATTATAAATATATTATATTTATTTTCTGTTATATGTTATATATAATATACATTTCTTATACGAATATATGTAAAAGAGGTTTATAATAAGGAATTGGCTGCTGATTCTGTGTCTCTGGAAAATATAGACTAATACAGATAAGATTGTAACATAGCTTTTCAAACCCGTAAAAAAGAGGCAATGTAGGGAACAGAATAGATCAAATACATGACAGAATGATATTTTTGAAATATATGTAGGTGTGTCCCTGCCCTGTCAATATTTACTCCAACTTTGTGCTTCACCCCCAACCCTTTCTGCGCAAGAGCTGGATTAGTCTCTGCTCATTATTTCTCGTCGAGAATGTGACAGCAGAAAGAAAGAGAGAAAAGTAGCTGCGATCTGGCTTTGATATCAAAAACACAGGTCTTGAGAGAAAAGGGAAAGAATGAAAGATTAGACAAAGACTTAGGAAAAACAAGAGCGCACAGGGATGCAACTTGCTCTCCCTGCCCCCACCCTCTGTGAGCGCGCGCGCGCGCACACATACACTTACCCTGGGCATGATTGATGGGGGAGAGCCAGGAGGGAAGTGATGGGACAGAGGAGACAGCAGGGTATGGGACAAGGGGGCACACTAACAATAGGAATGCAGTCACTTTTACAGATTGTTTCACTTGCACTTCAGCAAGGAGCCCAATCACGGTGTGAGCCCAGAGGTGATGTCCATTGCCTTTTTCAGAAGGTGTCCCTCTAACAGCAGGCCACACTTTGCCCATTGGTTATCAAACAGGAAGCATGCCCTTCTGCACTTGATCTCTTAAAACCCCTGGCAACATCCCAGGATACTTACATGTCCGCAAAGCCCATGACTCTGGTCACCAGGTTCAGTGAGGCGAGGGATGGTGTGGAAGGGAAAGCCTCGGAGCTTGGTTACACAAACAATCCGGGGCGAGAAGTAGGCGTGAACAGTCTTTCTAGAGGTCACAGACGGCTACTCTTCGCCTGCCCTCTGTGCCTTCAGTCACACGGAAGCTGGGGAAAGACCCTCTGCCTCCTCTCAGCACCAGGCATTTTGCTGAGTCGCTGGACGGTACTCAGCTTGTTCCTCCAATGGCTCGTCGCCTCCATGATTCCCAGACTACGCTGCTGTGAGCTTGAGGTTTCTAGAGGTAGTAGGGTGGTTAGTGCTCCCCTCTATCTGGTCCTATGTGTGTAATCCTGTAGAATTTCCCTAAAGTTTCTGGCATACAGATGACATTTTCTTTTTTTATGTACTTGGACTGATTTTTCCCCTACAATTTTCATATTTCTTTAGTCATTTCAATGGAAATTTGGAAGGGAGACGTTTAGCCAGGTGGACTAAATTACTTCTCTTGAAATTCAACCGTGCATTATCTTTCCCCAAAGTCGTCTTAACTTCACTATAGTTTGTAAAAAGGTTTTGAAATTTCTGGAAGTCGAGTGACATACAAACCTTTCACCATCTACGGTCATTCTAAGGAGAATGTGTGAGAAGAGTACATTTATGACTATATGGCCTCAGATTGCCATGTTTTCACCAGATTCAAAAGATCTCTTTTAAATTCCAGCTCCAAGTTGACAAAGTGTACAGAATCTCTGTTCTGGGATTATTTCTGCTGTTTTAAGTATGGCTCATAGATCTCTCTGGAGAAGTTTGACATTGACAAAAAAAAAATAGAAAGAAAGAAAAGACATTCTCTGTGTAATGCCAAGGCATACAGTTGCCTTCTTAATTTCTCTAGTGCTGAGTAGACAGCAAACTAGACTTCTTTCCCCTTTGTACCTCCTTCAACTCTTTAATGTTTTTTATTGGCACTTTACATGAAAGAAAGTGTAGAAAGTTAAGAACGCACTTTAGGATCTTTTACTCTGCCAAATTTGCTTGCAAATTTTGCTCCCGCTGGAGGATAAAATGGAAGACTCTTGACGTTGCCAATATTCCTGACTGTAAGATCACTTAAGACGTTACTTTCCGACTTAGCAATCCCTGAAAGTCATTCCCCTCTGTGGTTTGACACAGACCTCTGCCAATTTGCTCTCCCATTTTTTCACTTTTAACATATTTCCATGCAATATACGAATGCCAGTGTGCAAATCATCCAGAATTATTCACATCCTAAAATAAAGTTCTTTTTATTTTCCCGTGAGATTGTAAAGCTGAAAGTAAAGTTTAGGGAAAAGGAAAAAGAGGGGCCAGGTGACTGTTTTCGCTTGTCTCCCATGGTTTTGTATTACAAGGAGTGGTTTCTGTCGTGCACCCTGTAAGTGCATCAGCCACCTTGACTAAGCGGTGACCTCACAGTCTGACACTGAGCAGGACGTGCAGAGGAATGTTTTTAAACGTTGGTGTGAATGACTAGGATGCCACAGTGGCCTGATCATCATCGAGTGTGGTTGCTAAGGTTGGTGTTCTTTTCCACGCCCTGACAAGGAAACTGAAGAGATTCCTAGCGGGTTTGAGGGGTTGGGAAATGAGGAATCTAAACAGGCTGACTGCAGTTATGAGGGGTAGGGGGTGGGGACACCAGCAGGGAGAGACTGCTGCCTTCTGGGAGGGCTCATTCCCACCCCTGAGTAGTTCAGAATCTGGGGCAGACACTAGAGGCCCAAATCTGGAAAAGGTCAAAGCAAGAGATCAAAGGGTATGACCCTCTCCCTAAGGTCAGCCCTTTGCCCCTCAAAAACCCTACCCAGTCCTAAGTCAGCTCAGCCACAAGCCTGGCAGCAGGAAAGGCAGAGCCTTGACGGCCTTCTTATGGAAGCCGTCTTTCCTTTTCTTTCCTCAATCCTATGCTTTCCCAAATTAGTCAATTTGGGCTTATTTTAGGGGCAGTTAACTGTTGTTGAGAGCTGTGGCACTGTGTAGCCTCCATCAGCCAGGCTTTGTGCTAACTGCTTTGTCTTCATGACCTCATTTGATCCTCACCAACCCCCAGGTAGGAAGCATGATTATTCTTTTTTCACAAATTGAGAAACTGGAAGACAGAAGATTGGCAGCTCGCTCAGGTCACTCCACCACGAGTGAGAACTCAGCCTGTGCTCTTACCACAAAGCTTTTGGTATCTTTTTTTTTTTTTTTTAATTTTTTGTTTATTGCAGTAACATTGGTTTATAACATTGTATAAATTTCAGGTGTACATCATTATACTTCTATTTCTGCATAGATTACATCATGTTCACCACCCAAATACTAATTACAACCCATCACTACATACATGTGCCGAATTATCCCTTTCGCCCTCCTCCCACCCCCCTTCCCATCTGGTAACCACCAATCCAATCTCTGTCTCTATGTGTTTGTTTATTGTTGTTATTATCTACTACTTAATGAAGGAAATCATATGGTATTTGACCTTCTCCCTCTGACTTATTTCACTTTGCATTATACCCTCAATGTCCATCCATGTTGTCACAAATGGCTAGATTTCATCGTTTCTTATGGCTGAGTAGTATTCCATTGTGTATATATACCACATCTTCTTTATCCATTTGTCCCTTGATGGGCACTTAGGTTGCTTCCAAGTCTTGGCTATTGTGAATAACGCTGCAATGAACACACGGGTGCATGTATCTTTATGCATTGGTGTTTTCAAGTTCTTTGGATAAATACCCAGCAGTGGAATAGCTGGATCATATGGTAGTTCTATCCTTGATTTTTTGAGGACTCTCCATACTGTTTTCCATAGTGGCTGCACCAGTTTGCACTCCCACCAGCAGTGTATGAGAGTTGCCTTCTCTCCACATCCTCTCCAACACATGTTGTTTCCTGTCTTGTTAATTATAGCCATTCTGACGGGAGTGAGATGATTGTTCATTGTAGTTTTGATTTGCATTTCCCCGATAGTTAGTGATTTTGAACATCTTTTCATGTGTCTGTTGGCCATCTGTATATCTTCTTTGGAAAAATGTCTGTTCAGGTCTTTTGCCCATTTTTAAATTGCGTTGGTAGTTTTTTTGTTGTTGAGATGCATGAGTTCTTTATATATTTTGGAGATTAAGCCCTTATCAGATGTATGGTTTGCAAATATCTTCTCCCAATTGTTAGGTTGTCTTTTCGTTTTGTTGATGGTTTCCTTTGCTGTGCAGAAGCTTTTTAATTTGATGTAGTCCCATTTGTTTATTTTTTCTATTGTTTCTCTTGCCCAGTCAGACATGGTGCTTGAAAATATGTTGCTAAGACCGATGTCGATGAGCGTGCTGCCTATGTTTTCTTCTAGAAGTTTCATAGTTTCAGGTCTTACATTCAAGTCTTTAATCCATTTGGAATTAATTTTTATGTTTGGTGTAAGGTAAGGGTCTACTTTCATTTTTTTGCATGTGGCTATCCAGTTTTCCCAACAGCATTTGTTGAAAAGACTTTCTTTTCTCCATTGTATGTTCTTGGTTCCTTTGTCAAAGATTAGCTGTCCATAGATGTGTGGGTTTATTTCTGGGCTTTCGATTCTATTCCATTGATCTGTGTGTCTGTTTTTGTGCCAGTGCCATGCTGTTTTGGTTACTATAGCTTTGTAGTATATTTTGAAATCAGGGAGTGTGATACCTCCAGCTTTGTTCTTTTTTCTCAGGATTCCTTTAGCTATTTGTGGTCTTTTGTTGTTGCATATAAATTTTAGGATTCTTTGTTCTATTTCTGGGAAAAATGTTGTTGGAACTTTGATAGGGATTGCACTGAATCTATAGATTGCTTTAGGAAGTATGGACACCTTAACTATGTTAATTCTTCCAATCCAAGAGCACAGAATATCTTTCCATTTCTTTGTGTCTTCTTCAATTTCTTTCAGAAATGTTTTATAGTTTTCCACGTACAGCTCTTTCACCTCTTTGGTTAAGTTTATTCCTAGGTATTTTATTCTTTTTGTTGCAATTGTCAATGGGATTGTATTCTTAATTTCTCTTTCTGCTACTTCATTGTTAGTGTACAGAAATGCAACTGATTTTTGTATGTTGATTTTGTATCCTGCAACTTTACCATATTCGTTTCTTACTTCTAAAAGTTTTCTGGTGGATTCTTTAGGGTTTTCTATATATAAAATCATGTCATCTGCAAATAGTGACAGTTTCACTTCTTCCTTTCCAATTTGGATCCCTTTTATTTCTTTCTCTTGCCTGATTGCTCTGGCTAGGACTTCCAGTACTATGTTAAATAGGAGTGGTGACAGTGGGCATCCTTGTCTGGTTCCTGTTCTTAGAGGGATAGGTTTCAGTTTTTCACCATTGAGGATGATATTAGATGTGGGTTTCTCATATATGGCCTTTATTACGTTGAGGTAGTTTCCTTCTATACCCATTTTATTCAGAGTTTTTATCATAAATGGATGCTGTATCTTGTCAAATGCTTTCTCTGCATCTATTGAGATGATCATGTGATTTTCATTCTTCATTTTATTAATGTGGTGTATTACATTGATTGATTTGCAAATGTTAAACCATCCCTGCATACCTGGAATAAATCCCACTTGATCATAGTGTATAATCTTTTTAACATATTGTTGTATGTGATTTGCTAGTATTTTGTTGAGGATTTTTGCATCGATGTTCATCAGTGATATTGGCCTGTAATTTTCTTTTTTTTTTGTATTGTCCTTGTCTGATTTTGGTATCAGGGTAGTGTTGGCTTTGTAGAATGAATTAGGGAGCTTCCCCCCCTCCTCAATTTTTTGGAAGAGTTTGAGAAGGATAGGTATTATGTCTTCTTTGAATGTTTGGTAGAGTTCACCAGGGAAGCCGTCTGGTCCTGGATTTTATTTTTAGGGAGGTTTTTGATTACTGTTTCGATCTCCTTACTAGTGATTGCTCTATTCAAATTCTCTACTTCTTCTTCATCCAGTTTTGGAAGGTTGTATGATTCTAAGAATTTATCCATTTCTTCCAGATTGTCGAATTGGTTGGCATATAGCTTTTCATAGTATTCTCTTATAATCTTTTGTATTTCTGAGGTGTCTGTGGTAATTTCTCCTCTTTCATTTCTGATTTTACTTATTTGTTCCTTCTCTCTTTTTCTCTTGGTGCGTCTAGCTAAAGGTTTGTCAATTTTGTTTATCTTTTCAAAGAACCAGCTCTTGGTTTTATTAATTTTTTCTATTGCTTTTGGTTTCTTAACGTTGGACGAAGACATTTCTTTTAAAGTGATTTAATTTGTTTTATCTCATTTTAACCTTTTAAGCTTTAAGGATTTCATAATTCTTTTTATCTCTCATTTTTACAATCATTTAAAATTTGTGTCTGTTTGTCCCTTAAATATTTTATACCTTTTATTATCTATCCTTCAATAATTTAACATTGATGTAATTTTTATGTCCTTTAATGTCTGAGCTTTAATTTCCAGTAGCAAACACCTTTCCTGGCACATAGAAAGATCCAAATTAATGTTTTTTGAATAAGTGAACTTCTAACCTTCATATTTTATATTTGTTAATCTGCTTTATAAGTTTCCTTTTAATTATTTATCTTCTTTTAATTTTTATTATTCACCCTTTTATAGTCTAAGTTTGACATAATTAGATCACTATAAGTTCTGAGCTAGTGGTTTTATCTATTATGATTGTTTTAATTTTTCCATTGATTGTTAATATGTTTTAAACTTTTAATTTTACCTTTCAAAGTCTTGATTTACATTTCTTTTCTCCCGTTAATCTCCTTATATTTAACTTTTAAATTCTTAAATTTCTATTTTTCTTAAGCTTTCAGTTTCTTTCTTTTTCCATGTTACCATACTGTCTCATCTATTTTCTCATTTTTCACCAATAATTTTAATTATTTTACCTGAATATGGTCTTAAAAGTTATGATTTAGGAGAGAGTGAATGATCAAACATAAGTCCTCTGCATGCTCTTCTCCGTAGGTTCTCCTGTCCCATTGAATTCTACTGGCACAAACGGTCAAAAAAAAACATTTGTAACAGGCAAAGAATAACCAGACAATCAATCTCCATGTACTGGGACCAATATTCACCCTATTGAACTATCGGAATAGACTCAGGCACAGGCACCAACCAGTCGGAAGCGATGCTGGCTGCCCACGACCTGCAAGGCTGCCCTGCTGAGGACCGGCCGCCAAGCAGGTCTCAGAATCTGTCTCCGTGTAAGAAAGGGTAGATGGCCATCTTTTTCCTTTTTCCTTCAGAGGAAGTGCCACTGGGAGTTTAGGGGTCATTATTCCTTTGATTTTCTTCATGGTTTACCATATTCATATGCATTCTTAAACAATATACAATTTAGTTTTTGCACGTTAAAAACCACTTCTCATAAATGGATTTGCACTCTATGCATTGTTTTATGAGTGCCTTTAATTGACCAAGACTGAGAGGCATCCTTGTTGCTGTCTATAGCTGTGGTTTGTATACTTTTACTGCTGTATCGTATTCCATTGTGCAGATACACCAACATATATTTATCCAGTCTATTCATAATGCATATTTGGATTTTCCTCAGGTTTTGTTTTGTTTTGTTTACTAGGCTCTGAGTGTTTTGATTCTTGTCTCCTGATGCTCATTCACAAGGGCTTCTTTCTAAATGTCTGACTAGACTAGACATCTGGAAATGGAAACAGCAGGTCTCGAGGGATCTGCCTCTTGAACTTTATTAGAGAATGCCAAATTGTATTCGAACTGTGTTATGCCAATTTACACGTCCTCCAGCATGGTTATAAGAGTTCCTGTTTCTCCATGCCCTTGTCAACATTTGACGTTACACATTTGAATATTTTTGACAACTTGATGGGTGTGAAATGAGATATTGTAGTTTTGCTTTGCCTTTTCTGAATTACAAATAACATCAGGCATCTTTTATAAGATTTATGGTTCATTCCTTCCTTCTTCTATATGATGCGTGTTCAAGACTTTTGCCTATTTTTCTATTGAGCCATATCCTTTTTCTAGTTCATCAGTTAAAATTATTTATATAGTCAAGATATTATACATTGTCTTTTCATTTTATTTATAGACCTCTTGTTAAACGCGAATTCTTCATTTGATGAAGTGAAATTTATTATTCTTGCTCTCTGGAGGGTGCTTTGTGTGTCTTGCTGAAGAATTTCCCCCATATGCCACCAGTCATAAGCATATTCTCCTACATTTTCCTCTAAAGGTTTTATAGCTTTGTCATACACATTTAAGACTTCATCTATTAAAGAACTAACTTTTGGTCTTGTTTATCCTCTCTATTGTATGCTTTATTTCTACTTCATTAATCTCTCCTTTTATCTGGTGTAAACATTAATAATCCTAAACATATTTAGGTGAAAACAAGCATATGCATAAATATAAACTTTTCAAATTTCACAGTAGTCATTTGTTTAGAGGATATAAAAGGGCTTGTCTTAATGCACACACACGTATAGATGATAAGACCTCACTTAACTCTTCAGACCTTGGAGAAATATCAAAACTATCAAAGCTTTTAATGGTCAGAACTGTATTTTAAAAATATAACTCTGGCTGAGTAGGTGAGATCATGGAATTCTGAACAATGTCATTGACAATAGGAATTCAAGAAGAGGGGTTAGAATTCAAGAACAGACCTTACTGTGTGTGGAGGATGCCAGAGAACGGGTCTAGGGTCAGTGTTCGGTTTCAATCTTAGTGTAGTACATGGTTAGTGACTATTAATTGGGATAATAGGGAGTGCTATATATTGAATGTTTGTATCCCCCCAGAACTTCATATGTTGAAACCTAATCCCCAATGTGATGGTATTTGGAGGTGGGGGCTTTGGGAGATGAAGCCTTCATGAATGGCATTAGTACCCTTATAAAAGAAACCCCTTTACCATGTGAAGACACAGTGCAAAGATGACCATCTATGAACAAGGTGCCTTGATCTTGGACTTCCCAGCCTCCAAAACTGTAAGAAATAAATTTCTGTTATTTATAAGCCACTCAGTCTACAGCACTTTTGTTGTAGCAACCTGAAGAGACTGAGACACAAATGTATGGGAATAAAAAAGGATCAGAGGTTGAGGGTGGGGGTGGACCAGTCAGGATCCCAGTAGGGGAAGATAGCACACAAATTGGACAATTTGATGAATCCAGGGAGAGGTGTTGGGTGAGGGCTGCCTGACAGGAGCAGCAACTTTAGTATAGGGACATTGTCAACCCATTGGGACCCAACAGGTGGAGCTGGGGAAATAAGTTCCCAATGTCACTCTCCCTCCTTCAATATCTTGCTAATGCTCCCCGTTTACCAAACCCCATTGGAAACCAGAGGCAAAGGAACCCCTGATACAGACTAAGCTAAGTCTCCTTGGACACCGAGCAAGGAGCTGAAAGGGAGGGACTGCACTTGAAGGGACAAACAGGTGATACGCAGCACAGCAGGTGAAAGGAAGTGATCTTTTAGATGTTCTTTAAAATAAACCAGAAACAAAAGAGAGAAGTTAGAAGAAACAATATTGGCAAGACGTTGATAATTTTTAAAGTCGTGGGATGAGTCCTTCATGGGGGCTCCTTATACATCTCTCTATATACTTTTGTGTACGTTTGAAATTTTCAAAACTCAAAAAGTAAAGAAGAAGAAGGAGGAGGAGAAAGAGGAGGAGGAGGAAGCTGTAATTCTAGTGGCCCATTAAAAGTTAAAACTTACACATACTTTATATTCAGTATGTGTTCTGCTTTCTTGTTGTGGGAGACTCCTATTAGTGCATAACGAAAGAACTGTAATAGCTGTGAAGAGAAAACAACAACCAACCTCAGATGTGGTGAGGAGCCGACCCGGTGGCGTATCGGGCCACTTCAGCAGCCCGGGGTTCAGATCCGGGGCGCGCACGGACGCACCTCTCGTCAAGCCATGCTGTGGCGGCATCCCATATAAAGTGGAAGAAGATGGGCATGGGTGTTAGCCCAGGGCCAGTCTTCTTCAGCAAAAAGAAGAGGATTGGTGACAGATGTTAGCTCAGGGCTAATCTTCCTTACAAAAATAAAAGTAAAAACAAAGATGTGGTGAAGACGAGACAGAGTGGAAGCCTGCCCATTAGATGGCTGGTGTGCGGACAGGAGAAGTGATAGCTGCACAGAAATGAGGACAAAAAGTAGCCTTCTTGATCATCACCCCACTCTTAGACCACATCAGCAGGAGGGAGAGTAACTGCTAAGGCAGAGAGATGGAAGAGGAAGACCAGCCACTGAACGTACTGTGCTCTGCTTCAAGGTAAGAGGTAGTCATCTTGGAAAGTGGGATGGAGAGGACAAGTCTTGTAGAGTTGGAGCCATAACCCATCTGGTAAGACTCACCAATATCTTCTACCTAAAAGCCCTTGTGGACCCACCCTCATAGATGAAGCCTGGAGGATCCTGGACTATCTCATTATTTGTGTTTGGCTTGGAACTTTCAAAAGCTTTGCTCACTCTTTAAGAAATAGGATACGGAAACCGGCATTGGCTCAGCATCAATTAGGAGTCAGGTCTTGTTAAGACTGTATTCTGAGCAAAACAGTTTAACATAGTGATGTTCATTGAGATCCAGGTCAGAGTCACAAATTTTTCAGACTTCTTCTAATAAAGTATATACAGCTTGCTCATCCGATACTTGGTGGTTATGCACACAGAATTTGGTGTCAGACAAACTTGAGTTTAAGTTCCAAATGCTTACTAACTGTTGGCAAGTTATTTAATTGCATCAGAAAAGAAAAAGCATCATAGATACATCTACTTTATAGGAGATTAAATGCACACAAAGATGTAGGACATAGTTAAAACCTCAAAGAATAATAGCTATTATTATATTTACCATTATCTTTGAATGCTAAATACCCAAGTATTGTGCTAGGCATAGGCATTTAATCTACATTTTATTTAGTCTTCACAATAGCCACCAAATTATGCTAACTGGCATTAACATTTAAGGAACCAGGCTCCATTTGTTAAATAATTTCCTTGATGATCATTCAGTTAGTAAATATTGGGACTATAGTTTAAATCTGGGTCTATTTATTCAGGAACAGTTAGGAATTTTCATTACACGAGGCTGAATTATGTTTCAGGTAATCCAGAGAATTTATTTCAAAATTAAGCAATGCCTAGGTACGGATTAATATCTTAGATATTAAGTTCAGCTTCTGTCTGAATATTGGTTTTGCTGCTTAGTTACTTTCATAAAGATATGAGTTCTTAAAGTAAAAGTGGAAAATTAGGGAGTGAAAGGAACAAATCTCATGGATTAATAAAGAAAGGTGAGTGAATCTAAACTTACTCTTTAAAATATATTTTTCTTACAAAATATTTCAAACATTCAAAAGATACTGAGAATAATACAGTGAATTCTCATGTGCCTATGCCCAGATTTGACATGGCAACAATTTTCCACATTTTTTTAAGAAGCCGAGCATTACTGATGGGTTGAAGCCTTAATCCCATTGTCTATCCTTATTTTGCTTCCCAGTCTTGAAGTTAGTAAGTATCTTTGTCGTATAGGTTTCTCTTTGTAGAAATAAACCATATATAATATTGTTTCTTTGATTTTAAATTTCATATAAACTCTATCACACTGTACACATTCTGCAACTTGCTTTCATTTGCTCAACATGCTTTCATATTAATATATGTTCTTACATGTAATTATAATGTATTCATTTTTACTGTATTATAATATTCATACAAAAATGTAGTATATTCATACATTATGCTACAAATTAATTTATCCATTCTACTATTGTTGGGCATTGAGGCCGTTTCCAATTTTTGCTGTTAAGAACAGTTGCAATGAACACTTTGGCACATGTCTCCTTGAGTACATGTCCCTAAACGTGGGATTCTAGGATCCTAGAGAGTTCCCATCTTAAGGTTAATTGAATACTTCCTTGATATTGTAACTTTGTTCCAAAATTTCACCCTTATAAAGAGAATCAACAACATATATTTTCGTGCAATTTTTCAAGGATTTTCTTAATTTGTTTATTTCTTTTTTTTTCTTACCTCCTAACTCCTTCCCAACTATAGACCTGACTTATTCTCTTTATTAGCTAATAATATCCCATGTTATAGTTGTACCACAATTTATTCGACCATCCTCCTTTGGATGAGACGTTAATGTTATTTCAATGTTTTATTTGGCTGCTGCAAACAACTATTCAATAGACATTCTTGTTCATATACTCTTGTCTACCGGTACTGTTGGTACCCCAAATTGGATTATTAGGTCAAAGGTTAAAAGTTCTTTTAAATTTTAATAACATTGTTTTCCAGGAAGGCTGTAGCAATTTTCTTTTCCCATTTAGTCTCATTTGATATTATCTCTTTTTAAAATTTTTTACTATTTGATTTTGTAGCAACTTACTGGCAAGGTTGAGAATCTCTTCTGCTTTATTGACTTTTAAAATTCTCTCATGTTGGAGTTGCCTATTTATGTTCTTTACCCAATTTTCCACTAGGCTTTTCACTTACCTGTTTGAAGGAGCTCTTTTTCGTATTAAGAATATTTACTCTTATCTGCTTTGGCCAACACTGTGGTTGTCCTACTTGACAATTACACCTCTCCACCCCGCACGCACCTTTCTCCCTTGATAACAGAACCCTGAATTTCTTAGATACTAGGTGATAACATGCTCAGGCCAAGGAAAGGAGTGACATCAGTCCATAACCCAGTAATGGAAATCTCACTCACTCATAGCCCTCAGCAAAAAGAGGAGGATTGGCAACAGATGTTAGCTCAGGGCTAATCCTCCTCAGCTCAGTTTTCCTGTAGCTCAGTTTTCCAGTAACTGCTGTGGAGGTGGCCTTATGTCCTAATATGTCCAATAAGATATAAACGAAAGTTTATGGGAGTGGAGGCCTTCCGTGAAAGATAGGCTGCCTCCAAAAAAAAAAAAAAGCTGATGATGATAGAGATGCACTGGGCCATTTTGGGGGTGGGAGTAGTCTATTATTTGCAGCTGAAATTATCCTAACTGATACATCAATTACACTTACTGTAAATATTTTCCCAGTTATCAGTGAATTTTGATTTTGTTTATATCTTTTGTTATGCAAAAAACATTATTTCGTATTTTTAAATACTGCTATATTTTTCTTTAACGATGTTAAATTTCCTATGTTAATTAAATGGTGTCTCTAATTCCTAGGTTATAGAATGGTTGCTGTTGTTGTTTTACACAAGTTTTTATAGTGTTTGGAATTAATTTTTATAAGACATGAGGTAGGGATCCAATTCTTTTTTCAGGTGAATAGCAAATTGTGTCACTGTTACTGAATGTTAAATAATCTATTTTCCCACAGTCTGCAAAATAAAGCCGCACTGGCTTTTGATCACGCTGTTTAATAGATACGTAAATTGTTCAGGACCACGTAATCTGACTCCACGGGGAAGAGCGAACAGCACTGAGCAGGGACCCAGTGCCCCTTTGGGAGAGGCTCCCTGAGCTCCACGGGCAGGTGAGAGACTCCAGCTTCCTGCTGAAGGATTCCTGTGCAGTGTCTGTCCTGGAAAGAATGCACTGTCCTGCAAACTTGAGAAAAATTACCATGTTTAATTCCACCAATGTACCTAATCTTCAAACAGTTGCATGAAATTTAATTCGGGGGAGAAAAAACTCTCTGGTGTGTAAGGGAATTAGAATGTGTCCTGGGCACACTTCTTCCTGAGCCTTCACCCTCTGAGTGTTGTTGAACATATTCCCAGAGGAGAAATTGGGGCAAAGTTAAACAGCGATTCCCCAAAGTGAGTTTCTCCTTCACAGGCAGTCTGACGGCTCTATACCAGCACTCAATCGTCTAGTTTTTCCTGGAGCCAGCCAAGCTTCCATCCTGTTAATATGTACTTTCAACTTTATTAACAAGGGTGACTTACCAAACAAAGGCTTTTCAAAAGCAGCAAAATCAATGGCTTTCTTTCGCTCTGACTCCACGAGGCTGACAGAAATGGACCCTGAGTAATTATGTTTCTGCCACATGTATTTCTTGGAAACTTAAGCAGGGGTGTGTCAGATTTATAATGGCTATTAGGAAGAGTGACTGCACGTTTTCATCTGCATACATAATTTATGCTAATAGATACATTTTTCTGTGCACGCATATAAAAACAAGCAGGTCGCATCGTGTCAGTGGGAAGGACACAATGAGGGCATCACACGTGTGGTTATTTTCCTCTTCTGCAACTTCAAGTTCCTCATCTAAAACGCAGAACTACTTAACAGTGACTATAAATGCATGCTACATTGCAAAGATAATTGCTTTTATATTTCATCTGTTATTTGCCAGCATAAATTTCTTTATATGTGGATTTCTTACCAAACATCCTCCAAATGAGTATTTAAAGTCACCGTTTACAATTAACTATGAGCTCCCACTTCAGTGCAGTCAGGAGACATTAGAATGGTTTCTGCACCGGTGCTTCTCAAATTCTATGTGGGAAAAAAACATTTGTTTTTTCCCTCAATCCATCACTGGCCAATCATTTTGGAAAATATAACAAAAGTGAATGATTATAAAAATTAAATCCGAAAAATAGAAAATAGAATCCCCAGGGTTTTTTTTTTTTAATTTTGTCTTAAATAGACATACAATTACTCTACAGATTGCTATAAAAGTTCTAACACTTACTCTCAACTCCTACATTTATCTTATTGCAGACCAGGGACATGATTTGGGAGGGGATCCTAGGCACAGACTCTGTTCTGAGTCGCACTGCCCATGATAGCAGTTGATAAAGGAACGTGTAACTTGCAAGATTCTACTTTGTTAGGAGATGCTTAGAAAGTTAATAAAAGTGTACCCTGTCTTTGTCTAAACTGAACAGGTGTACAGGAGCTGATAAGATGCTTTAGACTCTATTTGTGCAGAGCTAGCCCAAAAGAGCCCATGGGTCCAGGATTTTCTCCTTAATCACATTTGGTTAACCATCTGAAGATGTGACTAAATCTCTTTAAGACTGTTAAAGAACTAGAATTTAGGAAAAGCTTCAAGAGGATGGGTGTTCTCAGAGTGCCAGAAGAATATCTCTCAAACTTGCCCATTTCTCTCTGCCCCACTGCCACCACCTGGTCTAAAGCAGCACTGCCATGCTCTCGTCTGAGCTAATGCGAAGTCCACCTACAGTACCCCTCTGGTTCCCTCCCAACTGCCCCTTGCTGAAGTCCCTCCTGCGACTTCCCTCAGGGTGATGTCAAAATGGCTCAACCGCATAAAAAGTTTTGTCTTTGTCTCCCTAACGTTTTCTCTGTCACTCTCACAACACTCCCAGAAAACGAGGTCACGTCAGAAAACCTCATAAGCCAACTTGAAGTGTCTCTTACCGGACAAAGATGGAACACTTTGAGCAAGAATAGGAACCATGACTGCAACAGATCAAACATGCCAATATATTTAAATCTGTGTGTTCACAATAATACTATAAAAATGTGTTGATCATCTTAGGAGGATACTAGGAAACTAACATTATTCTGAAAATGGGTGAGTAAAGGAAAGACACAAGCATTTATCCTGCCTTTGCTATACAAACCATACCTCAGGACCATCAAATAATTGATGAGGAAAAGAATTATTCCAACTAATAAATGAAGAAAGAATATCAGAGTTTGTAACCCCTAACAGAATAACAGATCTAGGTGATGATCAACAATGTGGGTATTCTTGCTAAAAAATTAAACCTGAATCTAATCGTGCCTCACAAGTTTCAGGAAATACAGGAAGGAGTGAAATGTGCTATGCATACTAGGGGGATGCAGCTGGGAAAATCCAGACTATGGAAACTCTATAGGATGGACAACCAGTTTTTCCAACAAATAAATGTCAAGGGAAAAGTAGAGGAAGAGGAGGCGGAAATCTATAGATTAAAGAACACTGAGATATGTGCCACCAAATGTCATTTGTAGTCCTTGTTTGGATTTTGATTTGAATAAAGCAAGCTATACATATTAATGAGACAACTGAGAAAATTTGAATACTTAAAATGATAATAAGGAGTACTGACAATTATATTAGTTTGATAGTAGTAGTGTGGCTAGTTTGTTAAAACCCTTTCTTTACCTTTTAGATGTATATATGGAAATGTTACAAATGAAATTATGCAATGCCTATGTTTGTTTCAAAATAAGTTGGTTGGGGGTTGGAGGGGATACTATGAGAATGTACATGAAATTAGATTGACCAAGAGTTAATAACTGAAACAGGATGGTGGGTACATAGGAGTTCATTATTCTATTCTTTGTAATATTACGTTTGAATTTCCATAATAAAAATATTTTTTCATTAAATCACCTATAATAGCAGGATCCAAAATAATCACTACTTGTAACTTCTTAGCCAGTATTTTTCTATCAATATGTATAAATATACACATATAATGCATACATATAATTGATGCCTAATTTTATGTTAAAAAAGGGCAATATTGTACATATTCTTCTCATTCTGCCATTTGCACATAACTGTGCATCGTGAGTATTTTGCATGTCATTAAATACTCTTCTACAATATTATCTTAATGACTTCAAAGGCCCTATTAGATGTATACATAGTAATTTTTTACTATATTTCCTATTTCTACATTTTTGGTCATTTGTATTACTTCTACCGTTACTGTTATAAATAAGACTGCATTGAACTTCCTGGTATGACGTTTTTTAAATTATCCTTTTCTTAGGAAGTATTTCAGATATACTGCAATAAAGGATACAAAAGTTTTAAGACTCTGCACGTTGATTGTCATCTTGCTTTGTGCCCATTTACCCTCCCCCATGCACCGTGTGACCAGTGTGCTCATCTCACCACCCCCCAGTGGCAGACACCATCAACTGAAAGATATAGTGATGGGCCAGATGGAAGGTCTCACGTCTCCAACTCTCTTCTATGATCAAACTGGGGGCATTTAAATCATTTATATGTAGAGGAGTTTTTTAATAATTATTCTTAAGATAATTTTTAAAGTTCTTTAAAATAATATACATAATTCTTGAAGGCTGCAAATTATACCATAATAAATATAATCGCTAGCATTTAGTGGGTATTTACAATATGCCAGGCAGTGTACTTAAAAGTTAAACATGCATTATCTCATTTAATCCTCATAATAGCCTCTGAGTCAAGAACTGTTATTTTTTCTATTTTGTAGATGAGGAAAATGGTACACAAAGAGGTTAAGTAACTTGCTAAATATCACAGAGCAAATAGCCACACAGCTTAAATTTGAATCCAGGCAATGTAACCCAAACAAAGTCTCAAATTATATCTACAAAACTATAAAAATGGAGGATGGGAAGTTGTACAAGTACACCAAATTTCATATTTCACCCAATGATTAGCCAATAGATGTTTTTATTCTTATCAATGATAATTAGAAAAATAAAAGTTAAAAATGTGTTTTATTCTCCAAATGACTAAGTTTTAGTAACCATTTGGAGAATAAAAGTTAGATGTAATCTTTCTTTAATGAAAATTTTAATTTAATTACAGAATTGAAAGGAAAGAAAAACCATTAGCAAGGGGCAGAAACAAAAGAGACAATAATGAAGGATCAAAACAGTTAAGTATTAAAAATGATAAAACATATCAATTCTGAAAATACATGTGTAAGTAGGAAAATTCTCTATGAAGACAAAATTCTCTGGGCAAGTAAACAAATTTGACCTATATGTTTTTTGAAAGAGATATTTTAAAGCAAAATCATAGAATATTTAAAGAGAAAAATAATAAGCAAAAATATAGCTGATAAGAACAAAAACAGTTGAGAGGTGGCAAAGAGTCAAAGATACAAACACAACAAAAAGAAGATAATCATAAATATCTATGGACAAAATAAGAAGATATCGAAATGTGTAACATCAAATATTAGAAACAGAAATTGGTAGAGACACAATAATGGCAGAAGACATCATACCTCCATCAGTCTGTGATACACAACAGGCAATAAAAAAAGTTATGATAATTTTTTTTAATATATGAAATGTTTCAATCAAGCTTTGTAAAATTTTTTTTCTTTTCCATTGTGGTAAAACACATAACATAAAATTTACCATCTTAACCAATTTTTTTTTGTTTTGGTAAGGAAGATTGGCCCTGAGGTAACATCTGTGCCAATCTTCCTCTATTTTGTTTGTGGCTCTCTGCCATAGCATGATTTGATGAGTGGTGTAGGTCTGCACCCAGGATCTGAATCCATGAACCTTGGGCCATTGAAGCAGAGCATACCGAAGTTAACCACTACACTACTGGGCCAGCCCCATCTTAACCATTTTTATGTGTACAGATCAATAATGTTAAGTACATTCACTGTATTGTGAAACCAATCTCCAGAACTCTTTTCATCTTGCAAAACTGAAACTTTGTACTCATTAAACAATGGCTCCCATCCCCTCCTACCCTCCACTCCTGACTACCACCATTCTGCTTTCTGTCTCTATGAATTTGACTATTCTAAGTACCTCATATAAGTGGAATTGTACAGTACTTATCTTTTTGCACCCGGCTATTTCACTTAGTATAATGTCCTTACAGTTCATCCATGTTGCAGTATGTCAGAACTGTCTTCTTTTTCATGGCTGAATAATATTCCATTGTATGTATAATACCACATTTGTTTATCCATTCATCTCTCAGTGGACACTTGAATTGCTTCCACCTTTTGGCTTTTGTGAATAATGCTGCTATGAACATATTTAAGCTTTGTAAAACTTTTAATTAAAAATCTGCATTAGGGCACCTGCCCTGTGGCCAAGTGGTTAAAGTTCTGCATGCTCCACTTTGGTGGCCCACCAGGTTCACGGGTTCAGATCCTGAACACAGATCAGCACCACTCATCAAGGCATGCTGTGGTGGCTACCAACATACAAAATAGAGAAGATTGGCATAGATGTTAGCTCAAGGCCAATCTTCCTCAAAAAAAAATTCTGCATATCTGCGTTAGTGTAACTATTATGGGACAGGCATCGAGCTGGGTGTTATACACAGGAAATCCTTTAACCCTTTTCGTACTCCCAGGAGACAGATCTTCAATTCACAGATGCAAAACTGAAAATTTTCTTGATTTTGTCAAGATCCAAAGAGATGAAGAGCAAGCAGAGCTTAGGTTTGAAGCCAGGTCTGTCTGCCTCCAAATTTAAACTCAAATATTCAGACACCCAAGCTGCACATAGGAGAGATGTTTGTTTTAACTGCAACATGAAAGAAACTTAGCGTTCATTTATTTCCATTTACAACAGTAATCTTGTGTATTCTTGCACTTTCACCTCTGCATTTTGAGAAAAATAACCTCTATCATCTTCTTCAGTTTGCTTTTCCTAGTGATGCTTCTCGGGCCTCCTCACGCCTATGCTGCCCTTTGAGATGCATGCACAACCCACCCTCCAAGGCACTGTTTCCCAGCCCACCTCAACCGAGAGGCACTGCTGGACAGAGGAAGTGTGCAGCTGCCGACCTGAAAGACGGAGGTTAAATAAACTTGCTGTAAGAATTGAAAGAAGTGATTCATACACGTAAGTCACTTAGTGTAATTCCTGAAACGCAACGTGCTTAACGCTGCTGCTTTTATATTAGTATTAGCTGAGGATTCAAACACAATTCTCCTACCTGCACGTTTTTGCTCTCTACTAACACAAACATTTTTACTCTTTATTATTCATTTTTAAGCAAATGTCTTTTCTTCCTATCTGTTATTTTTCTTTCTACTTGCAGGTGACTCAAATGTAGCAAATTCTGTTCAGCATTTTCCCTCATGGCCTTTCTCTCTCAAGCCCTCTAACAAACACTGAATGAATGTCGTTATATGAAAACACAATGTACTGTAGTATGAATATCATTTCATTTAAGGATATTTAGCTCTAAGTCAATCACTTTTCGTGGCCCCATTATTTTCCGCTGTATCATAATTGATTTAATCCTTCTTTATTGATGGATATTGGTTCACTGCCATTTTTTCATTTTTATGAAAAGCACATTGTTCATCTTTATATTACATAATATGTACAATGTGATCTTGCTTTAAAATATCAGGCAAGCATAACTGTGTATATACACAGATATCCAGAAGGAGATAAACCAAATGATTAGGCTTATAAGTGTTTTCCAAATTTCTACTTGTTTTTTGGGTTTTGTTTCTGTGTTTGTTTTCTTTAGGGCAACAAGTGTGTAGTAAAAGTGGGGAAAAAAAATATTTTCATTTTGAAAAAAATAAAAAGAACATTGTAATCCCATACAAGAGAAAGGTACAACTTTCAGAATTGCAAGTCTAATGAAAAATCAACACCTTGTTGAGTGAATATGCAATGAATTAGCTGCTTATTTGAGACGGAAATGTGATAGGTGCCCACGCTAACCATGATATTTATCAAAAAGGATGAATTTGAGAATGGTTATCAAACACCAAAGTATGCATTTCATTGAATCTAAGATGCCTTCAATTACAAGTTGCACCATCATTTTAAGAACCACTGAGAAGTAAGAACAGGTTCCGAGTAAACCATAACACACAGTGATTGTGAAATGCGTCCTGATTCCAAGATCAAAATGGGGAAACTTTTTCATCTTAGACTTGATGGAAGGGAGTATGGAGTTCACTTCTTATCGTTAATCTATTTACTTACCCATTTATTCAGCGTGTAATTCCCTCATTCAGGAATCTTCTTCCCATCCCCTAATATTCAAGGTACTGTTTAGAACCGAAATGTAAATACATGACACGAGAACGGATTCTCTGCCCTCAGAAAAACCGAGGCATAAATCTATATAACTAACTGCAATATGATATTTTCATGCTAGATCAGAAGTAAATAGGAGATATTATAAGAACAGAGATATTAGCACAATTAGTATATTTCTGGGGAGATTGAAAAGTGTTAGTGAAGAGGATGCCGGTTACCTGTCCTTGAAGAAGGAGCCTCTTGCTCCAGGCAGATGGATGCAGACGTCGGAGGGTGCAGCTTGGCCCTGGCCTGGCCCTCTGACCCCAGCTCCCCTCATCCCTTCCTTTTGCAAATGTGTGCCTCAATTAGGTGGAGTAGTAAAGATTACATTTCTGTCTTGGCTCCAAAAATTAGAGAAATAAGGCTTCTAAGGAATGGACTGCCTCTGATGCTGGGGTGAGAATCTAAAATTAGTGCAAAAGGTTAAAAAAGAAAAAATGTGTAGCTAAATCTGCCCTGGAAAAAAAGAAATTTGTCTCCTTTAAATTACAGGACTTGGGCCCTTGAAGTTCAAAAGATATGGTTTTTTTCCTTCATTGTCCCGTATGTTTAAAGTGATGGCATTCTTTCCCTTCTGGCATTTGGGGAAAAGTCCTTGGCAAGGCAAATGAGAAGATAAGAGGATTCTCTCTCAGTCTCTCTCTCTCCAGTCTCATATGATCTGACTTGGCCCCAATCACTTGCAGAATTGAAAGCAAGTAATTTAAAACATTTAAAGAATTTAAAGCAAATAATCACTGGAGAAGACAAAAATAAATACCATAAACCAGAAGGCAAACCAAAGGAAACCATGAAACAATAGTCATAAACCAAAGGAAAGATGCCTTCAAAACAAATAAAGAACAAGATAAAAACTTAAACTGAATGTCCATATTTTAAGTAATTATTTAACTTGAAGACATAAGCACTGCTTATTTAAAATATGCAGCTGGTATAATGTTAGATACAGTTAAAAATGAACATTCCTCCATTCCTTTGTTTCTATTCCACAGCTATAAACACTGTTAACAATTTGGTATATATTCTTCTGGATGTTCTGTTTACACATGTAAAAACATACCACCTATATGAGAATATTCAAATGTGTTAATATGCTTATCCCTGTTGTAGTTCCTCTCATGTGGCTTCCTCCCTTTCTCTTGTGGAGGTTTAGAATTGTCACAAAAAGAACAAGGAAAAATAAATCTTCGACCAGGATTCAGAATAGGATTTTTGAGTCCATAGCAAGATAAAGGTATTGAAAGCCTGGGTTTGTCATGAGAGAAAGTGTTTTCTAAATTTTTAAATTTCGTTAACATAACAGATCTAACTTTATAATTCTAAAGATAATCCTAGAACAGAAAGGAAGCTGAAACACACTCACAGAGACCCACCCCCCAACACACCCCTCTTCACTTTTATTTGCAAGGGGAAAGAGAGAGGTCAAGAGATCAGACTCCTGCCCAAGTCTTCCCTGAGTCATTTTTTGGGGAAGGAACCTTGAAGGATGGGTCATACATTATTCCCCTAGAATGAGGGAATCTAAGAAAATTGAGGCTGCTGTTCCATTTCCATGGGCCCTACTCCTTTAATGGAGTCATATCCAAAATGCCACGGAAGCATTAACCAACACTGAGTGGTTGAGCAAAGCCTACACGTGGTGTTCAGTGGAGCAAGTAGTTTCCTTGTGAACTGGTTCGAGGATTCTCCAAAGGACCAAAAGGAGCTGTAGTGCCAGGGAATTTTATGAAAGACAGCCCATGGCCTGTTGATGTAAGGCATAGAATGCAGGTCCAATATTATGTGCTGCTGTGACACCTGGGGAAGACTGAGAGGGCTTCACGTGGCCTAGCAGCAAGTTCCCCTCCCCACTCTGCTCCAGCAGATAAGATCCCCTAGCCAAACAACCCTCCTTATCAGGGCACCAGACACAGTTCTTGCTTATTCCTGAGTAATGGGTTTCATTTCCAGTCCCAGGAATTATTCAGACAAGCCAATCACGGCCTCCCCTGGAAACCGGGGGTCTCCTCACCTTCTTGATGCTACAAAGCTGGCCTTCTGCAGACCCTGCTTGTTCACCCTGTTCCCGAGTGCAACCCCCCATGGCCCTGTGTGGCATGCGAAGTCCTCTTCCTTCGGGCTCTGAGTACCTGTGATGAATAGATCACCATCAGTGTAGTCTGTTCAGTGTCGGGTGTTGCTATTCAGCCATCCCCATAACCCTAGGGCAAGAATCCTTTCTTATCAACAGGGTGAAGATCAGGTGTTGAAACAGTCCAGATCCCTGTCTTTAGCCATGAGGGCTGCCACAGTGCCCTACCCCAGCAAAAACTAGTCAGGGGAAACTCACTCCCTCAACCCAGAAACCACCTTGCGAATCTGACGATAGTCCCATTGGTAAGGTCATATAACCCTCTTCTCCACGTTCATACAGGGGATGGAGAGAGAAGCTGAAAGATTAAACATTTAACCAAAATAAATGAGAAAATGGGTCTGGCCCAATAGCGTAGCAGTTAAGTGCATGGCTCTGCTGCAGCAGCCAGAGGGTTTGCAGGTTTGGATCCTGGGCGCGCACTGACGCACTGCTTGTCAAGCCATGCTGTGGCGGCGTCCCATATAAAGTAGAGGAAGATGGGCACAGATGTTAGCCCAGGGCCAATCTTCCTCTGCAAAAAGAGGAGGATTGGCAACAGATGTTAGCTCAGGGCTAATCTTCCTCACAAAAAAAAAAAAGAGAGAGAGAGAAAATACATATACTTTTATTAAATTCCTTACCTGGCTCTAGCTATTCAGTGAAAGTGGGGAAATAAAATAAAGAATAGATAAAACCTAAGAAAGTTAAATTTTTTTACTGCAAATCTGAGTATAATTGAGTAATTTTGAGACCTAATACACACACATACTGACATAGCCAACCTTTTAAGAATATCACAATAACAAATGTAAATGCATTAAAATGTTTTTTAACAGTTTTTTTATTGAGGTATAATTGACATATAACATTATATTAGTTTCAGGTGTACAACATAATGATTCAATAGTTGTATACACTGTGAAGTGATCACCACAATAGGTCCAGTTAACGTCCATCACCTTACGTAGTTACAAAATTTTTTTTTTATGATGAGAACTTTTAAGATTTACTCTCTGAGCAACTTTCAAATATGCAACACATTGTTATTAACTATAATCATCATGCTGTACATTACATCCTCAGAATGAATTAAAACTTTTGTGTAAAGGACAAAACCTCATAGACTGAGTCAAAAAAAAAAATAAGTTTATGCTACTTAAAAAAGAATGTTTAGGGGCTGGCCCAGTGGCATAGTGGTTAAGTTTGCACATTCTGCTTCAGCGGCCCGGGATTTGCTGGTTTGGATCCCAGGTGTGGACCTATGCACTGCTCATCAAGCCATGCTGTGGCGGCATCTCACATATAAAGTGGAGGAAGATGGGCATGGATGTTCGCTCAGGGCTTATCTTCCTCAGTAAAATAGAGGAGGATTGGCAACAGATGTTAGCTCAGTGATAGTCTTCCTCACACATACACAAAAAAGAATATTTAAAACCAAGGAAAACAAGAAAATTTAGGTTAAACAATATGTGTTACATTTGAAAATAAAATGAAAAACATTAAATGATATAAAAGGAAGTCACATGTTGAAAAGGGGAGCAAATGAAATGAAGAAATATTGTCATAAACGTTTATGTAACGAATGATATATCCTCAAAATAAACAAAGCAAAAATTTTTTGGATTTTACAAAAAATTCACAGCAAAACGTGATGAATTGATTTTGCTTTTCTTCCTGAAACACAAACCAACTTTTCCCAAAGTATATTTCCTCACACTTGCGTGCTGTGTGTGTGTTTATGCCCTGGGGTGTTTTTGTCATTTCCAGGCTTCGTTCTTATAAGTGTTCAGCCTTGGATCCTGGCCCAGTGTTTCTCCCAGAAGCAGGTGAATGGAGTTTCCTTGGGTTACTTCAGCACAGTTGGTGATCTCCCTTTAGATCTTCAGGCTCTATGCTATTTGACCAACCCAGGGGGAGTAGACGGACCTGGGGCTCTGGGGGGACCCCAGTATTAGCCCTTCCTTTGGGCAATTTTCCCTCACTTTTGGCATGTGTTCTGTTCTATACCTGGTATGGTTGGGCCTCCTTCTAGTGCAGGAATAGTCCCACTTTATCTTGGACCTGTTTCACCAGCTGTCAAACTTTACAACAAAAAAAGATTCTCCTTGAAAACCATTCTCCAGAATCATTGCTGTAGCTTTGGCTAGTTCTGTGACATTATTGCAGTCAGAGTCCTTGGACCCAGCCCACAATAACAAATGTAAATGGATCAAAGATTATACGTAAAAGACAAAACTTCATAGACTTTAAAAATCATACAGGATTTAGGGGAGAAAAAATTTAAGCCTTTACTGGAGGACATTAAATATTTAGGAAAAAAAGAAGGCAAGACTTTAATATGGATATGGAAAGACATACCATATGCCTATGTGGGGAAATTCAATATCTTTAATCAATTCCTGTTCTTCCTAAAAATAATCTATCAATTTAATGCACTCCACTCATAGTCCCAGGTACCATTTTTTTGGGAGGTAGGAATGGAGGAGAGAATGTAAGGAGGTTGGATACAAAAGTTTTTTAAATAGCAAAAGAATTATAGCATTTTAACAAGGCAACTAAAAGAGTATAGAAATTTAAAATAAGGGGAATTGAGAAAGCTATTACAAGCAAATACAAGTATAAAATAAAATAAAATAAAGGATAAGTCCAGCAATATAATACTGAGTAAAAAAGATTTCAAGAGAAAAGGCGCAGAATGGGCCAAAAAGGTAATTTTAATCTTGTAAGAGATAAACTTGAAGAAGTTGAATTAAATAAAATCACTTTCAAGTCCAACCTCTTTGAGATGACTTTCCAATCATCCTAATTGGAGTTGTGGATGTCTCTCAAATTTCAAACCTGTGATCACAGATAATCTTTTGGTTTGATCCCTCAGATGACTAATTATAACCGGTGTGTGTGTGGTTTTTCCCATGTTATATCCAAGTGTTGGAGAGGACCCTTATTTTCTCCTCCATTTACTAACAACAGGTGTCAAAGTATATAGGTTTTTCAGAATGAGATTGCCCTAGGAGGAATCAGTCAATCTTTGAATAGTGTCAACACAGGCTTCATGGCTTTTATATTATTTTCCTGAATAGAAAGAAAGGAAGTAATGAAGAATAATTGTTGAGTCTGCAATTCACTTTACCAGCTATGAGGTGACATTGTTAGGTCAGAACACTACTGAGATGAGTCAGAAGGAGTCAAAGAAAGGAATAAACAAAGAATTATCTTGGATTCATTTTTGGAGGGCTCAGGCAGTTGGATTGTCTGTGTATATAGGACACACATTGCCTTCAGGAATAGCCACAAACATAGTCCTGGTTTGCATTATTAAAACATGTTCAGACGTTTATATTGCTGAAGTATTTTACAACAGTGGAAGAAACTGCTACAGGAAATATAACCTGGAAAAGAGAATTTAAAAAGCCACATCTAGGTTAGGTGATCATTTAGTTTTCAGCACAAAAATTCCAGAACAGTGAAAGGATCATGCTGGTCTTTTCATCTTTATTCTCCCTTATGTTGACTCAAGCTTAACTCCAAGAGCTATTTCAAGAACTGTTTTCACATGTTCACTGATTTTGTTTCTTTTTTAAAGCTTTCTGGAAGCAAAACCCAAGCTGTCAATTGCAGCCATGGAGATAAACAGAGATCTGAAAGCCATCATTTTGAAGTCTTCTTCTCTTTTAACTATTCTTAACAGGACAAAGCTACCCTGATACATAATAGACCACCTGGGGAGTTTTTCAAAAATCCCAGATGCTCAGGACACATCCAAGGCCAATTAAATCTGAATCTTGTGAGGTGTGCACCAGGCACAGCAGAGGGAGATGTCTCCTGGCAGCAACGTTGTCTTGGGACCCAGATTCATGGGTGTTTTCTAGGTCATCATAATAAGCTCTTATATTGGAGTAGCTTTTGCTTCTCTCACAAATATTATCTCACTTAACCCTCACCACAGGCTTTGTAGTGGGTCTTACTCTTCTAGTTTTACAAATGAAGAGATTAAGGTTCAAATGAGTTTGTAAATGTCAGACCTAAGAATGTAACCCAGTGAACTGAATCCAAAGAAAAACTAGAGCTTCCTGAACTAGACCCTTTACCAATTTCCCCAGTGACTTAACTCTCGTTACAGAAATCCTACAGAAGAGAATGGCTGGGTCCATATTATCAACCTTGAGGAGCCCTGTGGAAGACTAGCCTTGACATCCATATCAATCCTCTTCTGGTGAGAGACTTGTGGCTTAGAGTCAGTATTGAGTTATTAGTCTGATTAGAATTCTTCATGGACTCATACAATCCTTGAGATAATAGAAAATATATATTTGTCTCTGTTCCCAGTTCTTGGCACAGAGCTCCTGAAACACTTGTAATTCCCTAAGTAATGAGAGTACTAGAAGCATCTTTTGTTCTAATATGTGGTCTGTGACCCTGGTTCCTGACACGTGGCTCTTGAAACCTTTGTAATTTCCTGGGTGATAGGAATGTCTTTTGTTCTAACGAGGCATCTCTGGATGCCTCCTGGGTGAGGACTGGTCACCAGAAAGACCAAGCCATCCTTAGTAGCTTGGAAGTTTCAGCCCCGCCCCACTGAGAAGAAGGGGCTGAGAAGAAAATGGAGTTAATGGTCAATCATGGCTACATGATGAAGCCTCCATAAACATCCCCAAAGGACAGAGTTTGGAGAGCTTCCGGGTTGGTGAACACGTGGAGGTGCTGGGAGAGTGACGCCCCGGAGAGGGCATGGGAGCCCCACGTTCCTTCCCGCATACCTTGTCCTACACATCTCTTCTATCTGGCAGTTCATCTGTACCCTTTATCATATCCTTTAATAAACTGCTAAATGTAAGTAAGTGTTTTCCTGAGTTCTGTGAGCTCTAGCAAATTAATCAAATCCAAGGAGGAGGTTGTTGAAACCTCCAATCTATAGTCAGTTGGTCAGAAGCTCAGGTGATAACCTGGGCTTGCAACTGGCATCTGAAGTGTGTGTGTGAGGAAGGCAGTCTCGTGGGACTGAGCCCTTATCCTGTGGGATCTGATGCTGTCTCTGCATAGATAGTGTCAGAATTGAGTTAAACTGTAGGACACTCAGCTGGTATTGCAGAGAATTGTGTGGTGTGAGGAAAAACCTCCAAATATTTGGTAACCAGAAATGGCAGAAATGAAGTATCTTTGTAAAAATAAAGGAGAGACACAGGACAGAAACACAGGTGGAAAACTGGGTAGGTTTTTCCATAACAAATCCATCATTTGGGAAAAAAACTAGGAGGTCCTCAAATCATCCTGTGGTCAGATAGGTTCTGAGCAATGTGTACCATTACCTCTTACCATGAAGCAATATGAACCTGGTATTGTTTTGGCTATTTTTTAGTAGCTATAAAACACTTAGTTTTATTATGATTATGGATGTGGAAACTACCTGGATAGGACCTCCACCACCTCATTCACTGTCAGCATTGATTCCATTAATATGATCGGCAGACGAGAGGAGCCTTTCTGCGTGATCAAGTGCTTAGTTACAGGAGAGGAGTGCCTCCCTGACAGAGGAAGATGGTTCACTAGGACAGAATATTAATATTAAGCCAATAAAAACATGAATGAATCTTAAAATTATAGTGTTAAGACACGAGTGAGAATGATGGACTAAAGACCTCTGAAAAGTGATGACACCATAGCAAAAATTGACAAAATCAGCTTTTTCAAAATTCTAGAAATTAACCAAAGGCTTGCAACAAAGTGAGTGTTTATTCAAGAAAAAGTGGTGGAATCTTGGTAAAAACAGTGAGCTTTGTGACATTTTAACTTGCCCTATAACCATCACCTTCTCCTCAACTCCATGGTAAAACTGAAAACCAACAGTCTGCAATCAAGGTGAAATCAGCAGCCCATCAGCCATTGGAAGGGCCAGACGGGGTTGGAGTTCTTTCAAAGACCCGTTCTCAGAGAATTATCACTATTTAACCCGCCTGGCAGTTCCTTGGAAAACCATACACACAAAGATTGTCTTTATTTGACTTGATTCAGAGGTTGCCCAATGCTAATAGCTTTTGCCCAGTGGCATTTATCAAAAAAACAAAAAGAAAAATCAGCAGCAATTGTTCAACATCACTGCTACCTGAGGTTGAAATATCAAGTGAAGCAGATAAGTTGACCAAAAACTTGAAAGGAAGAGCTAGGGGGTGAGATCTCCATAGGATACTCTGAAAAGCTTTGACTTTGACATTCCTAGGAATCTAGACGGTCACACATATATGTGGGGTTGTGCACAGGCCCATGCTCAGGAAGGACCTAAGAAGGCCTTACACTTTCACATCTGGCTGACCTTGAGTCTCTGTGCAAACAGGGAGAGAAGGTAAAAGCAGAATTGTAAGCTAGGTGGCTGAGGTTGAAGGCACACCCCTACATACACACAGAGCTCTCAGCAAAGACAGGGAGACACATTGATTCCACGAATTTAAGAACATCTGTGTCCAATCATTAGCTGACCGCTAAACTAACCAAGAAAAGACTTCAGTAGTCACACATAACAAAGCATACAGACTTTACAGAATTAGTTCAGGAAAGAGATTAAAAAAAAAAAAAAAGCAGCAAAAACAACAACAACAAACAAAATAATAATAAATCCTACAGAAGGAGAGAATCTTATTTCAAGAGTTGCCACACTATATTGTTTAAAATGCTCAGTTTTCAACAAAAATATTTATGAGATGTGCAAAGAAATAAGAAAATCTGACCCATACATAGGAAAACAAACAGTCAATAGATATTGTTCCTGAGCAAGTCCGTATGTCAGACTTGCTAAACAAGGACTTTAAATTCATTATTTTAAATATGTTGAAAAACTAGAGGACACCAAAAATACAATCCATAAAAGAAAAACTTGATACGTTGAGCTTCATTAAATTTAAAAACTTCTCCTCTGTGAAATACACTGTTGAGAGAATGAAAAAAGACACAGACTGGGAAAAAATATTTGCAAAATACATATCTGACAAAGGGCTGGTGTCCAAAATATAAAACAATTCTTAAAACTCAACAACAAGAAAATAAACAACCCAATTAAAAATTGGGCAAAAGATCTGAACAGACATCTCACCAAAAAAATACACAGATGGCAAATAAGCATATAAAAAATGTGCTCATCATCGTATGTCATTAGGGAATTGCAAGTTAAAACAACAAGGAGATGTCATTGCACAGCTATCAAAATGGCAAAAATTCAAAACACTGACAATACCAAATACTGACAAGGATGTGGAGCAACAGGCACTCTCATTTATTGCTGGTGGGAAAGCAAAATGGTACAGTGATTTTGAAAGACAGTGGCTGTTTCTTACAAAACTAAAAATGTTTTTTCCAGACAATTTAGCAATGACACTTTTTGGTAAATACTCAAATAAGCTGAAAACTTATGTTCACACAAATACCTGCACACAAATTTTTATAACAGCTTTACTTATAATTGTCAAAACTTGGAAGCAATTAACCTGGGTAAACAAACTGTGGTACATCCATGCAATGAAATACTATCCAGCAATAAAAAGAAATGAGCTATAAAACTATGAAAAGACATGGAGGAGCCTTAAATGCATACTGCCAAGTGAAAGAAGCCAATCTGAGTAGGCTACATACAGTATAATTCTGGAAAAGGTAAAACTATAAAGACAAAGAAAGGTCAGTAGTTGGCAGGAGTTTGGGATGGGAGACAGGGATGGATAGGTGAGCTCCAGGGAATTTTAGGGCAGTGAAACTATCCTGTATGTGACTGTAATAGTGAATACATGTCATTATACCTTTGTCAAAACCCATAGAATGTGCAACTCAAAGAGGGAACCCTAATGTGAACTATAGACTTTAGTTAATAATAACGTATCAACATTGGCTCATCAATTGTAACAAACAGACCACACTAATACAAGATATCAACAATATGGAAAACTGGGAGAGGAGGGTAAAGACGTATACAGGAACTCTGCACTTTCTGTTCAATTTTTCTTCAAACCTAAAATCGCTCAAAAAAAATACAGGCTATTAATTAAAACAAAAAACTAGAGGAACCCACATCTAAGAATGAAAGGAAAGTATGAGAATGTTTCATCAAACAGAGAATATCAATAAAAAGATAGAAATTACACATAGAAATTCTGGAATAGAAAAGTATAATAACTGAAATGAAAAATTAACTAGACATGCTCAATAGTATATTTCAACAAGTAGAAGAAAGAACAACTTGAAGAAAGGTCAATTGAGATAATCCAATTTATGGAATACAAAAAAAAAGAATGAAGAAAAATGAACAGAGCCTCAGAAAAATGTGGAACACCTTTTAGTGTACCTACATATGCATAATGGTAGTCCTAGGAGAGGAGAGCAAGAAAGGATACTTGAAGAAATAATGGCCAAAAGTTACCAAATTTCATGATAAAAACATTCACTAGACATTGAAGAAATTCAACACACTCCAAATAGGATACTCCCAAAGAGATCCACATCTATAGACATCATAATCAAACTGCCGAAAGACAAAGAAGCGTTTGAAAGCAGCAAGAGAGAAGCTACGTTCATACATGAGACATCCTCAATCACCAGAAACCATGGAAACCAGATGGCATTTCCATGAGGGATTTTCAGAGCACTGAAAGGAAAAAGATGTCAAACCAAAAATTCTATATCTAACAAAATGAATCTTCAAAAGTGAAGAAGAAATTAAGACATTTCCAGGTAAACAAAAATGAAGAGAATTTGTCACTAGTAGAACTTCTTTACAAGAAATACTAACAGGAGTCCTTCAGGCTAAAAAGAAAGGACACTGGACAGTAACTCAAATAAAAGGGACTATAAGGGAATACTGTGAAGCAATAAATAGTGTCAGTAAAGGTAACTACATAGGTCAATATAAAATGCTGCACAAATGCATTTTTCACTGTAACCCTTCTCTTCTCCCACCTAATTTAAATGGTAACTGCAAAAATAAATAAAAAATTTGTGTTGATGGGCATGCAACATATAAAAATGTAGTTTGTATAACAATAACAGCACAAAGGGGGAGGCACAGAGTTACATAGGAGCGAAGTTTTTATAAGCTATTGAAATTAACTTGGTGCTAATCTAAATTGGATTCTTATAAACTAAGACTGCCGTAATTCCCCAAGGCAACCACTACAAAAACAACAAAAAATATATAGTAAAGGAAATGATATGTGAATTAAAATGGTACAATAGAAAATATCTATTTGACACAAAAGAAGGCAGTAATAGAGGACTAGAGGACCAACAACAGCAACACTAAAAAGGAGATATATAGAAAACAATGGCAAAATGGATGATGCAAATCATACCTTATCAGTACTTACATTAAATGTAAATGGATTAAATACTCCACTAGAAAAGGAAAGGAAATAATAAATATTAGAACAGATATAGGGGCTGGCCCAACGGTATAGTGGTTAAGTTTGTCATTCTGCTTCGGTGGCCTGCGGTTCACCAGTTCAGATCCTGGGCGTGGACCTATTCACCGCTTATTGAGTCATGCTGAAGCGGCATCCCACATGGAAGAACTAGAAGGACCTACAACTAGGACAGCAGCTCTGTACTGGGGCTTTGGGGCAAAAAAAGGAAAAGATGAAGATTGGCAACAGATGTTAGCTCAGGGCCAATCTTCTTCAAAACAAAAAAAACAAAGAATGGATATAAATGAAATAAAGAATAGCAAAACAATAGAGAAAATCAACAAAATCAAAATTCAGTTCTTTGAAAAGATTGGCAAAAATTGACAATCATCTAGCTAGACTGACCAAGAAAAAAAGAAGGGAAGCTTAAATTGCTAAAATCAGGAGTAATGTCAGGGGACATTACTACAGATCTTATAGATTATAAAAGGATTTTAAGGGAATAGTATAAATAATTGTATACCCACAAATTAAATCATTTAAATGAAATGGATACATTCCTGGAAAGACAAAACTTCCAACACGGACTCAAGAATAAGTAGAAAATCTGAATAAATCCATTATAAGTAGAAAGGTTTAATTAGTAATCAAAAAATTTCCCACAGAAAAGCCCAGGACCAGATTCTTTATAAGTGAATACTAATAAACATTTAAAGAATTGACACCAAACCTTCTCATACTCATCCAAAAAGTAGAAAAGAAAAGAACACTCCTCAACTCATTCTCTGAAGCAGCATCACCCTGATGGTAAAACCAGACAGACACCACAAGAAGAGAGAACTACAGACCAGCCCCCTTGTGCATATGCATGCCAAATCTCCAACAAAACACTAGCAAATTAAATTCAGCAACATAAAAGGATTTATCCAAAAGTGAGATTTATCCCAGGAATGCAAGTTTGGTTCAACATATAAAAATCAATTAAAGTAAGACATCATATTACTATAATAAAGAACAAAAACCATGTGACCACTTCAATATATGAAGAGAAAGCATTTGACAAAATTCAACACTCTTTCATAATAAAAACACTCAAACTAGAGACAGAGGGAACTTCATCAATCTGATGAAGGCATCTATGAAAAACTCACAGCTAATATACTTATGGTAAAAAACTGAAACTTTCCCACTAAGATCCTGGACAAGACAAAAATGTCTGCCCTCACCACGTCTATTTGACATTTTATGGAGGTTCTAGCCAGGGCCATTAGGCAAGGGAAAGAAACAGAAGGCATTCAGATTGTAAAGGAAGAAGTAAAACTATCTCTATTTGATCTTGTGTATAGAAAATCCTAAAGAATCAAAAAAAAACCCAAAAATTATTAGAGTGAATAAATTCAGCAGGTTGCAGGATACAAGATCAATATATAAAAACCAAATGTATTTCTATATACTAGCAATAAATAATTCAAAAATAAATTTGAAGCAATTCCATCTACAATAGCATCACAAAGAATAAAATAATTAAGAATAAATTTTATTTTATTATTATTATTATTTTTTTTTTTTGCTGAGGAAGATTCACCCTGAGCTAACATCTGTTGCCAAACTTCCTCTTTTTGTATGTGAGCCACTGCCACAGCATGGCCACCGACAGACAAGTGTTGTAGGTCTGCGCCCAGGAACCGAACTCTGAGCCACCGAAGCGGAGCACACTGAACTTAACCACTAGGCCACGAGGGGTTTAATAAATTTTTAAAGAATTTCAATAAATTTTAAAAAGAAGCATATGACTTGAGCTCTAAAAATTATAAAACATCATTGAAAGAAATTTAAAAGACCTAAGTAAATGAAAATACATCTCATGTTCATGGATCTGAAGATTTGGTGTTATTAAGAAGGTAATACTCCTCAAATTGATCTACAGATTCAACATAATCTCTATCAGAATTCCAGCTGCCTTTTTTTGCAAAAATTGATGGGTTGATAATAAAATTCACATGGAAATTTAAGGGACTCAGAATACTCAAAGTGATCTTGAAATAAATACAAGAATACATTTAGAGATCTTACAGTTCCACATTTCAAAACTTACTGCAAAGCTCCAGTAAAACAAGCCTGTGTGCCGCTGGCATAAGGATAAACATATAAATCAATTAAGTAGAATTGAGATCCAGAAATACACCCTTACATTTATGATAAACTGATTTTTGACAAGAGTGTCAAGACAAGCCAATGGGGAAAATTTCAACAAATGGTTCTGGGATAAGATGCAAGTGAATGAAGTTGGGTCCTTACCTCACACCATGTGCAAAAATTAACTCAACAGATCAAAGAACTAAATATAAGAGCTAAAACTATAAAACTCTTAGAAGAAAACATAAGTGTAAATCTTCATGGCTTTGGTTGCTTAGATATGATACCAAAAGCATGAGCAACAAAAGGAAATAAAAGATAAACTGGACTTTGATTGGACTTCTTTTTTAGCTGAATTGTATACTTTTCAAGGATTATTTTTATGGTATGTGAATTATTTCTCAATTTAAAAAAAAGGAAAAAATATTATGTTAAACAAAAAAGCCAAACACAAAACTTCTATTTGTATACATTTCAAAAGGCAAAACTATAGTGTTCAGAGACATACACTTTGACGGTAAAATTATATAAAAAATATTTGTGTTTCAAAGGGCACTATCAAGAAAATGAAAAGACAGCCCACAGAATAGGTAAAAAGTATTTGCAAATTATGTATCTGGTAAGGAACTAGTATCCAGAGTACATAAAGAACTCTTACAACTCAACAGTGAAAAGACAAACCAATAAAAAATGGACAAAGGATTTGAATAGATATTTCTCCAAAGAAGATATACAAATGGCCAACAAGTACATGAAAAGATGCTCAACATTAGGGAAATGCAAATCAACACCACAATGAGACACCGGTTCACACCGACTGGGATGGTTATGATCAAAAAGATGGACACTAACAGGTGTTGGCGAGGATGTGGAGACACTGGAGCCATCACACATCGCTGGTGGGAATGTAAAATGGGGCAGTTGCTTTGAAAAACAGTCTGAGCAGTTCCTCAAATGGTTAAACCTACAGCTCCATATGATCCAACAATTCCACACTTTAGTATATACATCAGAGAAATGTAAACATATATATATACACTCATATGAAACCTTGCACACAAATGTTCATAGCAGCATTATTTCTAACAGCCAAAACGTGGAAACAACCCAAATGCCCATCACCTCATAAAGGGATAAGTAAAATGTGGTATATCCTTACATTAGAATGTTATTTAGTCATAGAAAGAATTGAAATTCTAATATATGCTACAACATGGATGACCTTGAAAACAGTATGTTAAGTGAAAGAAACCAGACACAAGAGCCACATATGGTATGACTCCATTTATATGCAATATCCAGAATCAGCAAATCCACAGGCACAGAAAGTAGATTAGTGATTACCATGGGCTGGGGGGAGGGGGATGGGGCATGACTGCTGATGAGTTCAGGGTTTCTTTTGGGGGTAATAAAAATGTTCTGGAATTAGGCAGTGATGGTGGCAGCACAACTGTGTGATGATACTAAAAACCATTGAATTGTATACTTTTGGAGCCGGCCCTGTGGCTTAGCGCTTGGGTGTGTGCACTCCGCTACTGGCGGCCCGGGTTCGGATCCTGGGCGCACACCGACGCACCTCTTGTCTAGCCATGCTGAGGTGGAGTCCCACGTACAGCAACTAGAAGGATGTGCAACTATGACATACAACTATCTACTGGGGCCTTGGGGAGAAAAAGGGTAAAAAAGGAGGAGGATTGGCAATAGATGCTAGCTCAGGGCTGGTCTTCCTCGGCAAAAAGAGGAGGATTGGCATGGATGTTAGCTCAGGGCTGATCTTCCTCACACACACACAAAAAAATGTTCTGGAATTAAGCAGTGATGGTGGCAGCACAACACTGTGATGATACTAAAAACCATTGAATTGTATACTTTAAATGGGTGAATTTTATGGTATATGTATTATTTCTCAATTTTTTTAAAAAAGGAAAAACATCGTGTTGAACAAAATAATACAAACACAAAACTCCCATTTGAATAGGTTTCAAAAGACAAAACTAAACTACAGTGTTCGGGGATACATACCTCGGCGGTAAAACTACAACAAAAAAATTCTTAAAAAGTGATTATCATAAAATTGGGAGAATGATTACTTTAAGGGTTTAGAGGTTTGTGGTTTAGAGGGAACACATGAAGAGAACTAATGGGATGTTGGTAATGCTTCATGTTTTGGTGTGGATGGTAGTTACCTGGCTGTTCATTTTATGATAATTCAATAACAAAGTTGTGTATTTACGCAGTGTGCACTTTTCTATTATGTGCTATATTTCACTTGAAATGTTCTTTTTAATTTGCTAGGAAAAAAATCCATGAATTAGATGCACTACTATTTACTTAATCATTCCCATATTGTTGACATTCCGATTACCTCCAAATTTTCATCGTTCTTAACATTGCAATTAGCATTTTCGTGCAAAAATCTCTTTCCATATTGTTTATTAACTTGGGATAGATTTACATATGTGGGACTACAGAGTCAAAGGATTCTAATAGTTTGCAATTTATACTATGTGCCCTCAAATACTGTTTTTCTTTTTTACGTTACATGTGGTTTATTTCAACCCAATGTTCCAGTTTTCCAAGACCCCTCTGAATTCTGATTCTGCCGTTGGATTTGTTAGGTATCCCCTCTCCCTCCAAAGCATTTCCATCCTTCTCTCAAGCAGGCTCATGGATCTCTCATTGCAAGCCCAGGTTTGTGCACTGAGCTTGGTTCTGCTCTCTCCTAGTCACCTGTAGCAGTGTTTGGGACCATGTTCAGAGCCCTCCTGGTAAGGAAGGAGCTCCTACATTTGAGATTTTTAGCCTGTGACTTCCAGGCAACCTCTGCTCTCCAACACACTCTTAAAACTACCACGCAATGCCATCCCCACTGTCAAATCACAATATTCATGACTCTCACACAAATATAGAAAGAACATGTGCCAAATACTTTTTTCAACTCAGTTAACGAGGGACCAGTAGGATGGCAAAACTGATTCAAAGAACGATTTGAGGAATGAAGACTGATGGAGTTAGTCAGTCCAGGGAATCCTGAAATGAATTTGCTGATAAATATAAAACTATATAGTATCCCACAGGGTGATTAAACAAAAGGAATCTTTGGAATTATCTCTTTCCCAGATGGGAATATACAAGGGAGCATGTAACTTCATGGTGTGCACATTCTAATCAAATGGTAGCCAAGTCAAATTTAGGTGTATTCAGCTAGATAATAGCTAACCTTTAGGAAAAGGATTGTGACACAGTGCCCCAGGATGACACTGAAAGGACAGGGAGTCATCTTTTTGCTCTATTTCCAAGTGATGGATACTTTTCTAACCACACTTTTTCAGTAGCCCTGAGAAAGTCACTTGTTCTGTCTTTTGCTGTTTTGAAAATCCTGAAAGACTTGGGTAGATTGCATTGTAAAATGCAAGTCACCACACAGAAAATGGTTTTTTTTTCCTCCTCAGGCCAACTCAGTTCCATCTTTCGTTGTCTGAAAGCTCACAAAAAATTCGTCTGTTCTCTTTTCCTTGAAGCCATCGATGTTTTGCAAGATGTAAGAAATCTCCCATCTTCAAAAATCCATGGACAGAGTATACGCCCAGGAGTCTCCTAAAATTGTGTTCAGGTGATTGGTAGAGGTGCATGTGTGCATTTTGCTTAAAAAAGAAACAAATTTCCACGGCCACAGAGGATTAGGAAACCCTGCCAGGCGGGGCTTCCACAGCTGCTACTTCCAGGGAGTTAGCCGCCAGACTGCAGGGTGCCCTTACCTTTGCCTCCTGCATGTCCTCCCGCCGTCTGAATCACTGGGCACAGACTCTGCTTCTCATCACATCCCTCCTCTCCACCCGCCTGCAAGCAGCTATATCCTTCGTAGGGGAAAAAAGAGACCCATGGTACTCCATTGAACCAATACATACACGCACAGTAATACTGCCAAAAAGGGAAAAGAATGAAAAGGTGCCATGTTGTTGTCTGCTTTATTGTGCAAAAGAAACAGACAAAAAGCCCTGATGTTAATGAAGCACTGCTGATTTGTTAACATAATTCCTCTTGTTCTAAATTTTATTTGCAGTCTGTCTTTATTAAGAATTCAAATGCACCCTAACATATCATTTGCATTATGTGAATTTATGTTGAGCATAAAGCTATTCCAAGACGCCGAGAGGAATGGACGGTAAAATTAGAATTCCTATGTAAGCTGTGAAATAAAAGTCCAAAATCTGTCTCCCAGCAGAAACAATCTATCAGTTTGTCGCAGGTGCACTGAGGCGAGTTGCCATTTGCTCAGTCCAAAACAAATGCCTCAAGCCAAGCCATTGAAGGCCGCTTTTGACTCACAAATTTCATTCCAATTAGAGACTATGATTCCTGGTTGCAGACCTGTATTGTGCCTATAATAAGCCTTCTATAAATACACCCTGAGGTTCTATTTTTACCAGAATTTTTTTCTTGTTTGAATAAGAGGGACAACATTATAGGGGGCAAAAAGACAGAGGATAGGAAAGTTAAAAGGGACTAAAAGCAAGATTTCAATCTGTCTCCAATGACGGATAAATAATGTTTCACAGTGTGGCAATAGTAACAAGAGGTGCCATTTACTGAGCACGTAATATGTGGCAATTATCGTGCTGTAAGCCTTATGATAGTCGTTCATTCGTTTATTCAACAAATATCTATTAGATGTTTATTATGCATCAAGCACAGTCTTATGTGCCCTAACCCGTAAATTATACGGTTCCTGCCCTCATGGCGTTTATATGCTAAAGAGAGGAGAGACCATAAACACAGAAATAAATACAAATATACACAGACACTTTTTTCAAACCACTTTATTGAGGTATGATTGACATACAAAGTGCTGTCCATATTTAATGTACATAACCTGATGAGTTTGGAGATAAGTACACACCCATGAAACCATCACCACAATCTATGCTGTAAATCCATCACCTCCAAAAGTTTCCTCCCATCCTCTTTATTTTATGATTATTATTATGTGTGTGATAAGAACACAAAATAAGATCTACCTTCTTGGTAAATTTCTAAGCATATAATACCATATTATAACTATGAGCACTATGCTGTAAATCTCTAGGTAAATCTCTAGGATTTAGTCATCTTATATCATTGAAAGTTTGTACACTTTGACTAATACATCCCCATTTCCCCCTCCCTCCAGCCCCTGACAACCACCATTCTACTCTCTGCTTCTGTGAGTTTGATTTCTCATGCAAGTGAGCTCAAGCAATATTTGTCCTTCTGTGTCTGGCTTATTTCACTTAGCATAGCACCCTCAAGTTCTGTCCATGTTGTCACAACCGGCAAGATTTCCTTTTTTAAGGCTGGGTAATATTCCATTGTGTGTACGTACCACATTTTCTGTATCTATTTGTCCACCGATGGACACTTAGGCTGTTTCCTTGTCTTGGCTATTGTGAATAATGCTGCAATGAACATGGGGGTGCAGATATCTCTTTGAGACTCTGACTTCAATCCTTTGGATATATACCCAGAAGTGGGATTGCTGGATCATACAGTGGGTCTATTTTTTTGAGGAAACTCCATACTGTTTCCCCCAGTGGCTGCACCAATTTACTTTCCTTCCAACAGTGTATGAGGGTTCCCTTTTCTCCATATCCTCTCCAACACTTTTTATATTTTAGTTTTTTGTTAATAATCATGCTAAAAGATGTGAAGTGATATCTCACTGTGGTTTTGATTTGCATTTTCCTGGTAATTAGTGATGTTGAGCACCTCTTCATGTATCTGTTGGCCATCTGTATGTCTTTTTTGGAGAAATGTCTATTCTATTTCTTTGCCCATTTTTTAATCAGGATATTTGTTGTTTTCAGTTTTTTGTTTCTCGGTTTGTTGTTGTGTTTGTTTTTAGTTTTTTGTGGTTTTTTTGCTATTGAGTTGTAGGAGTTCCCTACATATTTTGGACATTAACCCTTTATGAGTTATATGGTTTGCAAATATTTTCTCCCATCCTGTAAGTTGTCTTTTCATTATGTTGATTGTTTTCTTTGCTGTGCAGAAGCTTTTCAGTGTGACATAGTCCCACTTGTCTATTTCTGCTTTTATTTTATGTACTTTTGATGTCATATCCAAGAAATGATTGCCAAGATTGGTGTCTAGAAATTTTCCCCTATGTGTTCTTCTAGGAATTTTATGGTTTCAGGTCTTACATTTAAGTCTCTAATCCGTTTTGAGCTAATTTTTGTGAGTGGTGTAAGATAAGGGTCCAATTTTATTCTTTTGCATGTGGATATCCAGTTTTCCCAACACGGTTTGTTGAAGAGGCTGTCCTCTCCCCATTGTGTATTCTTGGCTTCCTTGAATATTGGTGCTCTCTTGTCAACACACACATTTATGTATATAATTTTAGAACCTGAAACATGCCTTAAAGTAAACAGGCTAATAGAATACAGAGGTAACTAGAGAGGGCTGGAGGAGGACTGTTTTGGCCAGATGGACAAGGGCCTCTCTGAGGAGGTCCCCTGAGAAGACCTAAGGAAGAGCTTTCTGGGCGAAGGAAATAGCAAGTGCAAAGGCTTTGAGGTTGAATAGAATTTGGCATGTTTGAGAGACTCAGAAAAAAGGCAGTGGCCATGTTGGATAAGGAGGAAAATGGGGAGAGATGAAGAGGATATTTGAGGATTTAAGTAGGAGAGTAATGATTCATTTTTCAAAGATCCCTCTGTTGCTTTGTGGGGAATGCATGGTAAAGGAATTGGAGGCCTTAGAGTTGGTGCAGACGGAGGATCATGGTGGTTGTGATTGGTTTATCAGTGTGCATGGTGAGAAATGGCAGATTCAATTTATATTTTTGAAGTGGAGCTAATAAGAGTTGATGATGGATTAAACATAGGAGGTCAGGGAGGAGTCAGAGATGAATACTGAGAATAGAATAGAACCTCACTCTCCCTTACCTCTTTTCCCATAATGGAAAAATTGGCACAAGATGTGAAAAATTCACTATAGTAGCCAAACAAATGTCCCAAAACAGTGCAGAACATGTTCAACTTCATGAATAATCAAACAAGTGAACATTTATATAAGAAAATTGTCATTTTGGTTTATCCAATTGGAAAATATTTTTAAATGATATATATCAGGATTATCAAGGATGGTTAAACAACCACCCTCACATGCCAGTAGTGGAATGTAAATGAATCCAAACACCTTCATAGTACACACTTTCTCTGGTAATTCTACCTCTTGGAAAATATTCTAAGGAAATAATCAAATATGAGCTATATTTATACTCAAAAATATTAATTGTAATGAAAGAAAATTAGAAAAAATATAAATATCCAATGGTAGAGAAATGGTTAAATGTATTATGGTACAGTTATTTATGCTGTCATTAAAATCATAGTTTGGAATAATTTTTGTGATTATAAAATGATCATGATGTAAATAATATTGATTTCAAAAAGCATGATAAAAAACTTTACATGCATAAATATGCATATGCATACAAATAAAAGGGAATAGAGAGCTAAAGGTTAATAATGTTTTTTCACAGAGGTCAGATGATAGTTAATTGTTTTCAAAATCTCCACAATGAACATGTATTACATTTTTCCCAGCTTTATGACTGACTAAAATTGTATCTAAAGTGTACAATGTGATGTTTTGATATACATATACATTGTGAAATGATTGAACTTTTATCATTACAAATTGTACTAACCCTAAGAAATCCAGGGAACTTTCTGGGCTCCAATATGTGGTCCCATGGCAAGATAGGAGAGTTGCTTTCAAACCAGGCCTGACAATTTCCATGGCCCCCTGGGGATAATGCTGCTGCCTGAGGCTACCCCTCTAAGCTTAGGGACGTTGGCAGTGTTCTCCTGGGAATCCGTTACATTCACTCTTGTGCTGGATTTTCTTTCTCATGTGACTTACAGATTGATAGGCCTTTCTCTTCCTCTGGTCTTGGCGGCATAAAATTGTGCTGTGTCTTGCTGTTGGAGGCACAACTCCCTGGTAACTGTGCTGGTGAAATACTCCCCTCTTGTCATGTTCTTTTCGTGATTTAAGTGGGACTGTAAGTGTAAGAAGTAAAGTCAATTCGCTGAGCCCAGATCACATTCGCACACAGTACCCTTAGTGTCCAGGCCTCTCCAAGTCCCATATCTGCCCAATTCCCTCACACACCAGCAGGAGGAGAGCAGAGGAAGAACCTTCTAGGTAACAGAGACTCAGGAACAGCAGAGTGTCATTTTAGGGGAATTTAGTACATTTGTTATTGTCACTGTCTCTGCTGTAGCTCACAAAATCAGGGTGTCTTTTTCTCTACGTAAGTGTTAAGCTGAGAAATGAACAAAACCACAGATATGCCAGCGAGCTTTTACTGTCGTGGTGGCCTATCTAGCCAGTGACAGACGCACAGGTACAACTGACGAGTTGGTGTCTAAACACAAAACAGAACCAAATTTTCAACCCATTTTGGACACATATTCTGACTTAGAGGTTTGGGAATGTAAGTCAGCAAGTTCTCTCAAATATTACCACATCCAATGACTCCGATCATCATTGTATCAATTTTCAAATTTAATTTAATTTTATTTTATTAAAGTCTTTTATGAAAACCTCTTCATGCATGACCATTGCATCTCTTGTGGTTGTTCTGTGGTTTTTGGAGGAGAAGCAATACTATGGAAAGGTGGTTGCTGATGGGTAATTTAATCAGCATTCTCATAAATTACACATGTTTTCTGTCTGTTTGCACAGACGGAAAACTATTAGGGCAGAAAGAGTGTCTTCCATATTTTAATTTGATTTCCAGGCGTAATTGCATTTGCTTAAACTGAACACACTTGTGATTCTACAAGGAGGACAATGTTGTGTGATGTTATTTCAGCTTTTTAAAAATCCTAAAGTTGGTTTTCTTTCTTGGAAATTAAACTCCCACTATAATCCAAGGATACAGGCATCAAAGGGAACTTATTTGATCCCACATTAAAGAAAAGATTTAATGTAAAGTTGATAAATTGATGACAACCTCTTTGCAAAAAATGATAATGGAAAATGTAGTTAGAAGACTTATCGAATAAGAGCAATAGGGTAAAAAAGTGCCCACTCTGTCGATTCTTCCAGGTATGCAAGCTCACACTGTTACCCAGCAACGGGCTCGCTCTGCTTGCTGCAATCTGAACCAATTAATCACGAGTGAGGGATTGAGAAAGGAAGTTTTAATTCAATTAGCCAGCATAACTGGGAAAAGGGTAGAATAAAGTCTCAAAAAACCATCTTCAAAGATTACGGAATCTTGAGGCAGTTATATAGGGAAGATGGGCAGTAAGGAGGGGGTCCAGGGATGCTGGTCTCCATGCATGACGGGCTTCAGGCATCCCGTTGTTCCATTCTTCTGTCAGCTGTGATGGATACCTTGTTAGTGTGCTTCCTGCCCATGGTCAGCAATTCCTGGAGAGAAACTCATAGAACAAAGTTTTAATTTATCAAGCTATCAGGGAGTACATATGTAAGCAGAGGCCATAAATCAGGAAAGCATGTGAATTTATTTAGAGTACATGCAGAGCAGTGAGTAGGCACACAGAGAAGGGGCGGGGGCCATTTAGGATAACAAGATGGCCTCACTTATGTTCACTTACAACACCTTCTCCTAAACACACCAATTATATTTAAAAAGGTTTTTAAATTCTTTCAATTTTTTTGAAATGCTTTGTACAATTTTCCAGTCCTTTTCCTTACCAAATTTTAGACCAAATCTTAAATTCTTTTTTTGGACAAGCCTGAAACCTTACAGTGTCTTGTATTTCCTCTCTCTCTCTCTCTAATCTCTTACCTACTGAGCTATTCAACACCTACATTGTCACTTTGTTATATAAATTACCTAATCAAAATATTCATAATTATCTCCACAATCAAACCCCAGCTCTTTAGACTGATAGGAAAATAAAAATAAGTATAATGATAATGACATTAACTGCAGCTAATTTTTGCTGAATATTTGTGTTCCAGATACTTTTCTAAATGTTTTGCATAGATTTAACTCGTTAGCTCTCACAATCACCCCACAAGATAGGTAAGATTATGTACCCATTTGCCAGATGTAGAGATAGAGGGCAGAGAAGTTGAGTTGACCGGCACAGACCAGCGTGGTGAGAATTCCAGCCACGGACACCAGTGCAGAGGGAGAGCCGTGAGTCTGGGCTGAAGCTGGGCAGAGAAGCAGAAGAAGGAGTGAGCCAGGGGAGTTAGAACATGTTATCCAAGTAGTTAGTTTGAGTGGTTGTTGAAGGGAAGCCAGTGTTGGTGCTAGAGAAGCTATGGAGAGTCTATAAATAGTGAATGTAGGAATTTATGATCAAGGAGCCTGGAGTCAAAGATAGCAAGAACAAGTCAAGCACATAATGCTTCTTGAAGCAAAAGCAGATCCAGATTTATCCCAAGAACAAAAGGAGAGGGTCAGCATCCATTCTTATTGAGTGGTTCTGGGACAGTCCAGCAGATTCAACCTTCAGGGAAAGGCAGAAAAGTAATGGTATAATTTCTTCCACAATTATCTACACGCCAACTCTTCCTCCAGTTCTAAGTCTTGCATAAACTTTTCTTTGGACGGTTTGTCTACATGCTATGCTTCTCTGATCCCACACAACATTCATTCTCTATATGTGATAAATTTTATTATGATTTACTATTTGATATTTTATTTATGTATTTTTATATGCCACTTCTAGTTCCAAGAAGGATTTAAAGGTGTTTATTTAGTATTTATTTAGTGTTATCATTTAGTTTTTCCTGTATCCATACAGGCCCCTTCTTTGTGTACATTATAATTCTCCCTCTCTGACTGGCTTGTGCTTTCCAAATTCAGCAGAGCTGTGGCTGACACAGTGAGTGGTCTCTCTGTGCTTTTCCTTCTCTCGGGGTCCTGGTTTTGTTCAGGTCTCCACCCCTCCTCCAGGAGACTGGAAAATGGGGACTCAATTTCCATCTCCAGGGGAGAGTCTTGATGGATCTAAGCTAATCATAGGGGCTGTATGGGGGAGGTAGAGTGGGCATTCTCCCTTGGGAGTGGGCATGGGACAAAGTGACAGCCAATGGGGTGAGGACAGCAGTCTGCTGGGAGATCCTGGGAAAAGTTTCCACACTCTTAAAGACACACGAGAAGAGAAGCCGTTTTTTGGCCTCTGGACACTGTCTAGACTAAATGGCGTTCCTGGAACTACTGAAGCCATTTAAAGCCAGGAGGGAAACCAGGCTTAAATGAAGCTGATGCTAAGAATGGCAGAGCAGAGAGATGGAAGAAATTGGGATCTATGAGGACACACTTCAGGCCCTGAATGTGCAGTGCCCTCCTTCTTTCTCCTCTGAACTTTCAGTTATATGAAATAACAAACGTCCTTAAGAAAATTTGATTCTGTGTTGTCTGTTTGTTGCAGACAAAGTTGTTCTAACCCATAGTCTACCACAGCCCTTGACACATAGTAGGTGCTCTATTAGTATTGCTTGATAAATTGAATCAATAGCTCAATATATTATTTGCTAATGGGTTCGGTTCACTCTGTCATGAAATAAGAGAAATTACCACAGAACAGTATATTTGATTAGCTGTCATGGAAACTGACATCTAATTTTAAAATTTTTACCAAGAAAATGAAAATTGTATCACAAAAGTTTTGTGCAAAGATTAATATGGTGACATACTGTGATGTTACATATTATGATGACCTACTATGGTTTTATACTATAGTTGTGAATGTTGGTTACTACCAAAATTCAACATACACCAGCTATTATTTTTTTTAATGAAAAATAATTTAAAATATACATTGTGGTAGTGAATTACTATTAATTGCAACGATGCTATATTACCATACCACTTAACCATTTAAATACTACTTTACATATACTAGTTCATTTGTTGATTATTTCATTGTCTCATGTCTAGAGCAGTGCATTATGAAATTAGGAACTCAATGTATCATTTGTGAATAAATAAAAAAGAGGATGAGAGTATTGCTGTTAGGTTACCCCATAGTTTTAAATGTCTCCATTTAACACCTCTATTTTATCTACCTAAAATAGGTCATATATTGTAACAAATGTCTGTGAAAACTGATGCCAAGTTTGGAGGATTTTTTTAAGGATCTGAGTCAATTTTTCCATTTTAGCTTGCTAGCATGAAGGTAAAGAGATAAACCCTTTATTCTCTGACTAAAACTCACAGTTTAAAGACTGAGATAGCAACTGAAGAATTCATATTTCCTTTAGTTTTGGATAACCATAGTTCCAGAGAAGTGACTCAAACTCTGTTTAACCTCCTGACTTCTTAAGCACTCTGACATCGGTTAGTTCCAACGTATCAGATCCACTATCGAGGAATTAATGCCACGGGTGATGGAGCAGTTGCAAGAAAACAGACGTGGTCTCAATTTTCCGTGACCAGGGTGAACTGTTTGAACTCAGAGCTGCACAGCATCAGGAATCAATGTTTCATTTTCTCGGTCTCGGTCGTGTTCAGAAACGTGAAAGCAAACACCAGCAACTGTCCTGCTGAGATCATTCTAAGAGTCAAAGAGCAAGGAGAGGTCAAGGGACTAGGCAATTTCAGAGTCTCAGGTTACAGTTTGAAGCCAAAAGCTGAGCAGAGAAGGTCAGATTAGCAGCAAAGCCTTTTTCTTGACTGTCCCAGATAATGCCCAGGGCCAGGAGGGTGTAGGCTGACTTGATTTTGAAATCACATCCAAGAAAGTAAGGATTAAACAGGATCTGTTGAAGCACTTGTTGATGCCCTTTCTTTCTTAGAATGTGGACATTAAAATATCCCACTTTTCAATGAGATGACATGTGGAAGCCACCTGGATCACTAGAATTTGTGCTTAATTAGTAAGTGTATTAGTCAGCTCAGGTTGCCACAACAAAATACCATAGACTGGGTGGTTTAAACAGCACGGATTTATTTCCTCACACTTCTGGAGGCTGCAAGTCTCAGATTAAGGTGTCAGCAAGCTTGGTTTCTCCCGAGGCCTCTCTCCTTGGTTTGCAGACAGCCACCTTCTCACTGCGTCCTCACGTGGTCTGTGTGCTGTGTGTGTCCTCATCTCCTCTTTTTATAAGGACACCTGTTAGGCTAAGATTAGAGCCCAGACAAATGGCCTCATGTTTCTTTAATTACCTTTTTAAATGCCTTATATTCAACTACAGTCACATTTTGAGGCATTGGGGGTTAGCACTTCAACATACGAATTTTAGAGGTGACACAAATCAGCTCATAACATGAAGTTAGAGATGCTGAAATTAGAGTTGCTATACTGAAATAAAAATCATGCCGTGATGGTATCAATTCACGGTAGAATATACTCAGCTGGAAGCACTCAAAACTTTAAGGAAGTATCCTTAAGAGTTGTCCAAATTCCTCCAAATCTGTTTTGTTTTTTTTCATAATCTCATGGGCTAAATAATCAAAAAATCATGTTGTAATATGTAGTGTTTTTATTAGTATTCAATGCTAATGTGTTTATGAACTCCATCTTTTGTATTTATACGATTACATTTTTTTTGTATTTGATTCATGAGTTTTTAAACGCCTAAGCACCTGGTGTGTTTTTCATTATCATTATGTTATTGCTCTCAAGCTTAATCGCATTGTGGTGAGACAGTGTATCCTGTGTGAAAATAATCATTTTAAATGTGTTGAGGTTTGCTTTATGGCCTAGGAATTATCCAAATTTTATAACTGTTCCATGTGTATTTGAGAAAAATTATACTCTTTATTTTGTTAAGTGCCAGTTCCATATATGTCCATTAAATCTACCTTACTAACTGTGTTATCACATTTTCCAATTTGTATGTGTGTGCGTCTGTTTGGCCTACAATCACTGAGATAGGTAGTGAAATTTCCTGATATAAGATGAATTGGTCACCTTTTCCTTGTAATTAGTTTTATATATTTTGATGCAACTTTAGGTGATTATGTTTAGAAGTATCTTTTCTTGATGAAATGACACTTTTATCATTATTTAGTAATTTTCTACACTCCTTGATGTTTTTGTCTCCAAAACCGTTTTTTTTAATATTTTTATAGAGATATCAGCTTTCTTTTGGTTAGTATTTGCCTGATGTATCTTTTTTCACCTTTTACTGTTGACATTTCTATGTCCTTATATGGTACATTAGTCTCATAATTAGCAGATCGCTAAATTTGGTGTCTTTTTAATCTTATAACACAATTTCCGCCTTTTAACTGACGTGTTTAGACCCTTCACCTTTTTGTGTTATCAATTATTTGGTTGTATTTATCTTAATTATTTTGTGCTATTTTAATACTTTTTTATTTTCTCTTCTCTCTCTTTTTTTTGCTTTCTTTTCGATTAATTGCACACGCGCACACCCTTATTCGATCATCTTTCATCTACTATTGGAAGATATACGCACTATTTTTATTATTTTTGGAGTTCTGCCACTCCTCAAGCTTGAAGCAGTTGGTTTGAAAATTTTTGGTTTATGTGTTCGTATCTGGCTGAATTTATTCTCTGTGAACCCCAGGGCTCTGGTGGAGGGGCACTTTCTCCAGGGAGGATCTGCATTTGCTTCTGTTTGGTGCCAAGAGCACAACCAACCCGAAACCATTTTAACTTAATTTTCCAGCTGGGGACTGCCACAGCTCTGCAGGCATGAACCGTTTACACCCCAAGCTCAAATGAGATCTAGCTTGGGGTTACAATTTTTCTGGGTGAAAAATTTTCTTTTCCTTTTAATTTCCTGTCTGTCTGTCTGTCTGTCTGGTTGTTCTTTCCAATCCAGAGCCTTGTGGAGACTGGCAGATTTCCTCAATGCCCTACAACAGCAGGTATAAATTTTTTAACCCCTTTATATGAGGGACTATCCCTTTTACAGGTCCTGACTTGATGAGGTTTCTCGGGGCAAGCTCCCCTCCTCTGCAAGGGGCTGACGTCTTACTCCCCACAGGCTGTCCTCAGGGAAGCTCCAGCTGGTGCATTTCCACTGGATTTGGTCCCCACGGTTGCTGTAGTTTAGCCCTTTACTTTCTGGAAAGTTCAGCAATGATTATAAAATACTTGTTCTAATTTATCCAGCAACTAGTTATTTTGCAGTATCAGAGGTTTTCAGAACACCTAGACCACTGTACTGATGGAGATAGAAATATAAAGGGACTATTCATCAAATTAAATCTTTTGTGTGTGTGTGTGTGTGTGTGTGTGTGTGTGTGTGTGTGTGAGGAAGATCAGCCCTGAGCTAACATCCATGCCAATTCTCCTCTTGTTCTGAGGAAGACTGGCCCTGAGCTAACATCCGTGTGGATCTTCCTCCACTTTATGTGAGACACCACCACAGCATGGCCTGACAAGTGGTGCCTCAGTGCGTGCCCAGGATCCCAACCCCAGGCTGCCAGCAGCGGAGTGCCGTGTGCTTAATCGCTCCGCCACGGGGCCGGCCCCATCATCAAATTAAATCTTAAGCTTGATCAAATACATTTGTACTCGTTATTGAGAGATGTTTTCTCCCCTTTCATTTATTAATTAAGAATATTTATAGAGAATTTACAGCATGCAGAGCCCTGTGCTATTTGGTTTATGTGTTTGATCCTATCTAACTCTCCAACCGCCCTGAGAGGGTGTCCAGGATGCTACTCCCAGCCATGGAAGTGCTTCCAGGCATCTCTTTGCCAAGACCTCCTTTTTCCACACTAACTCACACAACTCAGTGAAATGTCATTTAAAATTGGCAATTTGTTATAGATGTTATTGTTCAGTTATGGTTTAATTATATCGCTTAATCTTTTTAAGCCTCAGTTTTTTCATCTGTAAAATGGGGGTAAAACTAGTATCTACCAGACAGGGTTGTGTGAAAGAAAATGAAAAGAAAAAGTATGTAAGAATGTAGTACCGTGCTTGGAGCGCAAGTGCTCGATCAATCCATTCTTTCATTGGACAATATTTAATTGATTTACCAGGCATTATGCTAAGGGCTGGCAAGGCAGCATTGACCAGCCCCCGCCTTCAAGATGCTCACATTCTGAGGGAGGAGAGAGAGGCTAGATAAAAACTCCATAACTCACCTCTTAATTACCACTGTGATCAGTTCCAGGAGAGAGAAGTGCATCTGAGATGACAGAGGAACCAGAACAAATCCGACAGCCTGAGAAAGCTTTCATAAGGTACTGACAGATGATCTTTTCCAGCTCATCTGGCCTTCTGTCAGAGATAATGCAATTTGCAATGTATAAAACTATAAATATAGAAAGAAACCAAGGCGTCCCCACCCCTTTTCTAGATCGATGAGCTGGTGGAGGTCCCGTGTGGTTGTGCAACTCTAGATGAAATAGCAAAATTAACCTGATATTGTGCCAACTTTATTCTGCTCTTTTTTGAGCCAGGATATACTTATTCTCATAGAAATTATACATTTTTTGTGCAATTGTTCATCGGCATAGCTCCTATGACTTGAGTTGTCTTTTTCACCACTATTCAAAAAATGTTCCACTGCTTTATCACTGGAAAAAATGTATTCTTGTAGGTTATCTACAATCCCCTCTTGTTATACACTATCTTTTGCTGAGGCATAATTCAGTTATTTATGTTGATATAATATTCTCTGGTAATGGCTTTGATCCCAAATTATATTTTAATCAAATTTTATAACCAGAAGAAAAGAGAGATTTGGACCAGTCTATCAGTCATCATTCACTCATTCATTCAACTCATATTGAGCCTTGACAACATGCCACACACTGTTCTAAAGGCAAGGTATACAGTGGGAGCCAGACTGAAGAAGTTTCTGCCTGCTTCAACCGAAAACTCCAGGCAGCGGTGGTAGACAAGGATAAAATGAGGTAACTTTTACTTTGGAAGATGCTAGATGGAAATAAGCGGTAGGATGAGAGAGAGTAACTGGAAATAATTTTAGATAGAATGGTCAGGAGAGGTCTCTCCAATGAGGTGACAAATAAACTGAAGGATGAGCAGAGAGCCCTGAGATGAACCAGGAAAAGAGCGTTCCAGGTCTTCACTTGCACGCTGGGCTCCAACTGTTAGAGAATTAGACTATGAATTGGAGGAGTAAAGGTGTTGATGGTGTTGGTGGGGTGTTTGCTCTGACCCATGCTTCCCTAGAGTGTGGCTTCCTTGTGGAAGGCTGGGTGTACAGTGTGGCAGGGGCTGGTGGAGGCGAGGGTGCCTCCGTGGTTTCTTTTGGTAGAAGCTGTGTCTGCAAGATAAGCTGATGACTAATGCAAGGCGGTATGGTGGGCAGCAACGAGGTCAGACTGCTGGTCTCCCTGTCAGCTGAGCCATGCCTTTTGCTCTTTAGGGGACAAAGTGTGTGCAGAGATGCAATTAGATTCACCTTGTGGTTAGCGAATCGTCTCCCAGACATTTTGAAAACGGTGTGACTGCGACCTTCGGTTTTCAATCTGGTCTTTTTCTGTCACTTGATGAGAGACCACAGCAGGACTTGCTATCTTAAGAGAGAATGAACCTCAAAGACTAAGGTCGTGTAGACCTTTTATGTTCCTGCTTGTTTAGCAGATGTTGTTCTACCTCTGACAACACTGCAATAAGAACTTTAACACATCTTTGAGCACTTCCCCAAATGTGTTCCAGAGAGCCAAGAGAATCCGCCCTCCAGAACCTGCAAGAACACAAGGCCTGCGTTTTTGCATCAGATTTCTGCAGTTACGTAACTGTGACTGCAAGGGGCATTAGCAAAGAGCAGGGTACCCTTTGGTATCACAGATGGTGACTTAATGACAAACAGAGTAGTGTCCCTCAGCCTGCCTGTCTCTTGTAAACAACACAAAGGCTCTTTGGAAATGGAATTCTGTTTTTCTCAGTTCTCTGGTGCCATCTGGAGGTTTGATGTTAAATTCCCATCCAATAATTTAATTCTGCAAAACAGGTCCAAATGTGTGGCAGAGAGGGACAAGTACATAATTCATAAAGTAAGACTCTTAGTTGCATCCACAAAGGTGAAGTGAAGCGAGCTGAGGAAATTATTCAGATGTTTTTGACCACATATCCTTCCTAATGTAAAATCAAACCTTGTTTATGTTTGTTTAAGGAGTGGGAAAGAATGAACCGTGCAGGTGGACTGTACATCAAGACGAGTCATTTGACAACTGTTCAGTGCTTCACTTGACTCACACTGAGTAGACGCAAGCTTAAACCTCGTTAGCCCGAGTTCAAGTGTTAGGAGGACAATAGGAATATATGTAAAGCATTTTTATTTAAGAGCATGAGTTCTGAAGACAGTTTGCACTGGTTCAAATAACCCCACCACCACTTATGAACTGTGTGATCTTAAACAAGTTATATAAATTCTCAGTTCTTCATTTTCTTTTCTTCAAAATGAGTTTAATGGTCCGTACCCTATAGGGTTATTGTGAGAATTAAATGACAGAATGTATGTAAAAGTGCTTACACAGAGCCTGAAGTACAGCGCTCAACAAACATTAAGACTTATTAAGTGGGATCAGACCCTCTGGGTACTCTCCCCAGTGGCCCTTGAATAATGAGGTTTTCTAGTCCAGGTGTGGGCAGGCACCATGCCACTGAAGACAGCAAGGCCTGGGTAGTGAGTGATTCTTGAGGGGTTAAGTGCTCACTTGACCACACCCTCCCTGTGTGGGACATCATCAAGCCATGAGGTCAGGCTGGACGTAGGCAGATGGCTTTGCTTCTGAAAACAAATGGTTCACATTTGCTGTTGGAGATCACACCCAGTGCAATTCTCATAAACTCAACCCATGGGTCTTGAACGTGCTAGATGCTGGATGGTGAACAAGATCTGAACGCTCCCAAGGAGAATTATTTTCATGCTTTACAATGTGGTTGGGGGCATTGTACAAACACAGGCATAATTCAGGTCTAGTATGGAGAATTCCATCATAGATGTACAAGTAAAATTTCCTGGACACACACAGGAGGGGCTAAAATGCTCAGATGTGGGCGGGATGGGAGAGGGGCTGTGGTCTCCAACACGCTGCCCGTTGAAGGGGTAATGAGAGACGGTGTGACTAAAGAACTTGCTGCATGGAATATTTTTTTTCCTTTTTCTTAAATTCTCATTAACATAACACAAGTCAACTTCTGAAAACAATGAAACATTCTTGTTGTATTGGTAATTGTTATTCTTGTAACGTCACTAATATCCCCTGAGAATTATGCAGCATTTTATAGTTTGCAAAGAATTTTCACATGTAGGAACAGTATCAGAAGGTTTCATTTTTTTGTACATATTAAGTTAACATATGCAAGGTACCTCAGACAGTGCTGGGCACATAGACAGTGCTAAATAAATAAATAAAATACTATCATGAGAGGCAAATGGTCTCTAGTTACACCTGGATCTAAAAAGAATTTCTTCATAGTCTGTTGCAGCATATAGATGTGATTTAAAAACATATCAAATATGAGATTCTCCTTCAATGAGGAAAGTAAATTATTGCTTTGAGAAAATTAAGCTCTTTATGATCAAGTTGTTTGTCCCATAAATGAATCTTAATAATCCCTGATATCACATTCTCAACATTAAAAATTGTGATCCTTTGGTCCCTAGGTGACAAATTCAAGCTACTTAAGATATTGACTATTACAGTATGCTGAAATATATTTCAAAACAGGTGTAATTGGATTTATTGAACAGTCTAAACTAAATAAGGCACAACATGGAATGGTTTTGTCTTTTTCTAATCTTTGCTTTCAAACTCAATAAGTTCCATCTCTCCTTTCCATCATTTAAAGATGTTTTGGGCAAATCCCATAGCTTTTCAGTCACTTTCTGGTACTAAAATGATATTTAAAAAAGCCCAGTCTAGGCCAGTTCATTTTGAACTTCAGTTACTTAACCAATCTCATATCACCTCCCTCCTGCTCCCCAGAAGAAGCCAGGTGTCAGACCAGAGGCATGAGCATGATAGATGCTCTCTCATGCCCTTCTTCCCCTCTCCTTTCTGCTTCCTCCTTACAGCAGGGGAGAGTGAATTAGAGAAAACGTGCAGAGGTGTTTTTATGTAACTGATGTTATTGCAGTTCTCTGGCAGCAAATGTGCTCTGAGTTGGAGGCTGACTATTTTTTGAGACACGTGTGTGTTCCTTAGGGGACTCTATAGGTGGCTTCCTCATGCACATTTTCTTTACTTGGGAGAGTCACTCCAGCTTAACCCCTCAGTAAGCCTCCTCCCCAGCTCCTGTCCCCAGAGGGATGCCTGTGTCCTTGTGTTCTGTGGTGAGCCCACAGCTGTTCCCACCTGACTGACAGCTGTCTTTGGTGAGGTACCATCAAAGAGACTCAAACCTGACACCCTTTCATGGTGTCCACTTGAAATGTAGGAAGTCTGGCCACCCTGCCACACTAGCTACAGGGGACGGGGGTGGGGGGCTCTCCATAGCCCTCCTACCCACTGTCTCTCTCCTCCTTGCTTACAATGGCACACACTCACTGCCTACACAGATGTCAAGACAAGGATTGAGATGCCCACGGCTGCCAACTTGCACAGACACTATTGAATGTCCACATCTTCTCATTTTGCCTGGAGGAGAAGAGTTAAAAGTCCTAATCCTTGGCTATAACTCTGAAGGGCCCCTTCTCTTCCTGAGTCCTGTTCTTCCACACAGTGAGGGATGAGGTATCCAGGTATGGTATCCAGGCCAGTTCTTCCATCTCTTAGCAGCTCCTGGGCAGCCCCTTTGAATTCAAGCCCTCCAAACCTCTGATTTCTGTCGCTAGAGATTAGTTTCAACATAGTAATTTAAGAATGCAAATGGACCAACAACCAATCGAATACAAATGACAGAGGAAAACGTGGGACTCTTACCTGAATTATAGCTAAGACAAGCTCATCAATGTAGTTCTTTGAGCACCTGAACAGCCTTTAAACTATAACAATTAGAAATGCAGTGGAATTTAAAAATTATGACTAATATTACATTTCAAATTTATAAAACATATGTAAATAGAATCATTTTATCACTTTTTCTCTAAAACTGCCAAACTACACAAGGACCACTTGATACACCAAGAGAAATTTGTAGATCACACTTTGAGAAGCGTAAGTCTAGGAGATTCTTGGCTTTAAAAAGTCCATGACATTGACTCCTCTACATAAATACATGACGGTTGTATGAACTGAATGTTCATGTTCCCCCCAAATTCATACATTGAAACCTTAATATCCAATATGACGGTATTTGGAGTCAGGGCCTTGAGAGTGGTGTGGCTGACCAATGATTTGGTCAGGAGATTAGTGTGGGTGTGAACCAAAGACCAAATCAGTCATCTCAACGGAATCCAGGAATAGAGACAGGATTATACCAGGAGAAACACTGCCAGTGGGGACTAAACGAAAGAGACAAAATAGGACAGGATGAAGATAGGTTGTGAACATGCACCATTCTTCAAGAAAAGGGGAAGAATGATCGTGAAGGCAATTCAGAGGTCATCAGGGCCACTGCCTCAGTTCAACAAGCCAGCTGGCCTCTGACCAAAGCCATGGGAGGGGGGTCTCCTGGAGCTATGGGGGTGGGGCCACCCAGAGCCCTGGGGACATGACACTCACCAAGGAGAGCCTTGAGGATTTCTCCCTTTTGGAATAGGAATGTCTACTCTACACCTGTGCCACCTTTGCATTTTGGAAACATAATTTATCTGGTTTCACAGGTTCATAGCTGGAAAGAAATATTTCCTCAGAATGAATCATACCTCGAGTCTCACCCATATCTGATTTAGAGGATGTTTAGACGAGACTTTGGACTTTGACTGGAGAGTTAATGCTGGAATTAAGACTTTGGGGATTGTTGCGATGGAGTGAATATTTTACATGTAAGAAGGACATGAACTTAGGGGGACCAGGGGCACAGTGTTATGAACAGAATGTTTGTCTCCCTCTACAATTGATATGCTGAAGCCCTAATTGCTAATGTGATAGTATTTGGAGGTGTGGCCTTTGTGAGGTAATTAGGTTTAGACGAGGTCATGAGAGTGGAGCCCTCATGATGGGATTAGTGCCTTTATAAGAAGAGGAAGAGACTAGAGCTCACTCTCTCTCCACCGTGTGAGGATACAGCAAGAAGACAGTTGTCTACAAGCCAGGAAGAGAACCTTCATCAGACAGCGAGTCTGCTGGCACCTTGATCTTGGAATTCCAGCCTCCAGAGCTGTGAGAAATAAATTTCTGTTGTTTAAGCCACCCAGTGGATGGTATTTTGTTATAGCAGCCCGAGCCAACTAACAGCATAGTGTATATGTCTGGAGGGCGGGGGGCGTATGTATCTTTTTCTGGGGAGAAGCCATACATGCATGGTCAAGGTGGTTTGAGAATTGGATAGGGGAGTTAGCCTAGTACAGTTAATCTCAAGCTTCAGTGTAGTTAGGAATCATCTCTACTAGGTACGGGCGTGGACTTTATCCCCGTAGAGTGTGATTTAGTAGGTAGGACGGCCCAAGGATCTGACTCAAACATCTCAAATGATTCTGATGCTAGTGATCCGCTGACTTCACCTCAAGAAATACTACCTTACACCATTTTTAATACTTTTCTTAGTCCTAAAAATCTGATTCTATGAATTTCAGTCATGACTTTCCTGTAACTCGAAATATTTTGTCTGATACAACATGACAGTATGTCAGAGATTTTCTAGCAGGCATTTCCTCTCTCAATGAGATGTCAAACTCACCAATCTTTAAAATCCTTTCCCATTTTTAAAATTTGTTCATTCGTTGTACACAGCTTGTGAGCATTCTTTACCTCAGACCACTGGTGTGCCTGGAAAGAAATGAGCTGACACGTGGAGACACCACAGTCCTCCCCTGGAACAATCTGTCACTCCACAGTGCCAGAGCAAGAGGGACAAGAGAGCGAGAACCAGGAAAGGGATTTGTTTCTCAGGATAACAACTGTAGGGGAGGAAGACTTATCCTCTACCCTCTCTGGGTCCTTCTGGCTGGGGTACAAATTAAACTGACATAAGACAGAATAACAGGAGAAAATCAAACAAAGCTTTATAACATGTATACATGGGAGAGACCGACGAAAAACTGGATAACTCACCAAAATGGCAGAGGTTTTCATCTTAAATAGCATCTTCAGGAAAAGGAGGATGTTGGTGGTGGAGGGAGTCAGCTATGGGAGATTACCAGAAAAGCACAGTAAACAAGAGTAAGGTTATTATGCAGATTTAAGTCCTTGCCTTCCACACTGATAAGAGTTTTTAGACATAAGGTCATCACCCTTCTTCCTGGTACAGAGAGGGAGATACCTTTATAAAAGGAGATTTCCCTTACAAATGTAAACGTCTCTTACAAAGGATAACTTCTACTTTTACTTGGTGTTCAGATTTGGGTTTGATAAGAATGGGCTTAGCAAGGACCCTGCCAGTCTGGCCATACCCAGAGCTGTCCATGGTGATGGCCTGTCCACACCGTGATTGCGTTTTTCACCTAAGGAATTGTCCAAGATTAAAAGACTTGCCCAGCATTTGGGAGATAAATGTTCATTCTTGTAAAACGCTTCCTGAGAGGTAAATTGGTGCAGGCTTTTAAGAGCACAGTTCACGATTCAGTATCAAATCTCTGTAAAACACACATTCTGTTGACTCAGCTATCTACTTTTAGGAACGTATCCTCAGGAAATAATCATGAACATGTCTAATATTTAACTTTAAGAATGTCCTCGGCAGAATTTTTATAATAGCAAAAAAAATTAAATGGTAGAAACAATATATGGGTGAAATAATTTATGCTATATCCGTATATTAAGTCTTTTTCGCCAAATGACAAGAAAGCATCATTTACCTCACTGTCCTTTCCACAGGTCTGTTTTGTATTGCTCTTAATATCTTAGTTCTCCAACATTTATCTTCTAGCCAATAATCTAGCCACAATTTAATTAAATTCAAAAATTTTAACTTTATCTCCCAAGAAATGTTAAAACCAAATGGCCCTTTCCCCCAGGCCTGCTACATTTTAACACTTCCTTGAGCCTCTTTTCCTTTTCTTCCATCACCGGCTTTAATGATTTGTTTTCTTTCCAGGACCATATCACAAAGAACGGAACTACTCTCCTCACAGGCAGAAGTGAATCAGAGCACAGCAGTCCTGAAAAGCAGGTGTCAGGATCTGCCAGGCACACTCATCAGATAGGAGATTCCGTCTCCTGAGTCACAGGCTCACTTCAGAGTTGTCACGGGCACCTCTTCCTCTCAGAGAACGTCTTCTACACTCAACCCATCTTTTCCAGTCTTGTGATGGCAACCCCTGTTTGGCTTTGTTCAAATTTTCCTTGGATACTTTGTCCAACTTTTCCTTTCAATCCTTCTCCCTCGCATCATTGTAGATATGTCTCTTATAAACATAAGAAAGCCACATTTTGCTTTTGATCCAGTATAAATATTTTTCTCTTTATAGATTAGTTAAACCCATTAGCATATTTATATGATATATTTTGTCTTAGTTCTTTCATATTATTTTATGTTATAGTTTCTGTTTTATAATTTGAAAAATCTTTTACTGTGTGATGTGTGTGTGCATGCATGCGTGTGTGTTTGGTTTTCTGATATTTATAAAGGCTTGTGTATGAGCTCTAGGGGTTACCTATATGATTATAACATTATTTAACACCATTATTTCTTGATTTCTTTAGACAGGGTCACGATAAACAGTGATAAATTAGCCAATGTCATCCTCCTCTGCCCCTCCTCCCTGTCCAACAGCCCCATTTTGGTTTATAATATTATGTGTCTCCTGGTTGCTTTTGAATTATTAAATAATGTAATAACTTGATTTAAATTAAGCTTTAAATGTAAGTTTTACATTAATTCCTTTGGCTCCCAACTCTCACAGAACAGAAAACTTTTTTATCTCCCCACCTTAAAATGTCTTATTTTACCCATTTCTGTTGCTTGTATCACTCCTACGTTGTCAGCACATATAGTATTTCCATTCTGTTTTAAAGCCCTTATTCTGCCTTATTTTAGTCTCACTTCTGCAGTTAAACTTATTTTTGGCTCTTCATGGTCCTTCTGCTGTAGCATCCTCAGTTGTTGTGCTCGCAGAGGTTGTCTGTGGTAGCTTCCTCCACAGGGTCTGAGTTCTTGCTTACTCAAAAGCCTGCCTGCTGTCTTGACACTTGCAGGACAACTCATTTGGAAAGGAAATCCTGGGATTCTCTTTTCTTCTGGTGAGCAGCTACAAGTGCTGTTACACTATCTTCTGGCTTTAAATGTTTCTATGGAGAAATCTGAAGCCAGCCTGAATTTTTCAACTTATAAGTGCATTTATTTCACTTGGACGCTTGGAAAGAGTCTTTCTTTATCCATAAGGTGCAATAATTTTATTCAGATATGTCCTCACGTTGTTGGCCCTAGGACGTTTTTCCTGATGCCTGATGTGTCCTTACAATATATAAATTCAAGTGTTCTTTGAATTATTTCAGAAATGTTTTCTTGAGTTACAAATCTAAATATCAGTTCTGTCCCATTGATTTGGTTTCCTCATGGGAGAGAACTCAATTACGTGTATGGTGGATCCTCTCTACCTGTGTTTCCTATTTACTTTCTCCCTGAGCCTTTACTTTTATTTCTTTGTGTTCCCTGTTTGCACATCTGTCTTCTGTCTCTCTACTGCATCTTCCAATGCCTACTTGTCCCTCTGCTCCTCTCACTTTATCCCCCCTGTGATTTTGTCCCTCGTGCTTCCTTTCCTGTTGTCTCTGTCTCTCCCCCGTGTTTCTGCTTTTATGCTCTTGAGTCTTCTTCACATTACCCAGGCTTTTAAAATAATTCTTGGCAAATTATTTGGTCACGATTTTTATCTCCTTTGAATCAACATTATTATGATATGTGTTCTTCATCTCTTAATAATCTTACTACTGTTTTCTTCCTTATTTTTTCTATAAAATCTTTATATGGATGCACCATCAGTTTGTTTTTTCTTCATCATAAAATCATTCTTTTTTGTGTGTGTGTGAGGAAGATCAGCCCTGAGCTAACATCCATGCCAATCTTCCTCTTTCCCTGAGTTAACATCCGTGCCCATCTTCCTCCACTTTACGTGGGACGCTGCCACAGCATGGCCTGACAAGTGGTGCATCTGTGTGCCCAGGATCCGAACCCAGACCTCCAGCAGCGGAGTACGTGCACTTAACTGCTACACCACAGGGCCGGCCCCAAAATCATTCATTTTTTTAAAGGCAACCTGTTGTATTTATTTATTAAAGGCTTGCTATTTCTCTTCTCTTCTCTGCTACATTAGGCAATGGCTGCATCCTGTGCCTATGGCTCCCCTGTCTGATTCCTTGAAATCTCCATTCCCTCTGCTTCTCTAAACCAGATCAGGTCCGAGAGGGCTTCTGCCCCCCAACCCTGCTCCCTGCAGGTCCTGCACCTGTTATTGCAAACAGGGTGCACATTGTTTTCCCTTCACTGACTTTCAGGAAGGGGGTCTTGCAGCTACTTTCTGAAATCTGTTGTCACTTGGCTGTCTCATTACCCTTTCCATTCCTTCTATTTCCTCTGCATGTGTGGCTTCTGCCCAGTCTCTACTACTTCCTAGATTCACTAAAAATGGAGATAGTAAATTCCCCCTCACTTTGTTTCATGGGGATTATTTCCAGAGAGAGAAGGGGGTGAAATTTGGTTTGAGAAAATTTTTAGTTTGTTCAAAACAGCATTTCCAGTGGTGTATTCTAGAGATCACTGCTGTGTAGGATAAAGGGTTACTCAAAATAATTGGTCAGATGAGTTTGGAAAATACTGGATTAAACTAGTACAGTATAAAGACTTCTTTACTGTAGGACTGGCTCAAATCCTTTTGCGTGCTAATGGATTCGTCAATCTTCAACACTTACTGTAATATTTCCCTTTGCCCCAAACTCCCCCTAATAAACCATAGTGTACAATATAGGAAGCCTTGATCTAAAACATTTCTCTCAGACATCACTTGACTTATTTGCCTTTGACATTGATGCTGGGAATATCTGGTGAGAGAAGAGGTGAGAGGGCTCCCTCCACCAGGGGCACAGCCCCGTCTCAGAGGAGTTGAGTAGGCTGTGCGAGGCCCAGTCATGGGCTGGGATTCAAGAACAGGGCTCTTCTTTGGGGGCATAGAAAGACCCAAGTGCTGGAGTAAATGGAGCCTCAAGAAGGAAGCAGGCACAGGAGGCCTTGTAGATGTGATACTGCACACAGATAGGCAAGGGTTGGTCCACAAGGAACAGTTCTTGGAGGTCAGTTCAAGGTCAAAGAGTAACTGGGATGATTTCACGAGCTAGCTAAGCGTCCTAGGTCCTCCTATTTCCTGTCTCCAGGCACTGTTCCTTGAGGTGAGCACTGAGTATAGTCTCTGACTATAAACAGAAAAGGAATTGGGCAACAGAGAGGACAAGGAAGAGAGACGGTGACTCTTCCATTTCAGAGGCTCCCAAACCCCAAAACGTCATACCAGATTTTGATGCTAGAAATGTCATTAATGTAGTTTAAAGCTTCATTTCACATTTGGGTATAAAAAATGTCCAAGTAAAAGACACAGATGGTTACATAGGAGACTATTTTCCATTTGGAAAGAGAGATAGTGGAAGGGAGTGGAGAACAGGCCTGAAAAAAGGAGAAAAGTCACTCCTAACAGTGGAGAGGTGCCAACATGAACAGCTGGGGAATCGCTGGGGACAGACCCGCACAGCACTGTAACTTTTCCTATAATTCCGGCCCCACGATATCCAAGAGTTCCTAAAAGTTACAGCTTTCGGCCACCTCGCTCACTCCTCCAGAAGTAAAGCGGTAATTTTCACACGAGTTACACAGTGTTGATTGAATGTTGGCCCTTCACACGGTGGGCCTGTTGCCTTCTGCTCCACAGTCCAGAGAGCCATGTGACTCCCTCCGCTCTTCCCAGCTAGTATCTCAGGATCTCCCCCATCACTATCCTTCTCCCCTTGAAGACTTTTGTGGTGAGCAGAATTCTGAGATGGCTCCCAAGAATCCCACCTCCTGCCACACACGCCCTGTAGAATCCCTCACCTTGAGAGCGGGCAGAACTTGCGGATATGATGGGGTTTCACTCTCCCGATTATGTTATGTTACATGGCAATGGAGATGGGGTGTCACTCCCATGATTACATTACATTATACAAGACCCCATCTTAGCAGGTGGGAGGGAGAGATTCTCTTGCTGACCTTGAAAGAATAAATAGATATTATATGAACTGTCTATAGAGAGGACCACAGGGCAGGGACTGCAGGTGGCCTCTAGGAGTTGAGGGCCTCTGTCCTACAACTACAAGGAATTGAATTCTGACAACAACCATATGGGCTTTGAAAAGGACCCCAAGATCTAGACGAGGCCACAGCCCAGCAGACACGATTTCAGCCTTGTGATGCCCTGAGCAGGAAACCAAGTTGAGCTGTTCCCCTACTTCTGACCTACCGAAACTGGGAGTTAATGAATGGGCATTGTTTTAATCCACTAAGTTTGTGGAAATTTGTTACACAGCAATAGAAAACTAATGCAACTTTGATACCCAGCTTAGCAGACCAGATCCTGCCAACCTCCACAAGAACAATCATCCTAAACTTTCAGTTCCTTAGACCATCTCAATTTCAGTAAATTTTTAAAATATTTCTTCCACTTTAGCTACCACTCTCATAATAACTCCTAGGATCCTGTCACATCCTGGATCTAAGTCCCCTCTGTGCACTGCTCTCCTTCCCTCCTGCCACTATCTTGGTTGGGCCACTGTTATCTTTAATCCAGCCCCCCTCCCCCAATCCATTTCACACTACACCAGCGTGTTCTTTCTAAACACATATTGCTTAAATACTTCAGTGACCCTTAGGACAAACTCTGATCTCCCAGTAGTAACTTACATTACAGTCTAAGATTTTACTCCTTTTTCAAATTCTACCCACGCTTATCTCATATTTAATGATCAGCCATTCTCTTCTCTGCACCTAATGCACTTCCCTTCTCTTTCCCCAAGTTAACTCCTACACCTCTTTGAACTGTCAGCTCAGATGCCTTCTGTTCTAGAACGCACACCTGACTCCCAGCTCTCCATGTGTCCCCACAGCACACCCTACCTACATAAGCATTTAACACTGTGTGCTCACCTGTCCACTTGGCTGCCCCTCTGGACTGTGAATTCCTGGGGGGTAGGGACTGTCTTGTTCGTCAACATATCCTCACTTTCGAGCGCACAGAAGGCCTTCTCTTGAGTAAAAGAATGAATAAATATCTTTGCACAGTTCATTGTACAAGTTGAGATCCTCTTGCAAATGGTCATGAAGGAAACCTGTCCTGCTGGATGTAAATTAAGAAGGTGTGTCTATGCTTCTCATGGAAGGTGTTGACCTCTAAGCTGCTCCTCTAAGTTGACTTTTAGGTTGCCTGATGTTCACAGTAGTATTAAGAGTTATTACAGGAGTCGGCCTGGTGGCATAGTGGTTAAGTTCACTCGCTCTGTTTCTGCAGCCCAGGTTTGCAGGTTTGGATCCAGGTGCGGAGTGACACACCACTCATCAAGCCATGCTGTGACGGCATCCCATATAAAGTAGAGGAAGATGGGCACGGATGTTAGCTCATAGTTAATCTTCCTCAGCAAAAAGAGGAGGATTGGCATCAGATGTTAGCTCAAGGTTAATCTTCCTCAGCAAAAAGAGGAAGATTGGCAATGGATATTAGCTCAGAGCCAGTCTTCCTCACACACACACACACACACAAAACACAGGAAAAGAAAAGGAAAAAAAAAAAAAGACTGATTGCAGAACTGAACTTAGCCACAAGAGGGAGACTTTAAATCCTGGAAAGCACCCAGGCTCCTGGAATTCCTCTACTTACCAATTTCAGAATAAGGTACCTTAATTAATTTCTAGTCCAGCCTCTGGCCCCAGCTATAAAATGGAGAACCGGACGTGGTCCAGAGAGGTCACAGAATTAGTTTTCAGCAGACAGCGGGGAGAGATTCTCCTGGTGACCTTGAAGAAATAAACAGCTACGATGTGAACTGCCTGTGAAGAGGGCCACGTGGCAGGGGATCAGTAGGGACCCGCCTCTTCAGGAGTTTAGACTGGATTTGGAGGAATTCAAATTGTGCAGATCCTTATGGGATGAAGGTGACAGCACCATTCAGTCTCTTTAACAAGGTGGCTCAACCCCTCCTGGATATCCTACTGGATAGGATAGGATAAAGGGCTGAGTATAGGGCCAGCATGCAGGAAAAGGGCAGGCAGCATCCCATTTCTTTCTGGCCTTGAAAACAATGTCTTCAGGATGGGATGTTCTAAAAGCTGTCATTATCATCTCCAGGTATCCCTCCTACCTACCCACACCCACCGAGTAGGGCAAGGTCTGGGATTGGCTGATTATCCCAGGGAAAGATTTTTCCCAATCAGGGATTGTAAATGTGAGGGGAAATTCTAGCCTCAGTGCTCTGTGGCACATCTCTCCAAGTCTAAGATGGCAGGAGTTGTCTTCCCAGTGTGGCCTCGCCCCATGTCACCTATCATCACTGGGTCTCAGAGTCTGGGGAATAAAATGAGGCTGTGTGCATCTTACACACACACACACCCTCTCGCTCACTCACTCTCCCACACAAACATACACACTCTCTCACACACACTCTCACATACATACACAATCTCTCTCTCACACACACACAGACTCCCTGACACACTTTCTCACACATATTGTCTCTCACACACAATGTCTCACACACACTCTCTCTCTTACACACACTTTCTCTCACACACTCTCACACATGTTCTCACACACACACAGAATCTCTCTCACACACACTCTCACACTCTTACACACACTCTCACACACTCTCACACTTCCACAGAATCTCACTCACACAATTCTCACACTATCTTCTCTCTTACACACACTCTCTTACACACACTCTCACACTTCTCTCTTACACACACACACACCCTCACACACACTTTCTCTCACACACTCTCTCTTACACACACTCTCACACTTCTCTCTTATACACACACACACCCTCACACACACTTTCTCTCACACACTCTCTCACACACACACACAACTCTCACACACTCTCTCTCACACACACACTCACACACACTGTCACACACACTCTCTCACACACACACAAACACTCTCACACAGAATCTCTCTCTCACACACACACTCTTGAAACTGAGGATGAAGGAGTTAAAATTTCCCTGGGTGGGGCCGGCCCTGTGGCATAGCAGTTAAGTTCCAGCGCTCTGCTTCGGAGGCCCGGGGTTCGTCAGTTCGGATCCTGGGCACAAATCTACTCACTGCTCATCAAGCCATGCTGAGGCGGCCTCCCACACAGAAGAGCTACAACTCTACAACTATGATACACAACTACGTACTGGGGCTTTGGGGAGAAAAAAGAAAAAGGAAGATTGGCCCTGCGCTAACATCTGTTGCCAATCTTCCTCTAAAAAAATAATAAATAAAAAATAAATTAAAAAATAATTTTCCTGGTTTAGGGTGAAACTGTGCCTTGTACCCACAAGGCTAATGTGGGAAACAAAATAACCAAAGTTTCTGAGCTTGCCTTGCAGGACAGCAGGAGGACCGCTGGCAAGAGAGGAACTTGCTGAGAGCCCCTCGCCAGACTAAGCATCTTGCAGGAACATTGAGAAGCTAAAATGGGTGATTGTTAACTCCAGACATCAGACTAAAGATCCACCACGTGCAACACATGGAACAGACAGTCACGCCTGTGTGGAGGACTCTTAGAACTTCAGCCCCCAAGGCCACATGCTCCCCTCCCTTACCTAAAACCTCAAATAAAAACCCTTGCCTGTAGCTTTTTGGAGAGTTCAGGATTATAACGTTAGCTGCCCATTCTCCTTGCTCAGGGCTTTGCAATAAAATTCCTACTTTCTTCCACCACACCCGGTGTTGGAGACTTACTTGCTGTGTGACGGGTGAGCGAACTCACTTCAGGTTCAATGTCCCTCTCACACTCTCTCTGTCACACACACTCTGTCTCACACACACCACTCTCACACAGAATCTCTCTCACACTCTCTCTCACACACACTCTCTCACACACAATCTCTCTCTCACACCCACTCTCACACACACACACTCTTGCTCACACACACTCTCACACATACACATACACTTTGGGATCACCTAATTTCATCACTGGTATGCTTGAGTCTTTTCTGCACCCCCTTCCTCCCACAAGGCCAGACAATGAGACATCAGTCATTCACTACGTGAGCCAGAAGACAAAGGTTGCAGATACTTGAAACTCAAAAGCTCAATGATGTCAAGATGGGTAAGTGGTCTAAGTACAAGATAGAAAGAGTTAATGCTTCCTGCCTGTAGATACTGGGAACCAGGGGAGAGCCAGAGGAGGAAGGGACAAGGTAGACAAGACAGAATAAGGTACAAAGACCTCCAGCAGCAGAGGGAACAGGCATCATGAGTCACCATAACCTTGGAGCTCAGCTCTCTGTCTTTGCGTCCTCTGGTATAGACCAGAAGTGGAGAGCAGCTGCCATTGCCTTTCAATTATATGAGGAGAATAACATCTGTCTGTGTTGTGAGAATTTGCTCTGGCCTCCAAACAACCCATGCCATGTGGATATCTCCCATTCCGTGGTACAGAACACATTTCAGCTATGCCAGATACACAGGATTGGGCCCTGTACTCCTACAGAATGGTGGAGTCAGGATAAGTTATCTTCCTGGTACATGGATGTTTGACATTATGCAGAATATTACCAACCAGGAAAGCTTACCCCAGCTTTGGTGTCCAGAGTTTTTATTGGGGTTTCATTATGTAGGCATGATTCATTGAATCATTGTCCATGCAGTTGAACTCAACCTCCACCCCCCATCACCTCCCTAGAGATTGAGCTGATATCACCTGGCTCAAAGCCCCAATCCTTTAGTTACATTGTTGGTATTTCTGGCAGGACCAGCCCTGTCCTGAGTCATCTCCTTAGCATAAACTATCAAGTGTGGTCCCAGGGACCCACTATGAATAACAGAGACATTCCTATCACTCAGAAAATTCCAAAGACTTAGAGGCCGCCTCCCAGGCTATGGGGGAAAAGGTCTGGCATATTCTTTATTACACATCAGTTAAAATAACAAGATCGATGACAAGAATTGGTTGTGGGAGATGCCAGTTCTCAATGTCAGATCATAGTTACAGGGAGAGTGAGGGTTGGTAAAGCCAGAGAGTGTAACCCTCAAAAGGGCCAGGAGTGGGGTTGGGAACAAAGGGCTCACGCATAACAAAGTCTCACAATGTGAAAGGACAATGGGGAGAATCCTGCATTCCAGTTCAAGGGATTGTAATCCTTGGACTAGTATTTCAAAAGCTATCTTCCATGGTCCTATGTGGTCTCCTGGCACTTAAATTCCTAGAGGGGGTCCAGCTTTTCCTGGAGTACCTCAGTCCCCAAGTGCTGACCCTGCTGTCCAGACTCATTGAAGCACTTCTTGTGTCTACCCAGCCTGGAGGGGAAAGTTCCTTTTTCTGTTCCTATTATGTCAAGGCTGAAGACAACAGGGAGGATCCTTTCTCCCCCTACATTTTGTCCAGGGCTAGGTCAAGAAAGGCATTGCTTTTATCCTCATATTACCAAACATAAACCGTAAGGACAAAAGAGTTAGTTCACTTATTCTTTATTTCAACTCTTCCCTTGAGAAGAATTAACTTCTACAACCAGCAGAATTGAGGAGTAGATCTCATTCTGAAGGACCAGTACTCTGTTTCAAACCACCTAATCATTTAATTTCTTATGTAGATAAATCTCCTATTGGCCTATGCAACCAGCCCTCCCAGTGTGCCTGGTCATGACTCTATTGTCTAAGGGGACACAGCCTCTGGAGACTACATCTCCTGTGATGCAAAGATGAGGGAGGATATAAGGAAAAGTTGGCTGTAGCCTTAGTATCCAATGGATTATTCACTGGGGAGTCAGAAATCTGATACAAATTTATAAAAGCTCCATTTGAAAAGGAGTTTCGTTTGTGTTGACTTATATATTCATTTGAAATGGCTTTCTCGTGACCCCTGTTCTCTAGGATCTAATGATATCATTGGAGCAAGGCAGTGCTGCAACTGATGGCCTATTTCTTTCTGTTCTGAGTAACAGACACTGAGGGCTGCCTTGGGGAGACACTTGGCCAGACTTCCGCCTATTTATCTGCATCTGGGCTGGCGGACACTGTAATTGCATTTGCTTCATTTCCTACACAATTTATAGGAAGATCATTAAGCAGCAGGAAAGAACAGAGGTCAGGATATGTGAGAATGACACGGAAAGGTTTAGGCTGGCCATTGAGATTAAAAAGAACCAGAAAGGTCTGCTTCAAGGACTTACAAAAATGTATGAAACAAGGCTATAATTCTCTTAGTGATTGTCATTCCTTGAGTCAATACTCCTCAGGAGCTTTTTATTACAAAACTGAGATAGACCATCAATCACATCAACAAAGACTACATAAGTACCTTGTCATTATGTGGTCTATATTATACATTGTATCAGGCAGCATTAAAGAGGTTATGTTCAACATAATCAAGATTAGTATCTAGCTCATATCAGAGACTGATGTGGTTCCACTGATGCTCCAAAGAAACTCTCCTCCATGCAGTGACTCAGATATCTATCTTACTTCCATCTTGTGCCTCTGCCATCTCAAGCCATGACTTCCATGGTCACTGTCAAAGTGGATAAGACATATGGATGGATTATGCCAACTCTTGAATATCTCAGCCTGTACATGACACATTTCACTTTGGTTCACATGTCATTAGAAACAGGCACAGGGCCTGGCCTAATTGCAAAGGTGCTGGGAAGTATAGTCTTCCCATGTGTCTATGAAGGACAGGAAAACCAAATATAGGTAAGCTCTGGTTGTCCCTTCTTTATTGCCTCATAACTGTCATTATTATCAGGGTTATAGTAGAGGTATACTATTATAGTTAATAGATGTAAATAGCACACAGGAGGTACTCATTAAATGCTAACTTTTGTCATTATTCATTATTCCATGACATTAAAATAAACATATAGTGTGCAGGAAAGAAGTATCATAAAAGGAGGAGATGATATTTGAAAAGGCAGCTTAGAGCTTTTAAATTGTGAAGATAATACAGAGTTCCCATATACCCCACATCCAGTTTGCCCTACTATTAATATCTTACATTAGTATGGCATATTTTTCACAATTAAGAAACCCATGCTGATACATTATTATTAATTAAAATCCATACTTTATTCATATTTCCTTAGTTTTCACCTCATGTCCTTTTTGTGTTCAAGGATCCCATCCAGGATCCCACATTACATTTAGTTGTCATTTCCTTATAGACTCCTCTCGGCTGTGGCGGTTTCTCAGACTTTCCTTGTTTTTGGTGACCTTGACAGTTTTAAGGAGTACTGGTCAAGTGTATTGTAAAATGTCCTTCACGTGGTTTTTCTCTAGTGGTTTTCTCATGATTAGACTGGGATTATGAGTTTTGGGCAAAAGACTACAGAAGTGAAGTGTCATTCTCATCACATCGTGTCAAGGGTGCATTCTTCCAACATGATGCATCACTGTTGACATTAACCTTGGTCACTGGCTGAGCGGAGTCTGTCAGTTTCTCCACTGTAAAGTTACTCTCCTCGCTCCCTTTTGTTATTCCTTACTCTTTGGAAGGAAGTAACTGTGCAGTTCACACTTAAAAGAATGGGGAAACTCTTTGAGGACCAAGTAACTGCATAAAATATTTAGAATCCTTCTGCACCAGAGATTTGTCCATTCTCCCCCAATTATTTATCCATTCAGCCATTTATTTACATCACTATGGACCTATAGACATTTATTTTATACTCTGGGTTTTAATCTAACACTCCGTTGTTTTGTCACTCAAATGCTCCACCTCTGGCCATCGGGAGCTCGTTCATTTGGCCCCAGTGTCCCTTTGACAGACCCCATCAACGTGGACTTCTTTGAGCAATTCCTTTGCTTTCTGGCACTACAAGACGTTGTAGGCTTATCTTATATATTTCTTGCCCTAGTCATAGAATCATCCATTTCTCTGAGGATTTCTATTTTTTTTAACTGGGGAATGTTTTTTTTCTTGGTATTAGAAACTAAGATCTGAGTATCACTGATACTGGGGTATTGTTGCTTCTTGGCCCTTCCAGATGATAGAGCAAGGAAATATATGTGTGTGAATTAACGTGCATATATGTACCTAAGTATCTATAAATACTATACAGATGTGTGCATGTATATGTGTGTGTATCCATATTAAGTTAAGCATGAACTCATATTGATGTCTCTAACTCTAATCCATTACCCATAAAACATCCCGGGACGTCCTGACTACTCAAATGATTTCTTTTATTTGAATATATTAAGGTTTACTCTTTGTGCTGAAAATTTCTATGGGCTTTGACAAATGCATATTGTCACATATCCACCATTACAGTATCATACAGAATAGTTTCACTGCCCCTCGCAAAATCCCAGGGGCTTCACCTATTAAACCCTCCCTTCCCTACTGCACCACCAAACCCCTGGCAACCCCTGATCTGTTTACCATCTCTATATTCTTTCCTTTTCCAGAATGTCACATAAATGGAATCATACAGTATGTAGCCTTTTAAGACTGGCTTCCTTCACTTAGTGACATACATTTAAGCTTCCTGTGTGTCTTTGCATATGGCCTGGGAGCTCACCCTTTTCACTGCCACATGGTAGTCCATTGTCTGGCTGTACCACAGTTTGCTTATACATTACCTATTGAATGACACTTGGTTGCTTCCAGTTTGGGGACATTATGAACAAAGGTGCTAAAACATTCTCTTGCTGGTTTTTGTGTGGATATAAGTTTTCAAATCAGTTGAGTAAACGCTAGGAGTCCAGTTGCTGCATCTTATGGTAAGACTATCTTTAGCTTTGTAAGAAACTGCTAAACTGTCTTCCAAAGTGGTTCTAACACTTTGCATTCCCACAAGCAACAAATGAGAATTCTCGTTGCTGCACATCCTCACCAGTAATTGGCATTGTCGGTTTTTTTGGATTTTAGCTATTTGAAAAGGTATGTAATGGCAACTCATTGTTGTTTTAGTTTGCATTTTCCTAATGATGAACGATGTTGAGCATCTTTTCATATGCTTATTTATTCTTATATACCATTTATGTATCTTCTTTAATGAGGTGTCTGTTCAGATCTTTTACCTATTTTTTTAATTGGGTTGTTTGTATTCTTATTATTGATTTTTAACAGTTTTTTGTATATTTTGGACATAGTTCCTTTATTATATGTGTTTTACAAATATCTTCTCCCAAACTGTGGCTTGTCGTTTCATTTTCTTAACAGTATCTTTTGCAGGGCAGAGGTGTTCAATTTTAATAAAGCCCAACTTATCAAGTGTTTTTATTCACGGATCATGCTTTTGGTGATGTATCTAAAAACTCATCACCAAATCCAAGGTCACATACATTTTCTCCTTTGTTTTCTTCTGAAGTTTTATAGCATTGTATTTATATTTAGGTCTATAATCCTTCTTGAATCAATTTTTGTGAAAGGTGTAAGGTCTGTTTCTAGGTTTATTTTTTTACATATGGACATCCAGTTGTTTCAGCACTATGCATTGAAAAGACTATCAGTTCTCGGGCCAGCCCTGTGGCTTAGCGGTTAAGTGCGCGCGCTCCACTGCTGGCGGCCTGGGTTCGGATCCTGGGCGCGCATCGACACACCGCTTCTCCTGCCATTCTGAGGCCACGTCCCACATACAGCAACTAGAAGGATGTGGAGCTATGACATACAACTACCTACTGGGGCTTTGGGGGGGAAATAAATAAACAAATAAAATTATAAAAAAAAAAAAAAAAAGACTATCGGTTCTCCAGTGAACTGTCTTTGCTCCTTTGTCAAAAATCAGTGGACTGTATTTGTGTGGGTCTATTTCTGGACTCTCTATTCTGTCCCATTGATCTATATGTCTGTTCTTTCACTAATACCACACTCTCTTGATTACTACAGCCTTGTAGTAAGTCTTGAAACTGGGTAACGTGAATCCACCAATTTCATTCTTTAGTATTGTGTTGGTTATTCTAGATTTAGAATGAGTTTATTGATATATGCAAAATAGCTTGCTGGGATTTTGGATGAGATTTTGTTGACTCAATAGATTAACTTGGTAAGAACTGATATCTTAATTGAACCCCATTTTGAACCTGCCAAGATTGATAAGCTCAGAGAAGGACAATGATGGGGCCATCCAGTGGCTGTAGGTGACTTCAGGGGAGCATAGTGGACCTAGATAGGCACACAGAAAAGAAAAGAATGTTCTGATGTGGAAGGATCAGACCAGGTGGCAGGGCAGCGTTAGAGAGGGCAGCTGGTTTGGAGTGCAGGTCCAGCTGCATAGACGGAGGAGAAAAGTTTGGAGCCTCTGTGTAGGGGAGGGAAAGCAGGGGGATAGATGTCAGAAGTCCTTGAAGGGCAGACTGAAAAATAGTACAGGCTTCTTGCAATGAGGATGTGGGCGTCACTGAAGTTTTCTCAGAAGAAATGTGACAGACAAGACAGTCTCATGACTTGTAGTTGACCAGACCATGACACAGAATAGCTACAGGGTTCTCAGAAGACCCCAATACAAGATGCCTGGGATGGTGTCTGATTTATCCTTGTGTCCCCAGAGACTAGCCATGGGGCTGGTACATTGTGGATGTCAGTAAATATTGATCAACTGATGAATTATTGAATGAATGAGAATGTACTTAATTAATGGATGAGTGGAGCCCCCCTTAAGTCTTGATACAAACCTTCATTTGGCTTCAATCCAGCAATATCTTCTAGGTGTTAGGAGCCCTTGGGGTCATAATCTTCTCAGGGCCTAGGTTCCCTGGATTGCTATAAGCTCAGCCTTGCATTCAGGTTCCTTGGGTCTGTCTTCTCAGTGCCTTCTAAATGTCCATATCCTCATGACCTCTGCCATACATTTGGCAACTCCCTCCCTTGTGCCCTGCAGGTGAGGCTGGAAGATAAGTGAACAGACTGTCAAGACTGTGGTCCAGAGCCTGTGTGATTGAAGGACAGTGGCAGCTCCTACCTGTCCCCAAAGGCCATTGTAGCTTTGTCTTGAATGGCTTACTCATGCCTCTCACAGCCCTCCACTGTACATTCAGAATAGTAATTTATCTTTCCAGACCCAAACTAAGCACTATTCCTTCCCTCTCTTCTACCCTTCATAGCTACAAGCGTTCCTGTAGCACAGCGGTTACCTCACTGCATTGTAATTCTTGCTTTGTTTGTCAGTCATCCCGCTGATCATCGAGTTGCTTTAAGGAGAGAGTCGTGTGTTTTTTTCATTTCATCCCTAAGGCCGTGCACAGGACCAGGCACAAATCAGACAGTCAGCCCGTGCTGGATGAAATGACACACAAACGAGTGTGCTGATTGTTCCTCACTGTCCTGCCGCCCTTGCTGGTCCCCCTGTCCTGCTGTGTCAGCTCATCCTGGAGGGGCCAAGTCTGGGGATTCTACTTTTGCCTTGATGTTAGGTTGGACTGGAGGGGACAGAACAGAAAGGACAGTAGGAGAGGAATGGAAGGAAACTTTTTGAATGAGAGTGCCAAAGGATTTCTGCTGTAAGCTGACTGAGAGAGAAAGATCAGGAAAGGGTCAACATAGTCTTCAGAATAAACAAATTCTGGATTTTAGCAAGCAAAACTTTGTTAATTTTTTTCCTCTTGCGTCTCTGTTTACTGTGTCTCTATTTTATGGCCATTTGGAGATCATTTGAAGTCTATTCCATAATTGTTTTCTTGCTAAGCTTCCTTTATACAGAAAAATGATAATGCAGTTAGGATGCTTTCAAAAGTCCCAGGGGAAATTAATTTGTTTACAGGATTGTGTATCATATGGCTAAACCAACAAGGAGAAACAGATGGCCCTCTTTCTCAGCCGAGCTAAACCACTCTTGGGTGAGGTCATCAGGCAGGCGATGTTTGCAGGGTCCCAGCGAGCTCCACTGTTTTGAACTGTGGCCATCCAGAAATGTCTTGGCCATTCTTTCCAAGTGTTGCTCTCAAATCATCCTCTCCGTGGTGCCATTCACTTACACTAGCTCAGCTCTCTGCTCTGGATTTTGTTCGTCTTCCTGGGACTGACGTGTGCGGCACAGACTGACACCCCTTCTGCAGTCCATCCCTGCTGCCTCCTCCCTGTGTCCTCATGAACCTTTTCTCTCCATCTTGCAGCCACCCTAGTGGTTTCCTGGCTCTTGAGTATTATTCCTTTACCCCGCGCTTTACATTGGAAGTGAACCATGGCGACACTCAAGCAGATGGCTCATGGGGGTTAAAAACAGGTGGATAGAATTGAAATACAATAAATTTAAATCAATGATAGGCCTGTGTCATCTAGTGGTGCACCATAACATAAAGTTTCCAAGTGACAGCATTTAGTCATACATTTTTATTCTCTATCACATATGCCAAGTCTGCATTATCACAGTTTCCAAATTAGAAGGGTAAAAATTTAATAAGACTATTATAATTAGAGATAGTTTGTCTTCCTTTCTTAACCTCATGGAATATACCACTTAACAAATCTCATCCTTCCTGCAGTTGGGCCGGGAGCACATGCTCAATTACACAGCGCAGTCTCCACTCAGCGAGCAGCCTCCTTCCCCGTGAGCTCTGGGAATTAATCCCTGAGTCTCCGGGCCTTGGCAGGCTGCTTCCCCCACCCACCGCAGCCCTCAGTAAATGCAGACACCCAGAGTTAAATTCTGCATTGCTAATTGACTCCTGTTCAGGCTTATTTATTAGATTCATATGCTTTTGAGAAGAGGGAAGACACTCTCAGAGTTGTATTTGTATTTGTAGCTGGATTCAAGAACACACACAGTGTGTCTGTCATGTAGTTAATAAACAGATTTGTAATATACTTTCTTTGCAAATTCTCTACATGAATCAGGTCAGTTATCAAGAAACAGTTTCAAAATCGTTCTAATCAAGCTATCAAGCTGAAGATAAAATAATGTTAATGATGGTGATAATAATGGCCATAACAATAGTTCATACAAAATTACTGAGCTCAAACCATTCTAGCCACACTTTCCTGGTGAGGTTTAAATAACGATACTGTTACAGACACAACGATAAAACATAGTTGCCAGTTTTTAGGCTCCCGTGATGCTCCAGACGCTGTGCCGGGCCCCTCATGCACAATGTCACTAATTCTTAGAACAACCTCGCGAGGTGACTTCCGCTCTGCAGGTAAGGACATCCAGGCTCGGGGACAGTCAGGGGTCTCTTTGAGGTAAAGCAGCAAGCAAGCAGTGGAGCTGGCATTCAATGCCCAGACTATTTGACCCCAAAGTCATGGTGCCACACCAAGCAGATTATTTTGGTGGATGAATTAGATTCTTAGGAGACACTGAATGTATGATAGACTCATTTTGTACTTATTCACGCAAGTTAGGGTAAATTCTGTCCTCTTAGAGAAAGATGTACTATGTAAACCATTTCTTGTTTTGTCTTCTTTACAGCTGTGTAAGTTCAGTGCTGTAACAGATGGGCCAGCAGGTGCAAATATGTATGTAGTTAGCGTCAGCTAGCGACAGGTGCTATAGAGAAAAATAGAGCATGAGAAGCAGAAAATGAGGGCTGTGGTTTGCTCTTATAGACAGGGTGGCCAAGGAGAGACTCTCTGATACAGTAACATTTGAAAAGAGACTTGAGGGAAGAAAGGTAGTGGGTAAGTGAATATGAACATGAACATGTGGGGAAAGAGCATTCCAACCAGGGTGAAAGACGTGCAAAGGCCCTGTGGCCACAGGACTGGTGTATTTGGGCCCAGCAAGGTCATCAGTGTGGCCAGAGCAGAGCAAGCAACAGAGTCAAATTGTAGGAGATGAGTTCAGAGAGGCCTCAAAGGGTCAGCCCCTATTGGGTCTTGCAGGTCCTGGTAAGGATTTGGCTTTTACTCTGAGAGGAGAAGCCATTGGAGGTTTCTAGAAGAGAAAAGAGCCTGATTTGACTGACATTTTTATAAAGAACTCTCTGGCAGCTCTAGGAGAATAGAATGCAGTCGGGAGGGAAATAGACTTTGGAGGAAGTCAAGAGAAATAGGACGATCGACAATTAGGAGGCGATTGCAATAATCTAGGCACAACGTGATGGTGGCCTGGATTGGTGGTAGTAACCGGGAGGATGAAGCAGGCAGGTTCTGGACATGCTTTGGTGGCTGAGGTATTTGCATAAAAGGTTACATTTCATTAATTTGCCATTTTAATCTTGAAAAATTATATGGCCCAACATTTTAAACTGGGCCATATAAATCTACCACAATTGTATCTAATGTTTGTGAGCACTTCCTATGCCGAGCAGTATTCTGAGCTTTTTGCAGGTACTCATTTTATCCTCACAAAACACTTTGGAGTAGACACTATTATTAATTTCATTTTAGAGATAAAGTGACTATATTCGTTTCCTATGTCTGTTGTAACAAATTATTGTGAACTTTGTGGTTTAAAACAACAGAAATTTGTTTTCTCACAGTTCTGGGGGCCACAAGTCAGAAACCAGTATCACTGGGCCAAAATGAAGGTGTCAGCAGGACCACTCCCCCCAGAATCTGTAGGGGAGAATCTGTCCCTTGCCTCTTCCAGCTTCTGGTGGTGCTAGCGTTCCTTGGCTTGTGGCTGCATCACTCCAATCTCCAAGGCCAGCATCTTCAAATCTCTCTCTGCTCCATCACCACACCATCTCCTCCTCAATGCGAAATAAAATCTCCCACTATCTGGCTCTTATAAGCTTCCATGTGATTGCATTTAGGGCCCACCCAGATAATCCAGGGTAATCTTCCCATGTCAAGATCTTTAACTTAACATCTGCAAAGACTCCCTCTCCTTTTTCTTTCTTTCTTGTTTTTGCTATGTAACAGTCACAGGTTCCAGGGATTAGGACATGAATATATTCTGAGTTTAGACGTTAGCATAGTAATGTTTGTTATTGTGTGGTGCACTTAAAACTCACGTGAAGAGCAGAATCTCCAGGTCAGATCCACGTGTAAGTCTGAACAGTTCCCTACCTTCCTAGAGTTTCCCCGACACTCATAGTCCTTGTCTTGTGACGATATTGTGACATTAGAGCTAATGTCGTGACTCGACACAGCACAGGGGCTTAGTAAATATTTGCTAAATAAACCAACAAAAGAATGAACACAGAAGCCCTCACAAGAGTAAGGAGGGAAGGGGAAAGAAAGTGGTATGAACATGGGAATTCCACTCAGCAAAAATAAAGAATATTATATGTTTCCTTTTTCAAAATTAGCGGGAAATCTGTAGCACCACTAGGAACTCGGAAAAAGAGCCATCAATTTACTAAATGCTTCAAGAAGTTTCCATAAGACATGGTAAAACGGAAAAAGACTAAAGAAAGCTCTGATGACCAATTCAGAACTCTTGTTCATAGGAAATTTGAGGCACATTTAACAGGAAGTTACTAGAGCCCCATGAACACCACTATTACAAAAGGATAGGGGCTAGACCTGAAGACGGGCAGTGGAAGAGATAGGGGGCATTTCTTTTTCTGCCTCTTTCTCTGTTATAGCTTAAAAACATTCAGAATGATAAAGAAAATGTGGATAAACATACAATGGAATATTATTCAGCCTTAAAAAGGAAGGAAATCCTGTCACATGCTGCAACATGAATGAATCTTGAGGACACTATGCTAAATGAAATAAGCCAGTCACAAAAAGACAAATATTGTATGATTATGCTTATATGATGTACCTAGAGTAGCCAAATTCATAGAGACAGAAAGTAGAATGGTGGTTCCAAGGGGCTGGAGGAAAGAGGAACAGGGAGTTAGTGTTTAGTGGGGACAGAGTGTCAGTTTGGGAAGACGAAAAAAATTCTGGAGATGGATGGCAGTGACGGCTGCACAACAGTGTGAATGTACTTAATGACACTGAGCTGTACACTTAGAAATGATGAAAATGACAAATATTATGAATATTCAGAATTGGATTATAGGGTGATCAAAACAAGATTGGCCATTCCAAACAGCAAGTCTCCAGCACGGGTGTGTTTCACAAATTCTGATTCTCTCCAGTGTAGTGAGATCTCCTCCCCATCGTGGAAAAGTTCCTGATAGAACAGGAAGGGAGGGAGACGAAGCCACATCAAGGCTCTGAGGAAGAGGCTGTGCTGAACAAAAGAACAGAGCCAGAGGACTGCCGTCTGGTGCAGGGAGGGAGGAGTAAACAGAACAGACACCAAAGTCTGCTTTCTAGGATGCTCCCAGCCTCACCTCCCTCTCACGCTCTCATCCCGCAAAGTCATCATACAGCAGTGTCCACCAGTAAAGAGCTGCAAGATGGGCTCCAGCAGCATTCCTGGAACAGCGAGGAAAACCGAAGAACATCCCTCCACATTGTGGGGGAGCGATACTAGACTGAACTGGACCACTGCTTGTTCAAGGAGAATAAGTAGAAAAAGAAGTAACACAGGACCTAACGAAAAATTCTGCAACATAAAAGAGGAAATGAGTGTATAGCATGCAAGAGGTAGAGAACATAGATATTTCAGAAAAAGATTTGCTAGAGAAAGCAAAACGTAAACTTTAGACCATATTGGCTTCTCTCGGTGAAGTAAAATCAAATGGTTCTCTGTGAAACAAGAGATGCAAATTGAGATAGTGAGAAAAGAGCGAGTTGTTGAGGAAGCTGGAAGAGCTAAGAAAACGGAAGCGGAAATTCACATGGCAAAATGAAAACTAGGATTAGCAGAATCCCAAGAAATATGATAAGGGTCATCCAAGCCCCTTAATGGCCTTGAATGAAAGGCTAAGGTCAAGGATTATAAAAATAAGGGAAAACTTGAAACAACACTGGAGAAAAGGAGAGAAAGCAATTGTAACACACATTTCAGTGAGCTTTTTAAAGATACAATGTAGACAGATCAAACTACCAACCCACAGGGGATCAAGGATCTAATCACAATTCCCACTTGACTATCTGCTCTTTCTGAGAAAGGGGAGAGGGATGGAGGGGTTCGGGAAGAAAGTGCAACGATCCTGGTAGAGCAGTACAGCAGTCTCCTATTTAAGAAGGGAAAATCCAAAGGCAAGAGATGTCATGAGAGCTTTCTGAGTCGGGGTTCAATCAGAGTAGCAGAATCAATATATAGGACTGATAATAGGGACTAGAATCTCCACAGTCACGGGAGCTGGTGGGGAAGTCTCTGCAGAAGTGCTGCTTTGCATGAGATCTTGGGCTGGAGTTGCTCTGGAACACCTGGACTGGGAGCGAGGAAAGAGAGCTGAGTGTGAAATGGAGAAGAGTGAAGACAGAAGGGATTTCCTCCTTCTCCTCCCAGAATGGCTGGAACCCACACAGACAAGCTAGAACCACGTGTGTCTCTCATCAGCATCAACCTCAAAGATGCAGATGACCTGCCGGAGCAGTCGGTGCCTTTCACCACAGAGCCGCACACATGCCTGGTCCAGGGCTCAGAGGAGCTGAAGGAGGAGCTCTAGTGTGAGCTGAAGGAGCTGAGGGTCGGGATACAGCCCAATGCCAACAGGACAGGCTAGCAGATCAGAAACCACAGGCATGAACTCCACAGCACGCGGTGCCCTTCACTCACCTCCAGAGCACGGATAATGGCAGCTCTTTCTCTTCCACTTGCCAAATCTTACACCTATCTCTTTTGTGGCCAACCACGACCCAGACCCACACAGAAAAGGGGGTACTGTGTGTAGCTATGTTAACACAGTACAAAGCTCCCCGTCAAGGACACAAAGACCCTTTACTCAGAATCTCTCCTCACTACAGATCCATAACATTCCTATGTGTCTGCCCAGCCGATTGAAGGCCATGTCTGACCACCAAATACCAGAAGGCTGCTGCTGGATGGGCTTCTTGCTGATGCTACAAGGTTCAACCTCAGCAGAGAAGTATTCAACCCACTCCTTCACGCTGCGACCGGCTCCCCCACACCTCATCCCCAAAGGCTGCAAGAGGTATCAAGAAAAAGAATGCCAGTCAGCCCCAGCCGCACTGAGGAAGCCGCTAGAGTGAAAGCGAGGTTGGGAACAGTGATGCAGAATGTTGCAAACAGAGGAAAACGCAGTGAGACATTTTCCTTTTGCCTGCTGTTGCTCCAATTCCAGCTGCCCCTTCCTCAGCCTATAAATTTCCACACAAGTAATGTAAATTTACAAATAATACAAAAATCCCAGATTTGTAGGGAAGATTCTCATGATATTCGCATGTCTAATATTTAAGATGAGAATAGAATTCATACATGAATGCTATTCCTGGGCGTACACGGGCCCAGAACTCCCTGCTCATTTGAAAATCAACAAATAGATGGGAGCGTTGGGAATTGGACCTATGAAAACATGCTTTAACCTAAAAGAAGGAGATAGAATTCTGAAAGAAAAAAAGCAGGGGAGGATATTTAATTTTTTAAAAGTCTGGCTTCAGGAAATTAAAGTAAATGTTAGGGAAAGAATTGCTTTGCCCTTTAAGGAAAAGGATTTTAAAAGGTCTTTATAAAACAAGAAAAGAAATATGTCAAAAATACATGATGAAAGACATCAGTAAAAATTGAAGGAAAAGATGAAGATAATTTTCTTAAATGAGAAAATTTTAAAATATCACAGCTAGTCTGAAGCAAGAACATGGTAAAGTTCCCAGTTAGGTGGTCAATATATCATAAAGACAATTTGATGGGAATCCACTCTTCCCTGTTCACTCAGCTGCACCGTGATCCGCTGTGGGTGGCCGTCTGCTGATGCGACAGAGCATTTCCGTAAGAGTGTACGTGCAGGAAAAGCTGAGAGAGGCCAGCCCTCCTCAGAGACAACATGGCTGTGCTTTCTAAAAGCCCCCAGACATTAGGGAAAATACAAGCTAGAAATCACTAAAGAAAAATCTCAGCCAACTACTACATGGTTGCTTGACAAGGAATGCAACTGCTTTCCTTTACCCCATTTTTTGAGAAAGTTCGATGTTTTTCCTTTTCCTAGGACAGTTTATGTGTTTAGACATAGTCATCTATGGAAAAGAATTTCTTTCCCAGAGAAAGCACAACAGAGCAAGACAGGGCAGCTCTAGAGTTTGTATCCCAATTGCAACCCATCTAATGATCAGTTCCTCTTCCGAAAGGATTCGTCGGGGTGACAATCTGTCTTCACTTATTGCAAGAGGCAACTATTGCAAGGGACAACCCCACCCGCCAGCCCGCCTGTGAATCTCTCAGACTGTCTAAATGAATCACAGAGCATTACGTGACCCCTGGTGGACCTCTCAGAGCATCTGCTCAGTTTCAGGCTTATTAGCAGCTGATGATTTCACGAAGAATTCAACAACAATGAAAAAAACATTTGTTCTCATGTCTCAACAAATTCAGTTGTTATTCAGATAATTGGAAACAATCTATTCTTGGGCATCTTTTCTAAATAACATTTTCCAGTCCAGAAACGTATTTCTAAACTTCAAACGAAAGCCTTTGGAGCCACTAAAACAATATAACAGGCATGTAAATAAATCTCAGAAATGGAAAAGTCTCTCTTATAAAATCCAGAGCTAAAAACTTGATAACTTAGAAAAGGGAGCTTGGCCTTGCCAATGGGACTCATACATAACACTTTCAGACGTGCTTGGGGATAATAATGTCTCAGAATAGAATTCACTTAGCTGGGGGAAAATTTTCTTTAATTGATGATGTAGGAAACAAATGTTTTTGTTCCTGTAAGCTAAGCCATCTGATGATTTCTGTTAAAACTTCCTGGGATTTATAACTAAGTTTTATTCTTTTCTTTTTTTAACTGAAAGAGATCTGCGTTTTTGTTTTGGTTTTTTGAGGAAGATTGGCCCAGAACTAACATCTGTTGCCAATCTTGCTCTTTTCTTCTTTTTTTTCCTCCCCAAAGCCCCAGTATATAGTTGTCTATCCTAGTTGTCGGTCCTTCTAGTTCCTCTATGTGGGACGCTGCCCCAGCATGGCTTGATGAGCGATGAGTAGGTCCACATCCAGGATCCAAATAGTTGGGAACCCTGAACCCCGGGCTGCTGAAGCAGAAGGCTCAAACAACTGCTGTGCCAACGGGCCACCCCAAGGTTTGTGTTTTATACAAAAAGGTCTTCACTTGCTACTTCTCTCCCTTCCCCTTCATTACCTTCCTTCTCCCGCCACACAGATCCTGTAAGCAGCTGGTCTAGGAAATACGAGTTCTAGCTCATTTTGACATTAGAGCTTGATTTTTTTTTTAACGTTTCAATTGTAAGCATTTCAGGGATTTTTAGTCATTTTATCTATCTATCTATGATCTATTTATCTATACATATGCTGGCTTAACTTAAAATCATCTAGCACATCGAAAGCCTCTAATCAAATTGTCAGAGGAAGTAAAACACCTGCGAGTAATTTATCCCCTTGCATTCAGAAAACGACATCCCTGCTGCAGCTCCCTTTCTGCCCGGCCCTCTGGAGTCCAGAGGAGCGGACAATCAGGGAGGAATTCGGGAGGTGAGTCTGAGGCTCTCCTGCTGGGAACAAGGAGCAGCGATTAAGGCCTCACCTTGAACTCATCACCAAAATGAGTGCCAGGTGGACTTGGGAGGAAATTTTTAAAAATTAGACCAAGAAAACCATAAAGAGACCATAGATAAATTGGATCACATTAAGAACTCATTTTGCCAATGATAATAAAAATGCATTAAATCAATATAACCGAAAAGAGAGCGACTTCTATTTGACAACATACTGAATTTTTTTAAATCACATTCGTTTTGATCAAGTAATTTCACTTCTGGAAAATTAATTCTAAAGAAACGATGCTAAAAGCAGAAAAAACATCAATGGCAAAAAATGTATGTGGGAGGACAAAATGGATGTTTGAGAAATGGGGCAAAATTGAATACTTCATGTTCTAGATGGAATATTCCATTCAATGGCCTATTGGTAAAATATTTTCACAAAAATTTGAAAAAAAAATGGACATTGCTTTAGATATGAAATTGATGGAAAGGTTAAGAGAAATGCATATATATAGTAAAATTGCAAAATATATAAATACAAAGAAAAATATACATTTGATAAAAAGCTGAAAATGTTAACAGTTAATATCATTAAGCAATATTGTTCTAGGTGATTTTTCCTATGTCTAATTTTCCTATTGTTTCCATTTTTTATTTAATGTCTACACATTACTTTCATAAAAAATATTTAGAAATCTACATTTCTTTAAAATTAGGTAAAATATGGGTATAATTGATTCATATCAAAAGTAGTAGTTGTTTCTATTTAATTATCCCAGTTAATTTACAATTTGGATATTAAAAATCATTAAATATGTTCAGATTAATCCATTTTATCTCACCCAAACTGTCAAACAGAATTATCTGGATAAAAACGAAAAGAAAATAATTAGGTTTGCACTAATTTATTATAATAAATCCCTGTAGGACCTCAAAATTTGCTATTACCTCTCTATATTCCCCCAAAACACAAATATATACATGAAAAGAAGAGACAAAAATGCTGAAAATAGTTAATTGCATAAAATTTATACACAATATTTCAAATTTTGAATAAATATTTCAAAACAATGCAGATGGGTCTTTGAAAAAAGTAGGGTGAAAGTCTTTGAAATGCTCAGAAATAGTCCGTACAAGTAAAGATCTCTAAGAGAATGCCAAAAAAAAAACCCTCAGGCTGCTAGAAAAAATCCTATTATATATGCCATTTTGTCCATTTGATAAACACAAATTTTATCTGGTCAAATGGCCTCAGGCAAATTAGTGGACAGGTGACCTGATCTCACAGGCCTCCAGGTCCATCTCTGTGCGAAGGCTAGCCCTGGCATCTGGGTGCGAAGGCTAGCCCTGGCATCTGGGCCTCTGCTCTGTTCCCTGCCCTGAGCTCTAGGTCTGAACAACTGTCTGACAGCCCCTGAACCTCAGAACCCGCCAAGGGCTCTGGTTCCCCTTTGCCAGTCCAGTGTGCGGCCGATAGTAGGAGCTACCTAATTATTCGCTAATGGAGTAATGAAGAAATGAATGAATGAATGAAGTCCCTCTCCAAAGCCCCACTCCTGGAGTTGCAGATGGATTTCCTTTCTGCCCCATTGTCTGGTGCCATTGTTTATTCGCCCGTTTGCTGAGTCTCTAGTGTACCAGGTGGCCTGTTCCACAGACAGGGCCACTTCTATTTCAGTCCTGCACCACCCCGTTTGGTTAATGTACCACTAACCTTTCTGCAAACAAACCATTTCTTGTGTTAATTAGAAAATAGAGGTTTATATTGCGAAACTGTGGGAAAGTCCTGGACTTGGGGATGAATTCTTTGACGGAGAATCCTGGTGAATGGTAGTTGTGAACGGCTGAAAATGGGAACCTGCAGTGACAAGGAGAGTGGGTACCCCTCCGCCTGTGGCTACGGAAGGCGGAGCTGCTGATCTTCACCCAGAGTCCAGGATGGGCTAGGCATCCCTTTTCACACTGCATGATTTCTTTTCAGAACATCTGCGTGAGGATCTAATCTCCCTCAAATTCTCACTTCTTACCATGAAGCTCTAGGAAGCCTCTTAATTTCTCTTGGCCCCAGTCTCATAGGATCATCATGCTGGTTAACGTAATCACACTTAGTAAGTGCAAAATATAAGAAAAATGTTAATTTGATTATTATTACTACGCTGAAGTATTTAGGGGTGACACGTCATTACTTCTGAAACCTACTTTTAAGTGGTGTCGGGAGAAAAAGGATAGAGATAGAAAAAAGCAAATGTGGCAAAATGTTAGCAGTTTGTAAATCTGGGTTAGGAGTATACGATTTTGTGCCACCGTTCAATCAACATTTCTGTAGGTTTTTCAAAATAGAAAAAAAAGCTGAGAAAAAATAAAAACAAATACAATGTTATGACCGTGCCTCTCCTGGACACTACTGTGTGAACACAGGCAAGATTCTTACCCCTGCTAAGCCTGTTTCTTGAGAGGGAAAAATGGGAATAAATAAGCTATGCTTTAAATGCTCTTCAAGTATTTTGTGAAGATGGTGGTAATAGATGTAAAAGCTTTGGAAACCACAGAGCCCTGTCTGGGCACAAGGGTCACAGATGTGATCATTCGGGTAGCACCAGCTGATCCCTAGATCAACCTGGCTGAGCCTTCCCCCTCAGCCGTCAGGCCTCCAGCCAATCCACGCTGCCGCAGCCACCTTACCATTGCATATGCATGACGGGCCTCCCGGCTTCTCCCCTGCTTGGAGCACTGGCTCCGGACTCGCAGTCCCGTTCCTGAGAACTGGAGGGCAGAGCAACGTGCAGCGCCTGTTCAGGAACCTCCATTGGAGAAGCCCCCTGCCTGCCGGCTTCCCAGGGCCCTGCCTTCCCCTACTGATCGTTGCAGCAGGTCGGCTCCCATGAAACCCTCAAAGGCGTCCCAGCGCAGCAGAAGCATCCGGAGAAATGCCAGCCAGCACTACTTCTACCAGGAGTCCCTGCTGCTCAGGTGAGCCAGTCCCATCCTTTCGCTGGGCAGAGGAGGCAGGTATGTGAGGAAGGGAAGCCGGGGTCACTAGAGCCTTGCTTACATCTGACCAGAGGACACAGTCCCCATCCTGCCTGGTTCTCCTTCAGAAGGAACCAGGAAACTCCTTTCTCCAGGTTCTTGTACAACTGGGTTGGCAACCTCAGCAATGTGCACAGAGGACTCCACCTGATTGTTGACCAGGGGATCCGAATCCAAAAGCTGTACTCCAACCTGGCTTCATTGCTGGTCAATCCCACAGGCACGCTGTATCTGTTTTCTCTCTTTTTACTCAACCAGCAATGACAAGAGAGAGTAGATAACACATCTGTCATAATAAACAAGGTGTCTGTTGGAAAAGTCTTTAGGCTCGTTAGAAGTGGGGGGAGTGCTATTTGAATTGTTAAATATTTATAAAGGTATATTAAAACCTCCATTAATTTGGAGAAATTGGAGAAAATTCTTCATTCAGTAAGCAAAAACAATCTGAATTAGAGAAAAGCAAAGCAATTATTTTCTCTTACTTTTAAGTGCATCGTTGATCAAATAGACATAACCACCTCGTCTTATCTCCTCCTGAAAAGGCACATTAGGATTAGCATGTTAATTGTTACTGGGAATAAATTGTTGCTGTATGTTAAAAGAAATTGTTCTCCTAGAGAGTAACTATTTCCCTGAAATATTTGTCCACAAAATTCATTTACCTAATTTCTTGTTCATAGAAACTGCTGCCTATTCTGCATCCATTATCTCAGGCTTCAAATGAATCGAAGTGGGAATGTAGGGAGGGGTCTCTGGGTGACAGAGTTTGGTTTCTATTTATTTTACCTCCAGAGTTGAGGGACAAGGAGGTCTCTAAAATTGGCTGATTATTTCAATGATCCTGAACAAGAAATTGCTGCTATTTAGGAATTGTGTATAAGCACACTCGTCTCCTTTTACGGTGTCTTCTGATAGCTTTCATCCTGAGAAACCATTCTCTTTCACTGACCCACTGAATGTAACAAACGTGTTCCAGTGGGCTGCTCACACTGCCTAATTCTCTCTCTACCTCCCCGGATCCCTCTCTTTCTACACACACACACACACACACACACACACACACACTTCATACAGATGACCCTTGGGCAGTGAGATGCTGAACTTGCCCAGGGCAAGAATATCTTTGCTGGAAACAATTCTACTAATCAGATTTCCTCCTTAATGCCCTGATCCATTCAGCAACTTGGATGATAGCTTTAATGCTGATGAAACAGGGGACAGCAACGATCCAGAACAAATCTTCCAGAATATACAGTTTCAGAAAGATCTCATGGCAAACATTCGCTGCAGACCATGGACCATGGGACAGAAGCTGAGGGCATTGAGGTAAGGGCCTCGACAGCAATTATTGATTATTGCAGACGTGATTTCTGCTAAACCCCCTGCCCTGCCCATGGCAACAAGCAGGAAGACCCATGTGAGCAGTCACTCCTGACCTGACTTAGAGGAGTCACAAAGATGTCTGAGGGGTCCAGCTGGTCCAGACAGGGCCTCAAGGTGCCCTGTTCCTCTGTGCGCGTGCCTGTATATGTTTGTCTGGGTTGGGTATGTGTGTGGGTGGAAAATTTTCGTTTTCTACCTCCTTTTCAAACACTAGATTTTAATATTGCGTCTAGAGGTGAACAAGATAGGGTAACTCGCTAGAGACAGGTGTATAATCTAGAAGGAAAATAGATGTTAATTTTACCTGCTTGGCTGTTACCTCCCTCTGAGGGGAAAAATCTCTACAGGAAACCAGATTATCATCATACTCAGAGTCATCCTGGAGAGCCTGTTTAGACAATCGCAAAGAGAGAAAGATCTGAAGACAGATTGCCTGAATTTCGAGACTACCTCTCCCAGTCACTAGCTATGCTACACTGGGTAGTTTTCTTATTTTCTCAGAATACCAGTTCCTTTCTCTTTAAAGCTGAAGTGATGATGAAGAATAGCTCCCACCTCCTGCAGCAGTGTTTCCAAAAATGTCCACTGCTAAGCAATCAGGGTGCTGTTAGAGATTCGACACCCTTGGTTGCCCTCTAACCTACTGAATCGGAAATTATGGAGAAGGCCTCAGCATTTTTAACACCATTCAGGTTGATTCTTTTGCATACTAAAGCTTGAGTTCCGCTGATAGGCATTCAAGGACTAAGTGAGATAGCTCATGTGGATGCAGAGCATCACATCTGGTATACAGCAGTCATTCCCTGGGGTGGGTAATAATTGGTGATGCTGATGCCCGGGGTCACAGCAAAGGTAGTCAGCAGAATGGTGTTAGTGACCGCACCACTGAGCTACTCTGACCCAGGAAGTGGACCTTCCTGGAGAAACAGGTGCACCTGATCATCAGGCACCCACTGTGTGGACAAGATTAGAACCACTGTCGTATCTTTCTGTTCAGTGCCCTTCTCCAGATGTCAAGCAGATAGCCCTTTCTCTCCATCTGGATGCTCAGGCTTGCATTTCTTTCCCATCAAATCATACCTTCATTAGATTTCCACTCCAGGCACTGTTTTTCCAGTCTGGCCAAAGATGCAGCCTGCACCTCAGGTGGCTGTAGCAGATAGCTAAGGTCATCCATAGTTTTCACTCTCAGAGGTTTCCAATTAATTCTCATGTCTGTTATCAGCTCTCATCACTTCCACCTCTTTGAGTAAGGATGGCATTTTTCAGAGAAGAGGACTGATACTCAGAGATGTTGAGTGTCTTGCCCCAGGACACACAGCTTCTGAGTGCTGGAACTGAGCTTCAAAAACCTAGGCTTTCTGACTCCCACTCCAACATTCTAGTCTATTGAAACAGAGGAACTCTGCCAAAGGACTCATTGGAGCAATTTACTTTAAAAAAGGCGTGTGTTCCATTAGAATTTTTAAAAATCATACAGAAATGCTGATGATTGATGATTATCTGAACAGTGAGAGATTAAGCCTTTTTAACCTGCAGGAGGATCAGGGCAAATGATATCTGTTCTGTCAAGGCATTCAGAAACAAAAGAACAAACCAAGCCTTCTGCCGTGGTGCCCTCTCCAGCGCTCAGCTACAGCCCTGAGACGGCCGGCGCCGGCCTCTGAGCACCTGCATTTGTCATCCCCTGTCACACATGTCTCCTGTCCTCACCTTGAGAAGCTGCTGGAGCGACGCATTCACTCATCGTACCTTGTGAGCTCATCCCGGTGCCTCCACGGCGGGCGCAGAGCAGTGAAGCCTGACTGCGCGGGGATGGGGGCAGCGTGGCAGACACGGATAGAGCCGGCTCTAGCTCCCGGCCTGGAGCAACAGCCACCGGCTGGGGATCCAGTGCACGCTCGTTTCCCTTGTAGAGAAGCAAGTGGTCAGCGCCATTGAAATCAACACTGTCTGTGAAGGGGCCTGGGTTAGGTCCGGTCACCCCCACCTCAGTACCGGCTCACCTCTCTATCACAGCCCTGACCACACCCACTCTCTCGGTTATGATCACTTTAGGTCTCCGTCATGCCTGCTAGCTAGTGGGCTCTGCCAGGGCAACACATCTGTGTTACGCACTTCCAGATTCCACTATGCTTGACCCAAAATGTACGCAGGAAATGTTTGCAGAAAAAAAATTATAAGTAATTAAATGAAATAAATTATTATTTAATTTTCATAGGCCTCTATCTTTTAGATGCTGTATACGGTAGGACATCGACTCTTATCCTTGCCTGCATTTCTGGTTCTGACCAGAATGAAGCCAGTGTACTGGCTGGGCTATGAAGATAGGTTGATTGCAATGTAGGCAGACAGGTCCACAACCCAGCACTCTAGTTAGGTCCTGTTTTGAAGCGATCACTCTGTTTATGGAAAAGAGAATCAGCAAGTTCCTTGTGTCTCTCAAGGAAGGACTTGGAAACAGTGGGTGTCGCTAGGAGGCTGTTTGGGGTGCACACGCAGGGACTCCCAAACAGGTAAACTGGTGGAACTAGCACGTTGAGTGATTCAGAACTGAGTTCTCATAATCAAGCAGAGGGTGGGCAACCATGGATACTGATGATCTCATCAGTGTCGTATCAGATGAGGTCACCTTGAAGGTGACATTCATCTCTAAGAGTCTTCGACGTCAATCTGTCCTATGGCACTAACATTTATTTCTAATCCTGTTGTTCTTTTAGGCTGGATTTAACCGTCTACCTCAATGAATTCAGTCCATTTTCAAGGATTAATCATTTAGGCAGGGACATTAAATCAACTCTTCGAAGTGGTCAGTGTGTCAGTAGTTTGTTTGGGTTGAATTAGGTTGCTTGTGGCTACGCAGACACAGCTTTCTTGCTCCCATTATCCAGACACCACCGTTTTCTCGAAACAGATTCTCTGAAGCTTGGTCTGATTTTGCTTTCAGAGTATTGGCTGCAGGAGGAGGGCTGCTGAGATTAAGGGGAGCAGCTGAGACAGTCCTGCCTGCTGCCAGGATTTCCAAAGCTAATGGTCCCCAACCAACAACCAGAATCAGGAAACAGCTTTAAGAAATTTTGTCGTAACTGATTTTGGTATTAATTCATTATTTTCTATGATTTCATCCATTTAAATGTTAAAGAAAATATTTTTTAAGGGAGCTTTCTGGTTACCAAAAGTCGGGAAATGAAAGAGCTGAGTCCCACCACCCTCCCACAGCATCGTGTCCTATGTCGCTGGGCTACCTGCTCCCGGGGCACTTGCATATATTTCGCCAAGATTCTAAGTGTGATAACACGGTGCTCACCGTCACGTTTTTCTTCTCCCAGACGAGCGAAGGAGATTGTGCTGAAGTTTGAAGGGAGGCTGACCAGGACCCGAGGCTACCAAGCAGCAGGTGCAGAGGTAAAGAGCATACACGCGTGGGCGCTCCCACCCCTTCCTGGGGTCTCCGGGCTGGGGGAAGTGGCACCTGTCATTGCACTTGTCATCGTACGTGGTGGTGAATATCAGTCACGGGCGGCTGTGGAGCCGGACGAGCTGGAAGGTTTGCATTTCCCAAAACTCGGATTTTAGTCCGACGCCATCACTTACCGATTGTGTGACCCCGAGTAAGCCTAATTCATCAGGAAAAGGATATCTTCCCTTGAGAGAATGATCTAGTATCTTTCCTAACTTAATCTCACCCCTGTGCATAGATTTTATTCACTATCTCTCATAATGAAAAAGTTACACGCATATTCGCACGCTTATTTTATAACAGAATGCTAAAGTTTTTGTTCATTATTTTTCCCATTCAGTTCCTTAAAGCTAAACTTTAGTATATATTAAAATTATCTGTTTATAAAGACATTACAATAATTTTCATAAATGTTTAGAAGACAGAAAAAAATCATTTCTCCTTCCATGACCTCCTACTTCCTGATAGAGTGAGTAGCTTTTTAAAAATATCACATTTCTGTCATTGAATATATAATTTTCACATCAGAGTAATTATGGTATACAAACATTTTTGTCTTCTTTTTTCACTTAACAACATAACATAAGGATTTTTCCATAATGCTATGTAGTTTTATACTTATTGTTTTCAATGACTATATACTATTCCATCAGATAAATGTATTTGATTTAATTAGTTATTTGCCTGCTGGTAAATATTTAAATTCCCTATAATTTTTCATTATTATTAATAACCCTGCAAAGAAAATCTTTGCACATATAGCTTTTCCTATTTTTTTTTGAATACTTTCCCTAGGATAAATGTCAAAACTGTAACCACTATAGAAAACAGTATGATCCAATTTTTTTGACTCTTAATAAATATTAATAAATTATTTTCCAAAAGCCTTAATACTTTATATTGCCATCTGCAATGAAAGAGTTTGCTGTCTTCATAATACCTTAGCCAATATTGAATATTGTGTTTTTTAAAAGTTTCTTTTGACAGAAAAAAACTGACAGATGCACTCTTTTTAGATTCTCTGAAACAAAAAAAAATATTATTAATAAAGTTTAAATTAAAGCTGGTCATAAATTTTACATAACTCAAAAATTATGAAATATCAAAGAATCCCCAAGGTTCTGCCTTGGCATTCTTTTCTTTTTACTCTTCATAGAGTCTTTCTGAAAACGAAATCCGTTTTTATGACCAAAATTACTCATGACTTCTTATGCCTGTCACACTGTGATGGAGCTTATGGAATAAATATATGAAACAAAATCATCTTTTTATAAGCGTATGTGCTGCCAAGCTCTCTCCCTATTTTCTGTGAATAAACTGTATGAAATAACAAGGGAAAACCTTTGTGAAATAATATAAGCTCCTTCACTTGGGTTCAGACAAAAAGTAGTGGGACTGTCAGCAACAGTGAGCTCGATGTAGATTAAAGTGTAACTTGATGATGGGCTGAATTATTAGAAACAGAGTTTTTACAATCAGAAAGGTAATCCAAATTTTCAGCCCTACCTAGGGATTGCCCAGAAGTTTTCAGCCAGCACTTAACAGACACAGCCACCGCAGACCTTTCAGTATCACCAGTGGCCTTGCAGAAAGTGGTTCAATCCAGTTCAGTGTAGTCCATGTGCCACGCCTTGTGCTGAGCACAGGAGGTAAAGAAGGGGCTGAGACGCAGTTCCTTCTGTCTCCTGGAGATGCAGTGAAGCATCAAAGGAGGTCATCCTCCCACTGTGTCTTCCTAACACTTTGGGTCTTCTCCTCCCCATTCAAAACAGCATTCCTCCACCTTTGTATATTTATCATTTTTTTTTACACTGGAAATTTTGATATGGACCACTGAGGACCTACATCTGCTCCACCTGCAAAGTAGAGAAGAGAGAAGATACGTAGCCAGTCAGCATAGTGCCTGCTGCCCAGTGAGTTTTGTCTCTATTGATAGTCTTTGGTTTATATTATAAAAACGGTAACTGTTTTCCAAACAGTAAATTTTGTATGCTATAACCTCACATTCTCCCATGGCTCCCACCACTGAGATCCTAACCACACTAGCTCTGACTTTTCTCCAGAGTCACTGTTCCCGAGAGCAAGGCATCCTCTGGAGCCCTCCGTCTTTCCCACCTGCATCCTCGGTTCACATAGGTTTCCTCTTGATTCTGGCAGGAAAGCTCCGTGCCACAAACAGTCTACCTTTAGCACCAGCACATTTCTCTGTTTCTTATAAAAGCAAGGTCTGAGTGTGTGAGACCACCAGGACCCAAGAAGTCCCGTAGGCAGAAACGCAGCACTGGGCACATGGAACAGCAAGCCACAGGAGTCAGGACACAGGTCCTTCTGCCATTGTTAACCTGCTCTGGGTAAATGACTTTGAAGGTGATGTGGTTTTCATGTTTGATTCTTAAGATTCCTTCTAGCTCTAATAGTCTGTGTCCTTCGTTTCCCCCATGATACCAACAAGGGAGGTCACCCTTCCCAAGAGCCTTCATGATGTGATTGGGCCAGAATACTTCCTCCATGCAGGAGTTCAAGGCACCTGCCTACCGTGGTCTATAGAGTGATGGCCTCCTAACAGGCCCTCCTGCTGCCACTCATGTCCCTCTATGATCCATTCTCTTCTGGAAACACGGGAATCGGGGCAATCTTTGAAACAGTAAACCACTTCTGCCATCCTTTACTTAAATAATAGATAGATAGATAGATAGATAGATAGATAGATAGATAGATAGATAAAAAGGCTTTCATTACACTTAGAATTAAATCCAAATTCCTTCCCGTGGCCATTGCCACCTGACCCAGACGTTGTCTACCTGTTGGATCTCATCTCTCTCCTCTCTCCTCCATCCTCTTCTGTAAACTGCCCTGCTCATGCTAACCCACAGACTTGTACTGGCTGCTGTCCCCTCCTCGATAGCTCCTCTTCCAATTTATTATCTGTTTTTGAAATACTGACTTCTTTCCATTCAAGTCTCAGCTCAAGTATGACCTCCCCAAATAGACCTTCCCTGACCCCTTGTTCCAAAGAGCCTTCTCCCCGAGTCCTGATGGACTGTGTCCCCTGCAGCGCTGACTCATTTGGTGCTGCCTCCCTTCTACCCAGATGCAAACTCTGCACCCACTGGCGTCCTGCATGTCTTGTTCACTATTTGCATCCACAGTCCTGGAAACACAGCACAGGTGCTCAGTACCTACTCTGAATGGATACGATTTTCATAAACTAGAATACATGTTGTTAGAACACATTTATTCCAGGTGAATTTACAAGCCTTTCCAAAGACGAAAGAATGAGCTTATTCTTAGTTACCAAAACTCTATAACTCGGGCCCACAATTAGGACCTATTTCTTCCAAGTCTGGTTTTGGGATTTGTTTTGTTTTGTTTTTGCTTTGCTCTTCAAATCTTGAGTCATCTCCAAGTTTCAAGGCTTTTGCAATGGAGAATCAGTGCAAATCATCAGAGAAGTGTGGTGTGTTTTCCTGTGCCTCACCGAACCTTGGTCATCAAAAAATTACCTTTTTCAATCACATGTGCCTTTAGGTATAGACTCTCATTACCAGAATGGGTGTTGGGGGTCACTCAGTCCAGGGCTCTTTAAACTGAGTTCAGGGCTTCTCAAACAAGCACCAGAGGCTGGGGGAGGGGGCTTTGCCTCTCTGCCTACTAAAGCCCTCTTGCTTTAGCCTCTTGCACATATTGAAATTTCCGCACAATGTTAAATTGAAAGAGCAGTCCGAATACCGTTGATTGAATCCTGCTTCTTCTTGTACAGATGAGGAAATCGAATCTCAAAGAAAGAAAATAACTTCCCCAGGGGCACATAATAAGATAGAGATGGAGCTGGAGCCAGGACTCAGGCTCCGGCCTTCCCCTCAGGGCATCTTACACCTCAGGACTTGACAGTGGGCCAGAGCAAAAGCTTTCCAACCCCAAGCCCTCCCGGAAGGACGTTCAAGCAGCCAGCCTCTGGACGCTGCAGGAGATGGGAGATCGGAAAGCCTTGGTCTTCCTCTCTGCTATGGGAGATGATAAGCAAGTGAACAATAGAAAGGCAATGCAAGGGAGGATGTGATAAGCATTACAAGCGAGAACAAAAGTCGTTGCTGGGGGAGTTTACAGACAGAAGAATGGACTTCTGGCTACAGAGGATCTGTGTGAGGTCTTCATGGGAGTGGCTGTATCTGAGTTGGGTCTTGAATCATAAGCAGAAGATGAACAGTTCCAACTTCTGATAAAACTCAAACCGATTTTCCTTTAGAAGCAGCCGTTCTGGCCTCAGCAGACACATCCAGAATAACATTATTATGCGTGTCTGCATCAGGACCCTGTGCTCTCTTAGAGTTGAGAATGCTGTAATTACATTTGTAATCCTTCTTTCTGCAGTGATATCCTTTGCTTTCAACACAAATCCAGATTGTTTGTGTGTTAAAGTGGACAACCTGCCGATGTTGTGGGAGAGCAGGGCCAGTGTCAGGGTACATTCTGCTTTATTCTCCGTTGAGGAAAAGAAAAACTTTTTGACAATTGCATCTTAAACATACAAGACAAATTTTAGACCTTATCATGGCAGCCTTGGCCAGGAAAGAGGCTAGGAGATGAGCTGCAGCTGCAGGACAGGAGGCACAAAATGGGCAGGGCTCATTTCAAGGTATGTTCTAGACCCCTGTTCCTTAAACAGGAATGGGCATTGTAATCACCTGGGGAGTTTGTTAGCCATGTGGATTCCTGGGTCCCACTCCCAGAGTGGGGTCAAATGGGTGTATTTGGACATCATTCCTCAAGTAATTTCCACTGCTTCTTAGTCCCCACAGCAGGAATAGTAGGAATAAGGCAGGCTGCAACCCTAGAGAAAATGCACCTCAGTGCAAACACCATGGCTCAGAGCCCAAAGCAGGTGCCCTCCCCGGGGCAGGTGCACAGAAAAGACAAGGGGGCTGCTTTGGTCCTAGAGCTGCCTGCAGGCCTGTGAAATCATAATTAAAGGTATCAGACGGTGTGTCTGGGAGCTCCTCCTCCATTTAGGACCCCAGTACCACAAAGTCATGGCCGTCTTCACGAACGTAAGGTTCTCTAATCCTGCTCCCTCCTTTCCAGCTCTGGCGCAAGTTTGCTCGTCTCGCTTGTAACTTTGTGGTCATCTTCATCCCCTGGGAAATGAGGATAAAGAAAATCGAGAGTAAGTGTTGGCAGCTAGAGGAGTGGGGGGGGGGATGCTGTTCTAGTGGTCCTCACACTGGGCAGCCAGGGGCCCTGGCACACTCGGTGCTGACCTGGGCTGGACATGGGACAATGGAGATGGAAGACACGGTGTCTGTCCCTCTCAGCACCCAGGATGGAAACAGTCCCACATTCTGCTGTGGCTCTGCTGTTCTCTGTCAGTCCACTCATTAGTCAGACACAACACGCACCCAAAAGGATCAAGTGAAAAACTGTGTAGATGAATGAGGGTAACATGGGCAATTGCAAACTAAAAATACAAAAATCTGCATTTTCATAGAGATGATTGTAATCATTTAGAGAACATATCCTAAAAAATAAATAAATCGCATTCACAGTCAAATTTACAAACACACACACGATACAAACACACAATACACAACCCACAATACCAGGAATAAACTTAACAATAAATCTGAAATAAAGAAAATTGTAAAACTGGACCACAGAATATAAGGAAAGTCTTTTGGGGCTGGCCTAGTGGTACAGCAGTTTAGTGCACGTGCTCCGCTTTGGCGGCCGGGGGTTCACAGGTTCGGATCCTGGGCGCGCACCAACACGCAGCTCATCAAGCCATGCTGTGGCGGCGTCCCATATAAAGTAGAGGAAGATGGGCACAGATGTCAGCCCAGGGCCAATCTTTCTCAGCAAAAAGAGGAGGATTGGTATCAGATGTTAGCTCCGGGCTGGTCTTCCTCACAAAAAAAAAAAAAAAAAAAAGAGAGAGAAAAGTCTTGTGAGGAGACATAGGATGATTTCATATTTGGAAGATACTGTTCTTCACAATATCAATTTACAAGTTTAATGCAATTCCAACAAAAATCTCAATGTAATGTTTTTTGTACTCAACAAAATGATCATAAAACTTATGTGGAAGAAAAACATCTGAGAGACTAATTGAAAAATGTTTTAAAGGGAAAAATGTAATGAACTTGTATAACCAAAATGCTAAAATACATTATAACAGCTACCACAGTTGAAACAGTGTAGCACAGCGCCTTAAATAAGGCTGGAACAATTGAGTACACTAAGGGTAGATCCTTCATTTTCAAGTTCCATTAAATATTTAAATGTAAAACAGGAAACATGAAAAACATGTAAAATGTGAAAGAATTAAAGGAAATGTAAGTAATGTGATCTCAGAATGGAAGTCTATCTCATTATAAAAGTAAAGAAGGAAATCATAGAGGAAAATACTGTTATATTTGGTTACATATAATAGAAATTTTACATACATAAAAAATAAACAAAGCTAAAAGTTAGATGACAGGGGCCGGCCCGGTGGCGCAAGCGGTTAAGTGCGCGCGCTCCGCTGCGGCGGCCCAGGGTTCGCTGGTTCGGATCCCGGGCGCACACGGACCCACTGCTTGGCGCGCTGTGGCGGCGTCCCATATAAAGTAGAGGAAGATGGGCACAGATGTTAGCCCAGGGCCGTCTTCCTCAGCAAAAAAAGAGGAGGATTGGCGGATGTTAGCACAGGGCTGATCTCCTCACAAAAAAAAAAAAAAAAAAAAAAGTTAGATGACAAATTGGGGGGAAAAAAACATTTTCAACATCTAAATGGAATTTAGCACTTTCATACACAGCTGGTGGAAATGCAAATTGGGACGGTATTTCTAGAGGAAAGGTATAATTTGTACCAAAAGTCTTTGAAATGTTTATACTCTGATACAACTTTTCCATTCCTTAACAACCAGAGCAAACAGCCACAACAGAATGGATGCCCAAGGCTGTATGGACGCCGTCGGTCCCCACCGGGATCCCCTTGCTCAGCTGGTCCGTTTTTCTCAGCTGCTCTGAGTGCTGAGTGCTCTGACTCATTACTGCTCACTTCCTTAGGTGATAACACTCGGCCTACACTCTTCCAGATGTTGGGCATACAGCACCCGGACCCCCGCCCCACTGGAGAGCCTAGAGGCAATGACTGATGAGGGGTATTCCAGTCCAGTCCTTTGTTCAAAGTCCAGCCAGCTCTGAGGTGCAGCTTGCCCTCCAGAGCTCCCCATGGCCAGGCTAAGCCAGGCTCCAGGGGAGAGCTCGTTCTCGCTCAGCTGTTTGCCCTGATCCCTCACCCTCTTTATCCTGAGAGTGCTTCCTCAATATGTCGTGTTAGTTGAATCTTTTTCTCAGGCTCTGCTTCTAGGAAACCTGATCTCAGATAGAAATTACTTGTTGTGGAGTTATCTACCCTAGTGAATACCCCACCTAGTGAAAAGCTGGAACCTTCCTAAATGTCAAGTAGTGGGGGATAGGTTAAATAAATTATGGAAAATTCATTTGATGGAACAATAAAACTCATTTTATAGCAGAATATTTTTTTGCATGAGAAAATGCTTGTAGTATATTGATAACTCAAGATGTATGTTAAGAGAAATGTCAATTTTTACACAAAAAATTATACATATAGAATAATAATGGAGGGTTACACTAAAAGTTTACTAGAAGCTAATTCTAGTGGTGATTTTAATTTAGTGATCTTGCAATAGGTAACTTTTTTGTTTTCTTTGTGATTTTTTGTGTTTTCCTACTTATTATGACAAACATAAACTAGATCTGAAGTAAAAATTCAATAGAAGTTATCTTTTTAAATTTATAGCACAAATTCACCTGCTCCAGAAGTCGTCAAAGTATTATCCACATCTTCATCTAACTTCTTCTGTGTTCCCTTATTTTCTCAATAGAAATCTTTTTTTAAATACACTTCTTATTTTAGAATAAGTTTAGATGTATAAAAAAGTTGCAAAGAGACTTTCCATAATCGCTTCACCCGGTTTCCCCTAATGTTAACATCCAGCAAATTGTTATTTATCTTGAAATTAAGACAAAAGAATCCTTAGAAAAATTCTTGGAATTCTCAGAACTATGCAAAATGAAGAAGAAATATAATAAATTCTCAAAAGATGCTGATACTTCTGAACATACATGTAATGTTGTAAATTTGATAAACGCATTTTAGATGAATACGTCATTAGGGAAATTATTAAATTAGGGATTTTTTTCTGTATATACAACTGGTAAATATTAATGAACATCTTGATGCATCTAAATGAGCATTTGGGGGATTACTGACGGTACAATCACGGCATTCTTAGTCTATGTCCTGCTGATATAAGAAAAATTACAGTGTAGCTTTACGGAGGACTTCTTGCACTGTGAGGGTTTCATATGAACTGTTCTTATTATCTTATCTTTCTTTAGGTCATTTTGGATCTGGTGTTGCCTCCTATTTCATATTCTTGAGATGGCTATTTGGAATTAATATTGTGCTCACGATTATGACAGGTGCTTTTATTGTCATTCCAGAGGTAAGAACCACTTCAAGAGAGAAAAAAAGTGCCATTCGTTAAAAAGAAAGGATATTAGACCAGTGGCATGAAACGACTTAGCATAAAATGAGTACCCTCGTTGTCGGTGTGGGAAGGAGAATATGTGTGTTAAAACAGGCTGCGGCAGACTTTGCCTGCAAAGGGCCAGAGTCAAGATTTTTGGCTTTGTGGGCCACACAGTTTCAGTAACGACGACTCACATCTACCATGTAGTGCAGAAACAGCCATATTAGGACAAAAACTAATGACTGTGCCTGTGTCCCAATGAAATGTTATTTATAGATACTGAAATTTGAATTTCATATAACTCTTATGTGTCACAAAATATTATTATTTTGATTTTTTTTCCAATCATTTAAAAATGCAAAAATCATTCTTAGCTCTCGGGCCATACAAAAAGAGGTGATAGGCTGGGTTTGGCCTATGGGCCACTTTGCCGCCACCATGTTAAAATAAAACCCCTTCTTCAACTAAACTTCATCCTCACAAAGTAAATGGGTCCATTTCCCATACCAATGTAGAAACCCAGTGACCTCAAAAATCCACCCACAGAAGCCATGTCTGGCTCAGAGAGAGTACACTCAGGTGGTCCCTGACCAGGCAAAAGGAAAATCTGGCCACCCGTGCCTAATTTTCCATCAGTGAGAATCAAACAGATATCCACCCCCTAGAGGTCTCTTATGTGCAGCGTCTTCTTGGATGCATGGAGATCAGCCGCCCCTTTCTTCTGCCCGTCCAACCAAAGGACCACATGACATCCCTTGCTCTCTCACCAGCTCATTGCAGGCCAGCCCTTTGGAAGCACGGCCAGCAAGACCATCCCCAAGGAGCAGGTTGCATCTGCCCAAGACCTGGACACCGTCTGGTCCCTGGGGGTGAGGTGGAACCTTGGCCACACTCTTATCTTGGGGGTCATAGTGAATGGGCTACAGTTCTGGGACTGGGAGTCAGAAGTGACACGGAGTGCTTTCTCTGCAGGGTTACCTCCAGTACTCAGTCCTCTTCTACGGCTACTATGGCAGGGAGCGAAGGATTGGCAGAGCAGGCTACCGGCTGCCCTTGGCGTATTTCCTGGTGGGGATGGCAGTATTTGCTTACAGCTTCATCATTCTCTTAAAAAAGTATGACTGCTTAGTTTCTCAAAATACCTGCCAAGAATGCTATGTATGATCTCATTTAATTTCGTCAATAACCCTGTAAAGTAAAGGTGTAACTGTACCCATTTTACAGATGAGGAGACCAAGGCTAAAAGAGAAACAATCATTTTAACCAACACTAGCTGAACACTTGCTACTTCATGCCAGGTTCTGAGTTGGTTCTGGAGAGACAAGAATCATACAGACTTACCAGTTAATGTCATTCAGACAATGTAGTAAGTGCACAAATGGAGGTGTGAACAATATGGTCTAGGTGACCAGAGGTTGCAGAAAGCAAAACACCTTCCTGTGGCCATATGTTTACCTGTGACCCAGCTACAGATGCTGTGAAGTCTGAGCTCGTCTGTGTCGTGATGCAGTTCGCACATCTAGCTCAGCATTGAGAGGAGGCACAGTGCAAACAAAACGAACTGGCTGGGGTTAGGAATCGTGCACCACCCCCACTGCGAGTCCTACAGCAACTCCCTGTCCCTCTCTGGGCCTCATCTGTAAAATGGGCAGATTGGCTCAGAAAATTGCCAGCTTCCCTTCTGGCTTTCACATTCTGTGCCTCCACGTAGGAGCTAGACAAATGCAGCCTGACAGCAGCTCTGAGCCCAGGGAAAACCGGGTCCCTCCCCATCTTGGCTCAGCTGCTCATTCTCTCTGATTTGTGCTGCTAGTTTGTCTTCGTTGCCCTGCCCCTTGTGGCATCTTAGCAAAGTGCAGATAGATGTGCTCGGGATAAAAAAAGATAAAACAATCATCATCATCTCCGCACAGAAACCTGAGGAGACACACAGTGACTCGGGCCTTCAGTTCACAGGAAGCTTTCCAGCTGACTTGTGGGTGGCCTCAAAACCCACCTAGGAGACAGGCCCCTTGCCAGATGTCACAACTTAAGAGACCAATTGAAGCAGATTCAGGAGGAAGAAATGTGGGTGGAGAGGATGGAGAGGAGAGGTAAAAGCTTATGACAGGAGAAACAGTCTAAAGGACAGGGGACCTCCACCTGAGGAGGAAGCCTGACTCCTGCCTTCAAACGCATCTAACGGAGCTTCCTGTGCACAGGGCCCCGGCGTGCCCTGGGTGGCCCCAAGGGGTGGTGTCTCCCTCCATGGGCAGGGCTCCTAGGAGACTGGCTCAGCTCAGAGGAGAGCATTGCACCTCACAGTCACAGCCGCAGAGCTGGAATGGGCCGGCTCCCGGGCCACACATACCTTCAGTGGCCTCCCGGCCACCCCTCTGGTGGGACCACTTGTCAAATAGACTCACCCAGTAACAGGCCATTCCTGTTTTCAACTGTTCAAAGGGGTTGGCTGAGGACACAGTGGGGGCTGAATCCAGCCGGTGCTCTGCTGCGTTCACCCAGAGGGGCGGCTGGTTCTAAGTCACCCCGGGCTCTGTGTGGGCTCACAGTGGCCCCAGTGGCCCAGCCTGTTCCTGACACTGTTCTTGCATGACCTGCTCTGGGTCCTCTTTTGCAGGATGGCTAAGAACTCCCGCACGAGCCTTGCCAGTGCTTCCAATGAAAACTACACCTTCTGCTGGCGGGTGTTCTGTGCCTGGGACTACCTCATTGGGAACCCAGAAGCTGCAGAGAGCAAAACAGCTGCCATCGTGAACAGCATCAGGGTGAGTGAGGAGCCTGTCCAGCTGCCGAGGGAGGGAGCGTGGAGTCAGGGCTCTTCACACCACCACCTCCACAGCGCGGGCGAGCGGCTGGCCCTCTGCTGGAAGTCAGTATGCTCCTCTTCCCAGGGTGCTCATAGACCAGGCAGCCGACTCCACAGTGAGGAGACAGGCCCCGCCATGCACCAAGCAAGCTGATGGAGTACAGAAAGGAAATATTGAAACTTCTCTTTATTTTTATTTTTTTATTTCGTCCTTCTAAAATTTCAATTTGTGTATTTTTGATAATTCGCATAATGGTTACTACCATGTTGCATGTAAATCACTTGTAAATGAGTAAATACATTTTAGTGTTCAGAAGACAATGCAATCAAAGGCATTCAGAGACTTGGGATACTGAACAGCACAGACGGCTAAATGGTGCCCCCTTTTGAGAAAAAATTATTCAGATCATTTCAATTATCTAAATAATTTACTCTTTCATCTCCTCTTTCCAATTCCCGATTTCCTTGTTCATCTGTTTATTATTCTATAAAGCATTTGATATCAATAGAATCTTACAAAGTGAAGTCTAGACATTGAGATTATAAATAAAAATATCAGATAAATCATTTCTTTTCATAAAATGTTTCTAAAGGTTTATGATTAATGATAGTGCTAAGCTTTGAATGCCATATGTGTTTTCCCTTAAAGGAGGCTATACTGGAAGAACAGGAAAAGAAGAAAAGCAAAAACCTGTAAGTATTAAGACTCCTCAGACTGAATTCCTTGATAAGCTGTTTTAATTTGGTACCAAAATTGCCGGACTATCTAGATCTTATTGTCACACATTGTCAGGCAGCTCTTCTTTCTTCTTAAAATCTGTCCTTGTAGTGGCGTGATGTGTGGGAACTGCAGTGTTTCAACAGCAGTACCCAGGAGGGGCTCCTCCCTCCACAGCTCCCGCCACGGTGAGGGGTCTGAACTTGACCGGCTGACTCGTCTTTTACTTACCTAATAAAAGAAGTATTTTTAACACCAATTTCTAGTTTGCTAAGTTAAGCCAAGACTAATTTTATTTAGCGACAAGTCTCTAAAGTCATGGGCACAAACAGTATCCAATTCCTGTTGACAAGACTTCCAAGGTGACTTCTCTGGTTTGCAGTTTTGCTCGAAGTTTTGATGGCTGCGTTGGTGAGGGTGAGGCCTTTCAGCTGGAGAACCCATGATACGGAAAGGCGAGGACCTCATGGGGCAATGACCTCATGGGGCAGACGTGTCTGCTCATCTGATAGCCTCACTGGTTCGTTAGCCCCCAGGATAAGTTTCCACAATGCAGGAAGCCCGCCCAGAGGAATGCTGTAGATGTGGGGAGTTGAGGAAACACGCCCAGCCCCCGAGAGAAAGCAGGGTGTCGTGGCGGGAAGGACTCTGCATAGGGAGTGGGCAGACAGATTCTAGCCCTCTCGTTGTCCTTAACTTCCATGACCTGGGAAACGCCCTTGGCCTTTCTGGGCCTCCACTTCCTCACCTGGGACGTGAGAGGGTGCGACTCCATCAGTGCTCCTCAGAGGGCGGGGAGCGCCCACCCACATCAGAACCTCCTTCGGGGGCTGACAGTGCAGACCCCTGTGGCACCTACCCCAATGTGCTAAATCAGAATCTCTGGGAGTGGGACACAAGAATCCACATTTTTAACAGGTCTTGCAAAGCAAGACTCACAGGTGATTTTTATGTTCCCTCAAATTTGAAAACTACAGTAATCCTAAATCCATTCCAGTTCAAAGATGTCTAATTCAGTGATTCATTATTACAAGCAAACAAATCAGCAGAAAATCTGTTTCTCATCTCTCTTTCACAAACAAATTCTGAATCCCCCTGATTCTGTGAAAACTTGAGGAAAATAGATGTGTGATAGGCATCCTGGGTTATCCAGGATACTATAACAGGACGTGGAAGGAAGAGGGCAGAGAAAGGGGGAAACTGACACTTGACTGGCGACCTCACCCAGGGCCACCACCTGCATTTTCTGGTGCAATCACCACAAGGAACATCAGTTGCTGTGGGGGTAAAGAGGGGGCTCACAACTGCATGACCTGCCTCAGGGGACCACATGAGTAGAAAGACCCTACAGATGATGACAGCATGGCCTGGGGCCATGAGGGAGTGAAGACACATCAGGATGATGTTAATGGACCTCACTCTCTCAGGTTTTCTGTCTCCAGTGCTCTGTGATTCTGTATCTAAAGCTTTCCAGGAAGACAAAGCCACATTTATCATTTCACTTGGAGTGAGTTTCCTCATTGGACAGATGAAGGGCCGAGACACTTGTAGAGCGAGGTGTTGTGACCTGTTTCAGGTCACCCAGAGAGTGGACTTGCCCTTTATGGAGGGGGTGGGACACCTCTATTGTGCCCCTCCCAATCTTTCTGGCCACACCTCTTTCTCCAGCCCCTGCTGCCGGGCAGGGCTATGTGGCTGCCACAGTTGTGTGCACACACCGCTCCTCCCTCTCACTGGTACCTACTGCCTGCTGCCCTGGGGGTCCTCTGAGGCTGCAGTGAGGGGCAGCTGGTGGGCTGGATTTATAACTCATTGTTGATCTCCACGGAAATGAGAAATTCTGAGGGGGATAAAAGAGCACCGAGTCTTCAAGCAGAGGACCCACTTGGTGGAAAATAACTCAAATTGTCTGTGCATTGCGGTGCCCTGCACAGAACCCAGTGTCCCCATCCTCATGCCAGCCTCCCCCCACAGAGGAGTGACCATCTGCCTGAGGGTCATCGCCAACATCCTGGTGCTTCTCTCACTTGCGGGGAGCATTTATCTCATCTACTTCGTGGTGGACCGGTCCCAGAAGCTGGAGCAGTCGAAGAAGGAGTTGACGCTCTGGGAAAAGAATGAGGTACCCACACAGAAGTAGCCTGCCCATCTGTTTCCACCGTGTTTCTTAATGAGTTAGCTAGAAATATCTCCATGGAAAAATTCAGTCTTCTTGTCCTAGTGCACGTAGTGCAGGGCTTTGAGCCAGATAGCAACACCAGGCTTGGCTGAATGATTTCACTGGTCTCAATCGGGAAAGACTGAATTCAAAAACACCTTCAAGCATTCACACAGTCTTTACCTTTGAATTTTGCTGACTGCCCTTTGCTTTTTTCATGTGTTGTTTCTTCACATACATGTTCCCAGAAATTGACGTCACCTGGAGACTTGCATTACCCACTGCATTGCTTTCCACTGTGCCTGTCAAAGTCGACCACGTGCCAACTACGGAACACTTAGTGGCTTCCGTATTTCTAAATTACAAATAATGCTTCCCAGACCAGTACCACACCAAGGGCTTGTGTTTTTATTTTTTATTTTTATTTTATTATTTTTTTAAATAATTTTATTTATTTTTCTTCCCCCAAAGCCCCAGTAGATAGTTGTATGTCATAGCTGCACTTCCTTCTAGTTGCTGTACGTGGGACGTGGCCTCAGCATGGCCAGAGAAGCGGTGTGTCGGTGCGTGCCCGGGATCCGAACCCGGGCCGCCAGCAGCAGAGCGCGCTCACTTAACCGCTGAGCCACGGGGCCGGCCCCACGGCTTGTGTTTTTAAATCTCTTTTCCCTCCATTTATGTGAATATTCCCATGAATATAAAATTACCAAGAGGAAGGTTATGAATAATTTTATACTTCTTAATATTTATTATAGGACTGTTGTCCAGAAAGCTTGGTTCAATTTACCTGTAAATATTTGAAAGGCAGAAATAGCACAAATGCCACCTCTCAGACCACTTCTATGAAAATGATGATCATCTGTGGGATTTAAAAAACAAAGTGTTGGGCCAGCCCAGTGGCCTAGTGGTTGAGTTGGGCACACTCTGCTTTGGTGGCTGGGGTTCAGTGCCCAGGCACGGACCTACACTACTCATCTGCCAGTGGCCATGCTGTGGTGGCAGCTCACATACAAAAAGAGGAAGATTGGCAGTGGATGTTAGCTCAGCAAACCTTCCTCAGCAAAAACAAAAACAAAATGTAGGCAATATGATGCTTACCAATTTATCCTCAATGTATGATAATTTCTCAAAATCTGACACTACATTAGGTAGTCTTTTCCTGTACCTCTTTCTATTTTATGTTAATTCAGTGGGTTATGTAAATATGTGCTTGTGTGTTTACAGATAGATAAACTTTTAAAGATATATTCAGAAATTATTTCTTCTCTTAGGTCACACATGAGCTAAATCTTCTCTTTTGCATCAGTACAAAGAAACAAGAGCCAGGCACAATTCTCTAGATAATTAATCTTCCATGTACAGAAAGAACATTAAATTACCTCTCAGCCTTCCCTTCTCTATTGTTAATTGTTGCAGTTATTTCCATCTTCCATCCAAGGTCAGGGAAATATAAACAGAATGACATGGTAATTGGAAGATGTGGCAGAAATGATAGTGAGTCCCAAATGGCATGTATGAGTGTCTTCAGATTGAGGAGCATTCCTAAAAGGAATGAACACATGACACAGTGGTAGTGGCCCTTTGAAAGCAGCTAATAAGCAGAGTTTGGGGCAGGTTTTCCATATAAGAACTGTGTGAGTCTCTGAATACCCACTGACCAGATATTAGGCTAAAACCAAATGGGAAGTAAGTGAGGCTGAGATGTGGAGCCTGGGGAACTCATGTCTGGCTTGCCCTCTCTCGGCAGGTGAGTGTGGTGGTCTCGCTCGTCACCATGCTAGCACCATCAGCCTTCGACCTCATTGCTGCGTTGGAGATGTACCACCCTCGAACTACACTGCGCTTCCAGCTGGCAAGGTATGGTGGCCCTGATGGAAAATGCCACATTGTAGGTCACCCGTCTGCCTAACTAGGGTGGGAACCTAAGTCCCTTGAGAGCCAGGGCTTGCTTCATTCCCTCAAAACTAGCACAGAACTTTCCCTATGGATGCATCTCCATAAAAGCAGGATGCCACAGGAGAGAAAGGCAGGAAGGAGGAGAAGGAGGATGAGGAGGCAGGGGGAGTGGAGGGGGCGGAAGAAGAAGGACCGGGAGGACAAGGATACAAGAAATGGATGAAAAGGTAATGAAGAGAACAAGAAGATGAGGAGGAGTAGGAGGAGAGGGAGGGGAAGGAGAGAAGAAGAGAGAGAAAAGGCAGATACAAGAGAAAGAGGCCCAAGAAGATGATGGAAAGCCTGCCCAGTTTTCCTCATTGTTGAGTCCCGCCGTGGATTGACTGTGAGTGGTGAAAGAGACCCATGCTGTTTTTCCAGATGTGAGATGAACATAATGCTTTGCTCATAATTCCCAAAAGCATAGACTCAAAGAGGTTCTGGTGGATACGCCAGGGAGCCTCTGGGGTCGTGCCAGGATGGTCAGTGGGTGTGACAGCAGGTGGTGAATGCAGCCCTGAGCAACAGCAGGCTGGCGGGTCTGAGGGGATGTCCTAGGACACAGCCCGTGTGGGTCAGAACAACCACATTTCATTTCTAGTGCTGGCTTCATCTCTGTCTTCCTGAACAATCCACTTCTTCCTGGAGTGTAGTCTCCTCATGTGTAAATGAAACTAGCAGGTTTGGGGGAGTTACTGTTAGATTAGATGTGGCAGAGAGAGGGTGCTGTCCGAGCACTGCAGACTTGCCTCCCCCGCCCTGGTCCACATCTCTTTCATCATGTTTTCCGTGTTTTCTCTTGCAACACTTGGTTGCATTCGAAGATCACACTCAATCACAGAACGAAGTTTCCACAGACCACTTTGGGAGGAGTTGCTGTCATTCAGGAGTCAGCAGATGTTTTCTGTAAAGGACCAGACGGGAAATATTTTAGGTTTTGCGTGTCATATGGTCTGTGTCACACCTGCTCAACTCTGAGGCAGCATGAGAGCCACCATCGACAATACACAGATGAGAGCGTGGCTGTGTACCTCATGACTGTTACAGAATAGGTAAGGGGAGGATTTGGCTTGAAGGCTGAAGTCTACGACCCCCTGAAATCCAACTGTCATTTCAAAGATAGAAAAACACGACTGGAAGGAGCGAGGGGTTTGTGGAAACCTCGCAGCCCAGGGGAGCTCTGGGAGGAGACTCGCCCCCGGGCTCTGACCCTGGGGCTTTGTGCTCCCATCAGCACCTCTTCTGATCTGGGAGAGAGAAGTGCCCTCATCAGCTCCTTCCTCACCAGCAGGCGTTGAGGAGGATCAATTCCATTATTGCATTTGGTCTAACAGCAATCCTATTATATAGATTGACCTCGTTACTCATGTTTAAAACTAGAGAAACAGAGGCATCAAGAGACTTGCCCCAGACAAATTAGGCCTAATTCTGGCAATAAGAGCAAGACAATTATTTTGGTTCCATTAACTAACCAACAGACCGTGTTACCTTTTATCCAAGGCACAGGGAAAACCAGAGGGATGGGCTACCGAGACAGCAGATGAAATCCTTCCGCTCTTCCTTCAGCAACGCCTGCCGAGTTTACTCCGAGGAGCTTGCCCTGTGCTAGATACTGTGCACGCAGAGAGCAAAAGGTCCTGGCACAAGGTCGAAGGGCAGCACTCCACAATTTCACAAGAAAAGCTGATGCGCTGTCCTGATGAGGCCCCAGGGAGACGCCTCTCCCCCGGTTCTCTGCTCACTCCACCACGCAGGCAGTCAACTCTGCACCCGAGAGATGAAGGGGGGGCTGTGGGGATGGGCCACTCGGCTTCAGCTGGGAGTCTTTTCCTCGGAATCAAGCCACTTTCTCTTTTTCATCAACTGGCATCGGTTTCATGATTCTCAAAGCACTAACCACCGTCCCTGTGGGGTATTTGTAAACCTGCCATTTTCCTTCATCATCTCATTTTTTCCAGACACGTTTCTGATAAGACTCAAGGCTGCATCCAGAAATTCCATGGGTTTCCGAAACCTTCCAACTCAGGGGAAACTGGCATCAAGTTTGACCATTGGCCGATGGAGGCTGTTGCTCTCAGATTCCGTCCACTCCCAGCTGCCCACGTGCTGTAGCTGTGCCCACAGTCCCTCTTGCTTCAGCCCCACAGTGCCCTGTGGGGTTCAGCCTGTGCTTCAGAACCCCCCACTGAGACCCTGAAATTGTACCCTGCCTCCTCCTAACTGCGTGAACTTGAACAGGCCACTTAGTCCTCCTGGTGATTCAATGTACTTGTCCCTTAAGTGGGGATAATAATAATACGGACCTCACAGAGTTGTGAGAATCAAATGAGTTAATGCTGGAAAATCACTTTATAAACCAGAAAGCATGACACAAACACACATATAATTTACACTATGCTGCAGGACGCCCCTTCCTAAGCTCACCCTCTTTCTGCTGCAGTAGTGGTTCTTACATGCTGATCCAAGGAAGGCTACAGTGGAATCTTCTTACCTGAGAAGGCTATAAGAAGATTCCCAGACCCATCCAGACCTACGGAAGCAGGGTGGATTCGGGAATTCTGTATTTTTTAAATGCACCCAATATGATTCTGAAGGAAACCAAGTGTGGCAGCCGCTCTCTTAGCGTAACCAGGGTAGTCACTTCTAAACTGTGGTGGGTCGAGGACCATGGACTTTTGTGTGGTGGGCTGTGTCTCAAGGTGGGCTTGTGGCTTCCAGGGTCCTTGTGCTCTACCTGGGAAATCTCTACAGTCTGATCATCGCTCTCCTGGACAAAGTCAACAGCATGAGCACTGAGGTGAGTGCTCCCCGCTGGACAGTTGCCCACCCAACCACTGCCACACACATGCAAGCACACACGCACACACACATGCATACACACACAGGTCATCTTCATTGTTGTTAACATCAGTGCTTACGCTTGCACTCCATTCATCATCTTCAAAACTCAACTCAGTTGTGGTCTTCTCAAGGCGAGGATAGAAAAATTAGCCCCATTTCCAAGATAAAGAAACTGAGGCCAGGGTTTGTGGCTAGTGAGTGACAGGGCTGGGGTGAGACCCTGGGTCTTTGGCTCCAAGTCTCTTTCCACAATACTACCCCATTTCCTTGAATCCCATCGGAAGAAGCTATGAAAAGCTATTGCAAATGACCCCAGGAAGAGTGGCTGGCTGTGAGACTCATTTAGAAAGCTGGGAGAAGATAAGCACTCCTGGGTAACTGTTCAGAGTGGGCCCCCATCCCAAACCAGCAAGAGTATCCACTCCCAACCCAGAGTAGCTTTGGAGCTCCACCTGTGAGGACATCCCAGATGGGGGTGGAAGGGAAGGCAGGGAGGAGAAGGAGGTTTCTCAGGGCTGTTTGCTCAAGCCACACCAGACCAGCATCAAACTCAGGAGGCTTATAAGGCAGACGAGGTGACGGTTCTGCATCCAGGCTGTGATGTTGCATAGACTGGGTCCTCACCTGCACTGACTTGCAAAGTGACCTTGAGTGTTCCACTTCAATTGGCTGAGCTTCAGTCTCCTCATCTATAATACAGATAATTATTCTTACCCGACACTCTTGTGAGGATGAGAAGATGTAACGTATTAACCTGGAACAGTCTCTGACACTTACTAGGGACCAACAAATACTATCCATTACAACTCTATGTTCATTATTGGGGTCAACTCTAGTCAAGTGGCTATCTACCACGCTGGAGGCAGAAGGGGAGAGAGAGATGGAGACAGGGAGAGACAGAGACACAGAGAGACAGGGAGATTACTCCCAAGCAGTGCAATGACACCCTTGGTATCCATGGTGGGTCCTTATTTACAGATACATGGACAACCTTCTTTTCTTCCTTCCCTCCTTCTCTCCCCAGGAAGCTGCTACTAAAAGTAACACAAGTCACTGGATAGATTCTACCATCGTCTTTGCCACCAAGGCAGCCCCTGAAGAAGAGAAATGGTCCATGCCTGGGCCTGGGATAGGGCTCAGGAGAAACAGCACATGGGCCCTAGAAGAAGCTAGCATCCCAACTTACACTTTGCCTCTCTCAGAGGCCAACAAGACCACTGTCTACACCCAGAGTCCGCAAAACCAGTGCTGGGAAACCTATGTTGGGCAGGTGGCTCCCTGTCTCCCTTATAAAGCCCTTTCATATCCATTTCATCACTTAACTCTAGCAAATCTCTGAAGTGTCATTATTCCTATTTTATGGAAAAGGAAAATAAGGTCCAGTGAGGGTTTATGATTTTCCAGTTCTCAAAGTTAATAATAATAATCAGTGCAAAGACTCAAGCAGTGTTAACTGTGTGCTGGAACCTAGTCTAAGTGCTTACTCCCATAAGAATCCTATTATTACCACCCTTATAGGCACAGATGAGGAAACTGAGACACAAGAGGTTAAATAACTTTCCTAAGGACATAGATAGTAAAGATCAGAACAAAGGCCCAAACCCTGGCATCTGTTCCAAGCTTTGAGCCCTGAACCACTCTGCCTTCCACCTTCGATACGTTGTCTTGTACAGAGAATCTCAGCTCTGAGGTATTATCCCATGGAATTGAATCACAGGCCTCCAGTAGTCTCCTGTGGCTACAAAACCACAGACCTTAGATTCTCTCCTGGTTTCGTGTAATGCTGGCCTTGGATATCAAAATTCAAGTTAACAAATATTTATTGAGCGTCCATTATGTGCCATTGGAGAGGACCCAGTGGTTCAAGCCCATGGGAATGAACAGACTGGGGGACCTTGAAGGGAGAGGTGGGTGGTGGGAGGGCAGGGCATGGAGGCGTGGTGGCATCCAAGAACGCTTGTGTTTCAGGAGATGCTGAAGCTCTCCATCATCGACATGCTCTTCACTGTGGCCAGCATCCTGCTCATAGACTTCTTCCGAGGACTTTTTGTTCGGTACTTAAGTGACTACTGGTGTTGGGACCTGGAAAGCAAGTTTGTAAGTAAGATGCTGTGTCTATTCAGGAAGTTCATATGGCTAGATGCACCCTTTTCTAATGACTAGGCTGGGAAACAGACGTGGCTGAGAGAAAATACGTGAGGAAAGAGGGAAACGGTATGCAAAGCTGAGTTTCCATTTCATTCTTACATTTTCATTATTTTATTTTATTTTATTTTTATACTTTTATTTTTTTTTAATTCATTTTTTCCCCCAAAGCCCCAGTAGATAGTTGTATGTCATAGCTGCACATCCTTCTAGTTGCTGTATGTGGGACGCGGCCTCAGCATGGCCGGAGAAGCAGTGCGTCAGTGCGCGCCCGGGATCCGAACCCGGGCCGCCAGCAGCGGAGCACGCGCACTTAACCGCTAAGCCACAGGGCCGGCCCCATTCTTACATTTTCTATTTGCTGAGATGGCCACACAGACAATGATCTCTACATGCCTATATAAACAAGGAAGTCTATGTATGTACTATAATTAACTGCTTTATGCAAAGAACTTTGGAGCATTTTTTGATGCGGAAGTTCATTTTCTCTTGTAGCCTGAATATGGGGAATTCAAAATAGCGGAGAACGTGCTACATTTAGTCTACAACCAGGGAATGATCTGGTAGGTATCAAAGCTTCTTCTTGCCTTTGCTTACATCTCATCTGGGCTAAGATTTTAATTTACTTCGTCTGGTTGGGACGTGACCATAATAAACACAATCATATGAATTAAGAAAGACATAAACATTTTCTAATTGAAATATTTCACATGTATAGTAATTTTTTTCTAAAAGTAATGGTTTTCTAAAAGCATTTTTCAGAAAGGAGTGATGAAGGAAATTGCCCATTTTTAGGCCACTGTGATTATAGCCAAAAAAATCTGCACAGGACCCGATAGAATAAGCTGCTGGGGAGGACTGGGGGAAGGCTGAGAAGAGGTCGCTAACCCCCCAGGAGGACTTCCAGGAGTGGCTGTGTCACAGCTGGGGAGCCTGGCCATTCCTGCCCTCAGCTGCCCACTGTCCCTCCCATGTGCATCCATATTTTCACTTAGACACTGAGCCCAGGGGCACGGCCATCTGCCAGACTGCAGACCCGTGCTGGGCGAGACCAGAAACTTGGGAAGACTGTCCACACAGGGCAACTTCCAGCCAAGGCAATCCTCTTCCTAAAGACGCCAGAGAACTGAGAGGGGTCATCTGGGCCACAAAGATGTGTGTGTCTGTGGGCTGGGCAGAGAGCTCCCTAAGTCACCCCTTCATCTCTGGTTTTACCTACTGGACCATAAATAGAGCTATTTGATAAAACACAAGCAAACAAAGAAAAAGAACAACTTGGATGTTCCATACATTCAGAAAACACAATCTCTCCTCATAATCATTCAGTAAAATGCATGTAGAATTGAGAGATATAAAGTAATATTCCTTCAATCAAATTCTATATTCTCCTAGTCCCCTTCTTTTGAAAAGTATTTTCACAAATACAGTATTAAAAATAATATGTAACATTTACTTAACATTTAGTAGATATCAGACACTTTTATACCTGTAGTAACAGACTTAATCCTTCAGAAACCCTACTAGGTTACTAGTACTATTTTCTCCATTGTAAATATGAGAAAACTGAGGCACAGGGAAGCTAAATGTCTTGCCTAACATCACACAGACAGTGAAATTCTTGCCTGCTGTCTGTGAGAAACCAAAAGTGTCTTTTTAAAAGCTTTTACTTATTAAACATATCCTTATATCTATACTTATCTTCCTATCACTAAATCTGAATTACACAAGTATTGTATGGATGCACACCCAGTATAAACAGATTTAGCCTCAATGTCAGAAGATCTGGATTTTGTTCCATCTGTGACACCTATTTGCAGTGTAACTACATGTCTGTTTCCCCAGACAGTCCAGTTCTTGCCTGTTGTCCGAGATCTGTCACTCTCAGAAGTATCTCCATGTGGATGATACGGGGTCGCCCTTTTGTTAGCAACATGTCTTTGGGCAAATCACTTAAATTCCCCAGACCCACCTTCCATGTCTATAAACTTTGGTCATTTATCCCTCCTTTCATGATTGCAGAAGGTTAAATGAGCTGAAATGTGAGAGGATGTTTAGCATATGCCCAACAAAATAGCTGCTTAACATATGTTGATCAAACCTGAAAGTCAGTAATTTATTAACGCAGCCCTCACCATAGACAGGCAAAACCTAGAGCCCCCCGAACTGTGGTGACCCATCATTTGCCTCTTCACCAGAAGAGGGCCTTTCCTCTGCTGAGTGTGAAGAGAGAGACAGTGTTCCTGTGCAAAGAGGATATTTTCAATCATCTGCAGAAGTTACCTGTCTTATCTCCGACGGTGGAGGGTTGGGGTCTCAGAGCTTCGGGGGTTTCTCTGGTCCTTTAAGCATAAGGTATAAATCTCAAGGTCTCAGAACCCTATTAGACTGGAAGACAACGTGCTAACTCGCCTCCCCTCGTGGTTCCAGGATGGGGGCCTTCTTCTCTCCGTGCCTCCCTGCCTTCAATGTCCTCAAGCTGATTGGGCTCATGTACCTGAGGAGCTGGGCTGTGCTGACCTGCAATGTGCCCCACCAGCAGGTGTTTCGAGCCTCCAGGTCAGTGGGAGCAAAGCGGGCTGCAGACAGAGAACTTGCATCATCCACCACACCTTGTCCAGGGCGACTTCCACAAGGGGGTCCCCAGCTTTCTGCTTATCAAAATCTTGTCTGTCCTCTGGTTTATTTCCTTCCTGAAGCCATTTCCAATGCCCCACCCTTGGAGTTAATCATTACTCCTCTTAAGCTCATGACATATTTTTTAAAACTTTTTGCTGAAGTTTAACAATCATTTAGAAAGTGCACAAATCATAAATATCAGTCTGATGAATATTCACCAACTGAACACGAGTACGTGACCAGCACCCAGATCAAGAAACAGATCAAGAACAACACCCAGAAGGCCCCTTGTACTCAATTCCAGTCACCACCAACTTCTACCAGCGTAATTCATTTTGCCTGGTTTTTGACTCCACGTAAATGGAATTGCACACAGGAGGAGCTCTTTTGTTTCTGGCTTCTTTCCCTCAATAATGTGCCTGTGAGGTTCATATCATTGAGGAAATATACCCGTATTTCTTTATCCATTCTACTTTCTTTTTATTGATGTCATAGTAGTTTATAACATTGTGAAATTTCAGTTGTACATTATTGTCAGTCACCCTATAAATGCTCCTCTTCACCCCTTGTGCCCACCCCCAACCCCCTTCCCCCTGGTAACCACCAAACAGTTCTCTCTGTCCGTGTGTTAGTTTATCTTCCACATATGAGTGAAATCATGTGATGTTTGTCTGTCTTTGTCTGGCTTATTTCACTTAACATAATACCCTCCAGGTCCATCTACGTTGTTGCAAATGGGACGATTTTGTCTTCTTTTTTGTCTTGGTGATGATAGCCATTCTAATGGGTATAAGGCGATATCTTAATGTTGCTTTGATTTGCATTTCCCTGATGATTAGTGATGTTGAACATCTTTTCATATGCCTATTGGCCATCTGTATATCTGCCTTGGAGAAACGTCTGTTCATACCCTCTGCCCACTTGATCATGGTGTATGATCCTTTTAATGCATTGCTGTATTCGGTTTGCCAATATTTTGTTGAGGATTTTTGCATCTATGTTCCTCAGCGATATTGGCCTGTAATTTTCCTTCTTTATGCTGTTCTCATCTGGCTCTGGTATCAGGGTGATGTTGGCTTCGTAGAATGTGTTAGGAAGTGGGTTATATCTTCCTCTATGTTTTGGAATAGTTTGAGAAGGACAGGTATTAAATCTTCTTTGAATGTTTGGTAAAATTCTTCAGAGAAGCCATCTAGTCCTGGACTTTTATTTGGGGGGAGGTTTTTAATTACTGTTTCAATCTCTTTACTTGGATTGGTCTATTCAGGGTCTCTATTTCTTCTTGATTCTGCTTTAGGAGGTTGTTTGAGTCTAAGAGTTTATCCATTTCTTCTAGACTGTCCAATTTGTTGGCTTATAGATTTTCATAGCATTCTCTTTAATCCTTTGTATTTCTGTGGTATCCATTGTAATTTCTCCTCTTTCATTTCTAATTTTGTTTATTTGAGCCTTCTCTCTTTTTTTATTAGTGAGTCTGGCTAAGAGTTTGTCTCAAAGAACCAGCTGTTTGTTTCCTTGATCCTTTCTGCTGCTTTTTTGCTTTCAATTTCATTTATTTCTGCTCTGAGTTTTATTATTTCCCTCCTTCTGCCAACTTTAGGCTTTGTTTTTTCTTCTTTTTCTAATTATTTCAGGTGTAGTTTAAGGTTGGTTATTTGGGATTTTTCTTGTTTGTTAATATGGACCTACATTGCTATGAATTTCCCTCTCAGGACCACTTTAGCTGCATCCCATATGAGTTGGTATGGTGTATTTTCATTTTTATTTGTCTCCAGATATTTTTTGCTTTCTCCTTTAATTTCTTCAATGATCTATTGGTTATTCAGTAGCATATTGTTTAGCCTCCAGATCTTTGTCACTTTCCCAGATTTTTTCTTGTAGTTGATTTCTAGTTTCATAGCATTATGCGTCAGAAAAGATGCTTGTTACGATTTCAGTCTTCTTAAATTTATAGAGGCTTGCCTTGCTTCCCAACATATGGTCTATCCTTGAGAATGTTCCATGCATGCTTGAGAATAATGTGTAATCTGCTGTGTTTGGATGGAGTGCTCTATATAAATCTATTAAGTCCATCTGGTCTGGTTTTTCATTTAAGTCCACTATTTCCTTATTGACTTTCTGTCTGGATGATCTATCCATTGATGTAAGTGGAGTTTTAAGATCCCCCACTGTTATTGTGCTTTTGTTACTATCTCCTTTTAGGTTTGTCAATAGTTGCTTTATGTACTTTAGTGCTCCTGTGTTGGGTGCGTATATATTTATAAGTGATATGTCTTCTTAGTGGAATGTCCCTTTTGTCACTATATATTGCCCTTCTTTGTCTCTCATTACCCGTTTTATCTGAAAGTCTACTTTGTCTGATATGAGTATGGCAACACTGCTTTCTTTTGTTTGCCATTAGCTTGGAGGATTGTCTTCCATCCTTTCACTCTGAGCCTGTGTTTGTCTTTAGAGCTGAGGTGTGTTTCCTGGAGGCAGCATATTGTTGGATCTTGTTTTTTAATCCATCCCACTACTCTGTGTCTTTTGATTGGAGAATTCAATCCATTTACATTTAGAGTGGTTATTGATATACAAGGGCTTAATGTTGCTATTTTATTGCTCATTCTCCAGTTCTTTTGCATTTGCTTTGTTTCTCATCCTGTGTATTTTGGACTACCAATTCACTTTGGTAGTTCCTTATGATGGTTTTCTTAGTTTTCTCTTTATTTATTGTATGTGTCTCTGTTCTGATTATTTGTTTAGTGGTTACCATGTGGTTTGTATAAAAAATCTCATAGATGAGACAGTCCATTTTCTGATGGCCTCATTTCCTTAGACTAAGTCGATTCCATTCCTTTTATCTTCCCCTTCTAAGTTATTATGGTCACAACTTATTCCATCTTGTGAGTTTGTGTTTAAAGAGATGAGGTTATATTTATTTTTGGTGTTTTCCTTCCCTTAATCTTTGATGTTGTAATTAGGTGTTTGCTAACCTATTCTGATAGAGAGCTGCAATTTTTCTGATTTTGTCTACCTATTTTTCTCCTTGCTCACAGCTTTGTATCCCTTTTCTCTTTTTTTTGTAAGGCATGAGGGCCTTCTTGAGCATTTCTTGTAGTGGGGGTCTAGCGGCAATGAACTCCCTTAGTTTTTGTTTATCTGGGATAGTTATTATTTCTCCATCATCTCTGAAGGATATTTTCGCTGGATAGAGTATTCTTGGCTGAAAGTTTTTGTCTTTCAGAATTTTGAATATAGCATTCCACTCTCTCCTAGACTGTAAAGTTTCTGCTGAGAAATCGACTGAGAACCTGATTGGAATTCCTTTGTATGTTGGTTTTTTTTTGTGTGTGTGTGTCTTGCTGCCCTTAATAATTTTTCTTTGTCATTGACTTTTGCCAGCTTTACTACTATATGCCTTGGAGAGGATCTTTTTATGTTGATATATTTAGGAGATCTATTAACTTCGTTCACTTGTATTTCCAGCTCCTTCCCCAGGTTTGGGAAGTTCTCAGCTATTATGTCTTTGAACAAGCTCTCTGCTCCTTTCTCCCTCTCTTCTCCCTCTGGAATACCTATAATCCTTATGTTGCATTTCCTAATTATATCGGATATTTCTCAGAGAATTTCTTCATTTCTTTTTAGTCTTTGTTCTTTATCCTCCTCCATCTGGAGCATTTCTACATTCCTATCCTCAATAATGCTAATTCTTTACTCCATATTGACAGCTCTGTCCTTTAAAGATTCCAGATTTTTCTTTATCTCCTCCACTGTGTGTTTCATCTCCAACATTTCTGATTGGTTTTTCTTTATGTTTCAATCTCTTTTGTGAAGAAGTTCCTGATTTCATTGAATTATCTGTGTTTTCTTGTAATTCTTTGAGCTTTTTTATGATAGCTATTTTGAATTCTCTGTCCTTTAGGTTATAAATTTCTGTGCCTTCAGGATTGATTTCCGGGTGCTTGTCATTTTCCTTCTGTTCTGGAGATTTAATATATTTTTGCATACTGGCTGAGGGTGTGGGCTTATTTTTCTGCATTCTGAAAATATCTGGTCACAGCTTCCACCTGCCACCACCAGGTGGGGGTCAAGATCTGTGTATTCTGAGCCTGGCATGATCCATCTGGCTGACCAGTTGTCCTGGAGCACCAGGCAGGGGGAGAGGCTCTTTCTTTAGCCTGCCCGATCCCAGGGGCTTCTTGCTCTTCCCTCACTATCTGCTCTCCTGGGGTGCTAGGTTGATGAAGGCACCCCTGCAACAGTTCAGTCCCCTCCATACAGGAATTTCCCACAGGCTGTGAGAGACCTTGAAGAGTGACAGTTTTCCCACAGAGGGCCGCCCCTATCCCCCCTCAGAGCTGCACGGTCCAGGTCCCAGGGTCACTGTCATTCGGGAAGGAGAGGAGTTCTCCTTCCCTCCTTCCACTTCCTCTGGGGGTTTCAGCACCTCCAGTTTCAGAGGTAAGGCTGTGTGGGTCTCTCAGATGTCCTTTGTGTTGTGTGAATGTCCTGTGTTGGTATGTAAATGTCCTTCTTGTTGTATCTTAGTGGGGAGAGTCTAAGGGGGAAAGCTCACTCCACCATGATGCTGACATCACTCCTCATCCATCCATGCTACTTTTGATGGGCACAAGGGTTGTTTCCAACTATTAGCTATAATGAATAATGCTGCCTTGAACATTCTCAGAAGGGTCTTTTGTTAGGTATACACCTAGGAGAGCAATTGCTGGGTGTGGGGCATGCATACCTTTAGTAGACGTGTCAAAACGTCTTTTATACTTCCACCAGCATTATATGAGAACTCTAGTTGTCCCACAAGCTTGCCAAAACTTGTTCTTTTCTGTGTTTTCCATTTTAGCCATTTTGGTGAATTCACAACACATTTTGAACACCTTGATTAGAGCTCATCTATTTTATTTTGACATAATAGTTATTTATGTGGGTGTACATCAGTGGCTTTCAAACTTCTTGACCATAACCTGTGTGATAATGTATTTGTACTTTACCTAGTGACCAGTACACATACCTGCATACATTCATATATACATGTTTTTATGTATAATTTATATGTGCATGTGTATATCCACTTATATGTATATATGTATATGTCTACATACATCCATGCATACATATATACACACACATATATACACACACATACATATAAATGAATATACACACAAATATATATATAGTATATATATTGGGGAGGAGAAAGGGAGAGAGAGAAAGGTTTCACAAATTAAGACTCACCTACTTACATTCTATGCACTCTGATATTTTCTATTCTCTTCCAGTCTAATCTATTTTATTAAAGAGAGAGACAGAGAGTGCTCTTGAGAGTCTCAAGATTGGTTGACCACTCATTCTCTTTCCAGACAGTGTACAGGGCCTCGTACAACAAATAGATCTGAGCTGCCTCAGGAGAGGCCTGGGCAGCCATGCTCCCTGACACCAGCTCAGGGCCCAGGGCCCCGAGCTTAGTCAGGCAGAACATTTACCCCGAGCAGCCAGGAGCAGAGAGGGTAAGAGGTCGAGAGACACATCCAAGTGAGAGGGTCAAGAATCATAACCAAAGGAGTCAAACCGTTCTCATACACAGGAGACAAGTTCAAGGCTGAGAACAGGAGAGGGAACCTTTAGGTAAGGACCCAGGTGAATGGGGCAAAGGTTTCTAAGATTTTCCATGAATTAAGCTTATAGGGTAATGCCCATGGGTTCACCACTCTCTTGTTTTGAGGTGAACAGGTGTTCAGCAAATGTTTAGTAGATGAATACTTTGGGTTGGATGATCTATGAAGTCCCTCTGAGCACCGATTTCTAGTTTGCCAAGCTGCCTGTGACCCTACGACGAACCTGTCCTAGATAGGATTCTTCTGTTTGCAAAGAGTCAGGGTTGCGGTTTCTGTGTCAGTTCTTCAGGCATACGCATCATTGGCAACTGGCCACCTGGTTTCTTTGCAGATCCAACAACTTCTACTTGGCCATGCTCCTGTTTATGCTCTTCCTCTGCATGCTGCCAACCATTTTTGCCATTGTCCGGTACAAGCCCTCCCTACATTGCGGGCCGTTCAGGTAAGTGATTTTACTTCCGTCAGCTCTGCTTGGAGCTACTGACAGCTGTGGGAGACTGAATTCTCCTTCTGGCTTACAGAACAGGGCACTAGCAGAGAAAGATCTCAAAGTCATGCCTTTTGAATCTGAGACCAGTGCCCTTTCTTAATAAGCAGGCTGCCCTCAAGTATGATCATCTCTGTGCTCATCTTTAAAAGATACAGAGTTAAAAATCAAAAAAAAGAAACAACATTGCTCCAGGGCTAGAAAGAAAGTCTACCTGGTCAACCTCCCACTCCTAGAACGCAGAAAGCTTTTATTAAAGATAGTCCACCTCACTTTGGATTCTGCATTATCCAGCTCCACCAAGGCAGAAATCTCAAATTATCTCCCAGCATTTGCTTTAAGTCAGCTTTGATACAATATATATGTAATATTTAGAGTCTATCTTTGTGTACATTATTAAAACACACACACACACACACAGAAAATATGGTTCTTCACCCCACCTTCAAACCTACATAATAATTAGATGACTACTTCCTATGAAATCATCTTAGGAAGGTGACATGTCTTTCACACACAGATATTTACTCTAGCTTTATAACTGACATTGAAGATTGGACTGTAGCCATCTAGCCATTTTTTTGACAGCTTGCAGCATCTTTCTGCCAAAAGCAACACAATCTGGAGTTATGCTTTTCTATCTCACAGTGGACAAGAGAAGATTTATGACATTGTGTCAGAGACGATTGAGAAGGACTTTCCTGCATGGTTTGGCTCTGCGGTGGGGTACATCGGCAGCCCTGTGGTCATCCTGCCGGCCGTGCTGCTGCTCTTGTGAGTACCACACATGACTTCCCTGCCAGCTTTTGGGGGACTTCTGCATGTTTGGCCAACAAGAAAGCACTGCTTTCCAATAATTATATAAAATCAGTGAGTTCATTCGAAAGCCACTGACGGAGCCCAGTGATCTAAGCAGGGACTCTGACTCACACAGGAGCCATGGAGGGACAGCATGACTGATTCATCAACACCACGTGGGCAACTGAGGCCACTATAATGGGGTTGAATGCCATTCTCAGTTTCATATTCTCCAGAACTTTAAATAATCTCGAAAAGGAATTTTGCAATGCAGCTGAGTAACTTCTGCTTGTTTTGGCTTAAAGGAAAAATAGTAGCGAGCAGATCCAGTACTCATAGCTTGATACACTGTAAAATGCCCCTCCCGTCTTTGCTCCTTCCCTATTGCTCTCACTGCACAGTATTCCAGGTCAGTGGAGTTTGCTGTAAAAAGCAGGAGAAAGAAAAGGAAAGCAGCCCCTTTCCAGTGCTAGCAGGCCTGAGAACTTGCCGACACCTTTTGTCCTCAGGAACGGGTCAGTGGGTAGCCCACATCTGGCCTGGGAACCTCTGGTTCCTGCCAACCAGCTGAGCTGGGAACAAGGCCGGAAAAGCCAACAAGCTAGCCGAAGTGCACTCACCTCCCTGTGCTGTTCTGTCCTAGCATGCTCATCTACTACCTTCAGAGCATCGCAAGATCGCTGAAGCTCAGCAACCACCAGCTCAAAATGCAGATCCAAAATGCAAGTATTATGAGATCTCTGCTCTTGTGAATGTGTCAGCCACCTGACTGGGATCTCACTAGCAAGGGACACACATGATGTCACAGTGCCAAATGACGGGGACTCTTGGCCACCCCTCCCGCCAGGGTCTCCCAGAGCTGCTTCTAAGACTGTCCAGGGACGGCTCCCGCTTGCCCAGGAGGGAGCCGCACCTGCTGTTCCTCTTCCTCAGGTGGCCCTGCTGATGCCCCGAGCCCTTCAGCGCCCCTCTTGTGGCCACACCAAGCCCTCAGTGTGCTGGCTCTTCTGCTGGCTGTGCTTCTCTGCGAGCAAAGAGAAAGGACCCCTTCCCTACCTGGCTCAACTTGGACCTCTGGGCCCAAATGCCCTGCTTGGATCCAAAGACTCCCCTTTTTTGCATCTTCTAGAGTCTGGTTGTCATTACCCTCTCTCCCATCTGGGGCTCAAGCCCTGGCTCTCAGGACAGTCAGAGGGAGACTTCTCCCTCCTTCCACAATTCTTCCTCCTCTGCACACCCCAGGGGCTCCCCCAGGGCCAGGGCAAGGCGAGGCGAGGGAGGCACCAGGATGCCACATCAAGGAGGCACATGCACCCAGGGTCGTACCACTCTGCACTTCCACAGCCCCGAGAGTGAGCACCTCCTTAAATGTGGCCCCTGAATGCCTCTCTTACTTCACCTCACTCCCCGAACTCCACGGATATCAATTCATGTTAAGAAACACCACCTAGTTTTGCAAATACTCAAATAAGAAATGCCTTTGGAGTCGCAAAGGGCATTTTTGTGGAAACATACGTCTCCTGTGTGGTTGATCCATATTTTCTCTTTTGTGTCTCAGGCAAACCATTATTGGCAGAATCTAAACCTGGTCTATCAAATAGCTGCCCCTAAAAATAAAACTGACTAGGGATAAAATTCTAGCTCTCAGGTGTCAGCATTTACTCACTCAAGTCACAGGCCTGAGCCCAGAGTAGTGGCCCTGCGGAGCAGTAGGAGTTTGGTCCTGGCCCAAGATCTGAGCAAGGATGCACAAATCATCTTCCCCCAAGAATAGTATTTGTTACTGCTTCCTGCTAAATCCAGAACAAATATATGATTATCATTTGTATTTTAGGCAAGATCTGAAGATAAGAAAAAGTTTGCCCAAATGGTAGAAGGTAAGTAAACAAAAATGCCTGATGTCTCAGTTGGTGGGCATTTAAAAATATAGCAGTTTGGGGCCGGCCCAGTGACACAGCGGTTAAGTGCGCGCACTCTGCTTCAGTGGCCTGGGGTTTTGCAAGTTCAGATCCCGGGCACACACCGATGCACCGCTTGTCATGCTGTGGCGGCGTCCCATATAAAGTAGAGGAAGATGGGCACAGATGTTAGCCCAGGGCCAATCTTCCTCAGCAAAAAGAGGAGGATTGGCAACAGATGTTAGCTCAGGGCTAATCTTCCTCACAAAAAACATGAAATTAAAAAATAAAAATTAAAATTAAAGAAAATAAAAATATAGCAGTTTAAGGTACACTACTAATAAAAATTCCTGAGAAACTGGTTTTCACAATTAACTGGGCACAATAAAATAAAATTTAGGGATATAAATTTTGGTTTAAATCTACAATTTTTACATCATACCCGAGCCTGTGAATAACTTCAAAACATGTCTGAAGTCAGAAGGAGATTTTGTAGTAGGAGAGAAAAAGAAGCACAAACATCTGAGGAAAAACCCATAAGAATGTCTTTGTCATGTTCAGTTTTGTGTACTTCCTCTCGATGGCCCGTTTCGAATCCTTTTTCCAGTGAAGGCCTGGATACTCTTTTTTAAAAGGACTCACCTTGTTAGGTCAGACCCACCCAGGATAATGTCCCGTTTGATTAACTCTAAGTTAATGAGTCAGAGACCTTAATTACATCTTCAGAATCACGTCACCTCTGCTCAGTTGTCAGCCCCAGGGTCCAGCCTCCTTAGGTTCTGTCCTCTGTCCCACTCCTGCAGAGCAATGCCAGCTGGGCAGGCCTAGCCACAAGGACAGATTCCCCAGTAAGAAACCCAAACCCAATGGCCACGCCTTCGCACGTCTTCTCCAGCTGTGCCCTGACAGGCTTCCCACCCAGCCCAGCCAGGGAGGGGAGCCCCCGCAGAAAGCAGGAAAACGGCAGGAGCAGAAGCCTGACGGGCCTGAATGGGGACAAATGCACGGGTGCACTCAAAGGAAACGGGCCTGCCGGACACCACTACTCATGTGTGAGCTAGAAGGGGCACTAGGCAACTTTAAAATGGCTCAGTCCTATTCTCCTCAGAAAATGAATGAGCATGAGACCCAGAAAGGCTCTGTGGGCCAACTCTTCCGTCTGTTTAATACTCAGCTCATTGGGAGGGATTTATTTTCCTCCAGGAAAATGCCTGAGCACAAATCACCGGGCCTCAGGGTCGTGCTCGCCCGTCTGCCTTTCTGGAGAGCAGTGTATGACTGGAAATTGCTGTGGAGAGACTGCAGCTCAGGCTATAAACCCCACTGTAACTGTCAAGTATTATTTGCCAATGGAGCATAATTAAGTTTAGTTCAGGTTATCTTCAAAAACTAGAATCTCCATAGACTTTCTCAGGATCACAATTTCATTGTCCAATGTCCATTTTTCAGCTCAAGGCCACTTCTTTTTTCAGAATGCTCTGTCAACTGTTTCCAAAAAATCCTAATTATCTTGTAAGCTTTACAATATCCATTGTGTAGATGAGGAGCCAGAGCCCCAAGGCTGGAGAATAACCCACTTTGCCTCCTGGGGCATCAGATGGTACATGTGTAAAGACTCAGGGTTCATTTGATCCCCCCACACTCCCCTCCAGCTCAAACTTTGTGTGAAGAAATGACTTGAATCCCAAAATGTGCATGGCCCCCAGGCTGGTGGGTCTGCAAGTGCATACGCCTGTCCGTAGACCCCGCTGTTGGAAGTCCCAACACCTGCAGCTGAACCTGCCTGGATGTGCCACCCCAGAGCCGTCTTCTCACGGCCCTGCCTCTTCCCACAGCCCGAATCCAAACCCAGGATGACAGCACCAAGAGGCTCCCACAGGACATGGATCTGGGCAGCCAGCTGTCCTCGGCTCCCTCGGCGACACCCCAGAACAACGGCAACGTGGTCAATTTTGACTCAACAAGCAGCAAAAGTGGCAGGGTAGAGACCGTCACCCAACCCACACCCCAGAGTCCCTGGCCAGGGACCAGCAGTCCTAGCTCGCCTCTTCCTGGCATCTCCAAATCCCGGCCGGAGCCAGACACCAACAGGTGAGCTTACCTGCAGCACAGCGGGAAACCTCCCCGCTGACCGTGTACCGACCAGGGATGGCCCAGAGCCATAAGGGGTGGAATAAAGAGCCCGTAGGGATGTGAAGGCCCTAACAGTTTCAGGAGGCCAGGGCCATTAATTCCGATTCTGCCAGAAGGCCACGAGGTCAAGAGACTGACCGCTGGTACTGAGAAGAAACAGAGGGACAAAGTTTGTCAAACAGGACAAATTCTTCTAGGCCTTCTACCACAGAACCTGTAAGCAAGCCTTCTTGCCAGCCTAGGGTATGTATTTCTACAGCCTAAGAAAAGAAAATGCCTTTTAAAATTTTTTTATTTTTTAACTCCAGACTGGCCATATTATTGGCAGGATCTTATATATTTTAGCGCTAGGCTGGCCAAGTTATTGGCAAGGTCATCTCTGTGTTACATGGGGTCAATTGTTTCAGCCTCACACATAAGAAAGCAGAGGACCCTGCATTCCTATCATGGAGTCCAGAAGGACGCACTGACCCAGACTCATATGGAGAATTATATTTGATCTGAATGTAGCACAGTGAAAGCAATATAGACGAAATACAGGGGGTTTTGATTTCAGGGAGTTTAGGGTTTTTTTTAAAGACAATGACTAAGTTAACAGAGAAGTGGAAATCTTGCTGTATGAGGAGCTGTCTTCCTGTCTCTATGGGGCCTTGACAAGGAGGAGGGATTCCAACCAAGCCGGGTGGGCCCGGGGTGAGGTGCCGCTGAGGCTGGACGGCTGCATGGCGGAGACGGTGAGGAGCACTCTTCCTCACGTGTGCGCCACAAATATTGGTCCCACTGTGTGCTCATGGACAAAAGGAGGGCTCCATGACGAAACATAGTAGCAAAACACTCTCTGCCCTCGCTGCTCCGTGGAGACTGACGGTGCCCGCCATCGCAGTAAGGGCTCTGAGAACTCCAGCAGTGAAGACGTCTGGGGATGTGCCTGTGCACGCCATCCATGGAACGCCCATCAACACTGGGACCAGTTCAGTGAAAATGCAGAGATCTGCTGCCCCGGCTCGCGGCGCTTAGAAGGGGTGGGGCTCTGAGAGCACCGAGGCCATGGGGGCTTGACCACCTCTGTCTTACAGGTGTCCACGTGGTCCGTGTGCAAGCACAGGAGACCGTCACAGGAACAGATCCTGCACACCTGCGACATTCACAAAGCACACGCAAGACGTTCACTCGGAACCTCTTTACCGAAAAGACTTTCAGCAAATCAACCCTCCCCTTCATGGACCGGGGGTCTCGGCCCCGGTGCCACATGGTCATAGGCCCCACGCTCCCAGATATTATATCGTCAATGAACGTGACGCTCACAAAAAAACACACCCAACTTTCTGGCCAGAAAGACATTTCAAGATAGATGCCTTACGGGACGTCGTGGAGATGTACCCCAGGAACGTGCGACAGTGTTTGTCCCGGGGCCCCCAGCAGGCTCGCTCTCCACAGCTGAGCGAAGAGGAAGAGGAGATGCTGAGGAGAGAGCTGATCAAGTGGTCCTTCCAGCCACGCTCCCTGACAGACCTCCGCGGGGCTCCCCACGTGTACGCTGGCGAGAGGTCGGCGAGTCAGCCGCTGGCTCCTGAGCACCAGGCGCGGAGGCACCACAAGTCTTGGAACGACGGTTTTGACGGTCTTGACAGGCTTATGTATGTGCACAAAAAGCCACGCTCCCGGAATTTCCAGTACCCACAGCACCCTCTGAAGCCCAGAGGGAAGCCCAGGTTCGAGCCATCCCTCACGGAATCTGACTCCGTGTCAGCAGCATCCAGTAGTGACCAGCAGAACAGCAGCACCGACCAGTACCTCCAGATCACCCGCAGCCAGGGCAAGTTCTCGAGGTCTGCAGGCCAGCTCGGCAGGAGGAAGGCCACGTCCAGGCAGGAGCTGGCCACGGATCTGAACGACCTGATTTGTTCAGATGTCTAGGGGCTCCTTCTGGTGTCCCGTTCATAGAGGTCAGAGCCCGGTGGGAGTGCTGGTGTGGTCTGACAGGTGTGGTCCTTTCTGGAAAGAGACGAACACACCTGGTGGGTGTTAGAGACCTTTAGGGCGTCTCCAGGCCTGTCAGCGGCTGGCTGCACCCCGAGACTCAGAGGACTCCGACTCCCTAGCCTACAACCACCACACACAAGTGGGCTGTTCCCAGGGGTCTCTCTCTGTCCAGCACCTCTGGCACAGTAGGCCGTCATTTCAAAGAACTTCAGTCCTTTGCCTGTATTCAGGATGACACAGATCGTAGGCAAGCCGGATGGCCCCTCCCAGCCACAAAGGCCTCACGGGAGATGTCTGAGCCTGTCCTGAGTCCTGAGGGCACTGTCTGCACTGTAATGCCTTCTTTCAGCAGACAAAACTCAGGCCTCCTGAGAAGCACCCAGGAGTGAGGTGGCTGCCCTTCAAGATTCCACAGTGCTTAATTAGTTCATATGAATAATCAGTTTAGTAATGACAAGAGTGATTAAAACTTATTGAGAGCTCAATCTACTGTTTACTGCGCTATGTATTTATATTAATTAGGACACTTGGATTGGAGGTAAAATCTCCAAGGTTGATTGGTTCCTTTACCTGGGAAGGATGGGAATCAACAGGCCTCAGGTTCAGTTGGACCCAGGGTGTCAAACATCTTCAGGATTCTGTCTTGTCACCTCTCAGCTCCATTTCTCTTTGTTGACTCACTTTCTCCTACTGCCAACGGCTTCCTCCCTGTGGTAGGTGGAGGAGGAATTCACGGCCACGGAACATTCCAGCTTTATGGCAGAAAGAACAGAGTTGTCCCTCCTCACTTCACATTCTCTCCCCTTTATGGCTGATGCCTTTTTTGCTGGCATTACTCGGGGTTTTGGCAGCACTGTGTGTTTAGTCGGCCGTGGTCAGCCGGAAGTACACCCCTGTTCCTATTTCCATGATAACTCTTTTCACTCTAAATTGTGTCTATAAGTTTTTTGTCTCCTCCACCAGACTGTGAGCGCCTTTGGGACCAGAATGGTGTTTCTTCCTTTCTGCATCCTCAATTACTGACACATAATCGATAGTGTATTCATTTTCTATCACTGCATAACAAGTTTAGCGGCCTAAAACATACATTTCATCTCACAGTGTCCATGGGTCAGGAGGTCCGACGTGGCTAAGCTGGGTGCTCAGCTCAGGGTCTCAGTCAGGGTGTTGGCCAGGACTAGCATTTCTCCTAAGGCTAGGCGGCCCCTTCCAAGCTCATGTGGCTGTTGGCAGAATTCATTTCCTTAAGGTTGTAGACTGAGGCCCTCCACTCCCAGAGGCCGCCACATTCCCTGCTGGGCCCTCTCCACAGCATGGCTGTCTGCATCTTGACAGCCAGTAAGAGAGGGCCTCTTCAGCTTTGAATCTCTTTTTCCAGGGAAGGCCTGGACTCTCTTTTAAAAGGAGTCACCTGATTAGGTCAGGCCCACCCAGGGTAATCTCCTTTTTGATTAACTCAAAGTCAATTGGTCAGAGATCTTCATTACATCTTCAAAATCACTTCACCTTTACCATGTAATGGAACCTAACCATGGGAGTGATATCTCACCATATTCACAAGTGCCAGCACACTCAACAGGAGATTTTACAGAAAACGTACACCAAGGGGCAGGAATCCTGGGGGCCATCTCAGACTGCTGCCTACCGTAGATACTTAATACACATTTGTTGAATGTGAATGGGTGAATGAATAAATGAATGAACTGTACTAATGAATGGGTCACAAATGACATAGTAACAGGATTACGTTCTAAGCTCAACTGCCAATTCTAACCAAAAAGAAAAACCCAGCATAAATAATGCCATTTTAAAAGTAGACACAGATGAACACTCCTCCCCAAATTCATGCAGATGTGTGCACATATTTTCAAATTTCTTCCCATGACAGATCCAGGAGGATGAAACGTTCCACAATGCCATGGACATGTCCTTTCACGATAGAGGTGTCTAGAGGGATCTCATGAGGAGGGTCCCCTCTTTCATGTGCTTGGTCTGGGGCTGTGGCCTGGAGCTCCCTGGACAGTGGCACACATTTTGGAAAAGCCCGGCCCTGCCTCCAGGTGCCTGTGGGAGCTCCTGTGTCTCTGTGGGAGGCGTTCCATTAGCATCAGAGGACAAGCAGGCTCTGCAACATTCCTAAGAAAGCATGAGTGTTGCCAACACACACCCAAGGTGGCAAGTATGTTTATCACCTTTTAGTGTGCAACACAGCTCCCGTGCACTCTGGCACTTAGTATTGGGCTCTGTTTAATTTAGAGAAATTTAAAAGATGCAGAATAGTACAAAGACTAGTGTGCAAGCACCTATGTTCCCACTGCATCAACAACTGTTGACATTTTATTTTATTTCCATTTAGTCATTTTATTATTATTAAAGAAAATACTACAGAAATAATCAGTCCACTCTAATCCCCACACTTAGTTTCATTCCCCTCACACTACCTGGAGTTTGGTATACGTCCATTTGGTCAATTGTTTATTGCTACCTACGTTGTGTACGTGTGTGTGTAAATATCTATGTGTAAGCATCCATAAACAATATGTCAGCATGTCTTACTTAAGTAAATGCTATTGTCCTGCATGTATTGTCCATATTTATGCTTTTGAGGTTGAAGAAATATATAGGTCAAGCTTGCTTATTATGACTGCTGCATAGTAGTTCATCATGTGAATAAACTATCTATCCATTTCTTATCCATGGACATTGAAATCATTTCCACATCTTTGCAGCTAAAAATAATGTTGCACTAAACATCTTTTTTACATGGCTTCTGCTGCACTGGTAGAAGTGGATACTGGTGCTCCTAAAAGAGAAATCCCTAGCTCACAGGAGACAAGCATGTTCAGTTTCACTAGCTGCCCCTTTATTAGTCTCCATGTGCCCAGACCCCATGCACACTCCCTCTGCAGAGGAGACAGCCATTGTTCTTACAGCCTCACCAAGACTTGATACCGTCACGCTATATAATTTTTGCCAACCTGGTGAAAAAAATACATATCATTTTCATTAATTTGCATTTCTTAGATTGTTAGCATTTTCCCTTATGTTTACTGGCCATTTGCATTTTCTCTTCTGTGAATGGATTGCCTATCCAATACCTTGGCTCATTTTTCTGTTGACAATAAGAAACCATCAACTCTCGCCCTTATATCTAAGTTGCAGCAACAGAAAGCCACACACCTACACTATCAAAATGCCTTTGCATAACTGTGGTTTCACAAGATTCCTTTGGCTTTTAGTAATGGTCCATGGAGGGGTCGGGGTGGGAGGTGATTCCTGTCTGCCCTTTGGTCAAACTATCATGGAGGATACGATCCACACTATTATTAATAATCTCTCCTAAAAATAGCTATATAACAAACTCCTCTCAGGGCTCAGAAATCAGAACAACTGTATCCGTTAAACATATAGAGTGAATTCCCCTTGATAAGAATAGTCTGGTAAAAATCTTAGTAACCTAAGGCTGCCTCCCTGGTCACTCCTTATGTTTCCAAATTGGTGAATGCCAGAGAACTTAGAGAAAAATTTTCTGTGCATCTCCAAAAGACTAACTTCCCTAGTCTGAGGTAGTGTTCCTATTTTCTAGCTACTTTGTGTGTGTGTGTTTGTGTGTGTGTGTTTTCCTTCTTTTTAGGGTTTGTAGTTTATGGTTTTTTGTTTTTTGACTCTTCACCCATTTCATGGTAAACACTGTGTATCCTTACAGGAGGTAGGAACCAGTAAAGCATATGAGTAGATGTGACCTTCAGAAACAGAAATGGTGTGTGCCACAGCTCTGCCACGTACTAGCAATGTGGCCCTGGACACCCTATGTGATCCTGTTTCTCAACATGTAAAACCTGTCGTCACCTCATAAGGCTGTAGTACTGTTGTGAGGGTTAAATGGCACAATATAGGTAAAGTGCTTAGGATAGTGGCTGGCAAATGGTAAGTGCTGAGGAACAATTAGCTGTTGCAAAGTGAAGAATAAACAAACAGATTCATGCTTACAGATGGAGACTCACCTGGCAGCTGCCTGAGCTGACTCTGTAAACAGACAGACAGTTCTTCCTCAGTGTCCCAGTAGAAAGCAAATCCTCCATCCAGGGGCTTTCAGGACGGGAGGGAGCACCTGGACTCTTGGGCCTATCCGCTTGGTGGTCTGGCGGGGGTTTGGGTTAGAGTCACTGGGCCCCATAGCCCATATACACCTATTTAAAATTCAAATAGCACTTCAGCAAAAGTCTGCTCTGGACAGCTGGGTGACTCAGAGGCCCGAGGACCTCATGGGAGGGGCTCTGATCAATGGGATCTCCAGAGCTCAGGCACTCCTCCTCCCTATCAGCTCTCAACTGCAGCCTCAAGCAGATTGCAAACTCTGTGGCTGCTCTGGCCTGCCCAGCAGCTGTGTGGCTGCCCCACCCTCCCTCTGCTCTAGCCAGCTGCCCAACCCGCCCCGGCCCGGCCTCCAGAGGCCACCAGACCTGAGGCCTACCCAAGGCTCCCTGGTCTCGCCAGTCTCCTGCTGCCAGTGTGTCAGAGGCTTCAGGGATCAACAACTTGCTTCTCCAAATAGTTCACATACCCAGGGCTTTCCATTTCCTGGGAGCAAAGATTAAAGGCTGTTATAGTACTAAAAAAATTTTAAAACCCATGCTCCATTTTGATAGCTATAAAAATCTCTTAAATGTTTGATGTCTAACAAAAGTCACTTTCTACAGCAAGACTTACTTTCCCTAAGTTCTGTTTTCATCGTGTTTAATCCCCAACAAAATCCTAATAGGCCCTAGCCTGACAGGGTCTCAAGCTGCAGCTTTACAGAAATATTCTACCTTGAATTTTTTTTTTTTTTGTGAGGAAGATCAGCCCTGAGCTAACATCCATGCCAATCCTCCTCTTTTTGCTGAGGAAGACCGGCCCTGAGCTAACATCTATTGCCAATCCTCCTCTCTTTTTTTCCCCAAAGCCCCAGAAGATAGTTGTACGTCACAGTTGCACATCCTTCTAGTTGCTGTATGTGGGACGCCGCCTCAGCATGGCCCGAGAAGCGGTGCGTCGGTGCGTGCCCGGGATCCGAACCTGGGCCGCCAGTAGTAGAGCGCGCGCACTTAATCGCTAAGCCACGGGGCCGGCCCCACATTGAATTTTTTAACGAGGCTTTTTAAATTTAAAAAGTCCTAGATGTTAGTAATTAAAAATAATTAAACGGGGGGCCGGCCCGGTGGCGCAGGCGGTTAAGTGCGCGCGCTCCGCTGCGGCGGCCCGGGGTTCGCTGGTTCGGATCCCGGGCGCGCACCGACGCACTGCTTGGCAAGCCATGCTGTGGCGGCATCCCATATAAAGTGGAGGAAGATGGGCACAGATGTTAGCCCAGGGCCGTCTTCCTCAGCAAAAAAAGAGGAGGATTGGCGGATGTTAGCACAAGGCTGATCTCCTCACAAAAAAAAAAAAAAAAAATAATTAAACGGTATATGATGATATAAAATGAAATGTCCTTTGGCATTACTCCCTACTAACAGTTTATTCTACACCTTTCTAGAAAGTGAATATTCTAAACATATACATATATAAACATATACAACATATATAAACATAAAATATAAACATATACAAGCACATCTCTAGTTATTTCTCTTTCTCACTTAAGACATATATGTATATGATATGTATATGATATATATGATATTATATATAAATGTTTACTGTATGCCCAGCACCATTCTAACTGCTATTCATTTATTAAATCCTTTGAGCCATATGTCAACCCTGTGAGTTAGTACTATTATTTTTCTCATTTTCCAAATAAGGATACGATGCTTAGGTCTGGAATGGTCAGTTACTTACCAAGGTCACAGCTATTAAGTGGTGACACTGGGATCTGAACCTGGGCAATCTGACTTGAGCACTGTCTCTCTTATCTATAATACTGTTGTCCTTCAATTTACATTTTTTGACTTTATATATATAATGGATATTATTCCATGTCAGTACACATATAAAACATCTTATTTGGGAGAGGGTAAGAATTTAAATAATATTAAGTTATTTTTAAAGATAAGTTTTAAATACCATTTTTTCCTTCATAGAAAGTAAATTGCTCTTGGTTAGAATAGTCTACTCATATCAACTCATATTTCTAGACTCATGCCTGGGCTCTACCGAGCATTCCCCATCTCTTCCAGCCCCACCTTCCTTCATCTGTGCCACATTATTTTTATCGCTACATAATATTCCACTAAATGAATATCCTGTAACTTTGTTTACTCTATTGACAAATAGGTTGTTTCCAGTTGCAAAATCAATCTTATACATCTTTGTGCAGGAGTTGCTGGGTCAAAAAACAAATAAATTCAGGGCCAGCCCCATGGTGTGGTGGTGAAGTTCAGCATGCTCCACTTCAGCAACCCAGGTTCACAGGTTTGGATCCTGGGTGTGGACCTACACTACTCGTCAGCCATGCTGTGGTGGCGTCTCACATACAAAATAGAGGAAGATGGGCACAGATGTTGGCTTAGGGCTAATCTTCCTCAAGCAAAAAAGGAGGAGGATTGGCAACAGATGTTAGCTCAGGGCTAATCTTCCTCAGCAAAAAAAAAAGACAAATAAATTAAAATTTTAAAATTTGTTATTTTGCTCCCAGAAGGTCACATAAATTTACACTTTCACCCACAGTGTATAAAACAACTGTTTCTCCATACATTCACCAACACACGGAATTAACAAACTTCTTCATATTTTCCCATCAGATGGGTGTAAAAAGTGCCCGCTTGTTTTGATTTGTAAATCCCTAACTATGAGGGACGTTCTGCATCTTTTCTTATCTTTATTAGCCATGTCAATTTATTTTTCTGCAAAGTGTCTGTTCATGTCTGATGCATTCTTTTTGTCTGTTGGGCTGTTCAAAAATCTCTTAATCATTTGTAAGAGCACTTTGCACATTAAGAAAACTTACTTTTAGTTAAAATATGCTCCAATTTTTCCCTCAGATTATTATCCGACTTTTTATGATATTTTTGATGTGCTTAATTTTTTAAATGTGGTTAACTTATTGGTCTTTTATGACTCCTAGGAATATTCACATGCATTACTTCATTTGCCCATCACAATGGCACAGGAAGACATTTATTATTGTCCCATTTCATCTTGGAGCAAACTGAGGCTCAGAGAGTGACTTGCCCAAAACCACACAGGGAATAGTGGTGAAACTGGGTCTAGAACTTGGACTCCCTAATTCCCCATCCAGCGCTTTACAACTTGCCGGCCCAACACATCTTCCAAAAAGGGTTTTCAAGTAGTCACTTCGTTTACACCATTTTTTAAAACCTTTAAAGGAAACAATAAGCACACAAAATAGAAAACAAACAGAAGTCAGTGTTGCCCTTTTCAAATATTTAGTTGGTTACAGCGCTGAAGAGGAGGAAACCGCGGCTGCCTTTGCCATTCACATTCGGGGGATGTGACCCCAGCCACTCCCCAAACTGGAGGCCACCTGGGTGCAGAGAACTCCGCCCTCTCATCTAGAGCCTAGGTCTCTCCCAGCCGCCTCCCGTCCATCTCCACCGGGAGGTCTTTCAGGCACCTCCAACTACACACGCCCAGAACTGAACACTCCTGTTCTCCCTCAAGCCTGTCCCTTCTCCATCCCAGCTAAGCCACCAGGGGCCAAGCCAGAAGGTGGGAGTCCTGATGCTTCCTCCTCCTGCCGCCTCCACACCGCCGCAGATATCTTCTGAATCCTCTACGATGGGTGCTCCTCTCTCCACCCCCACCGCCCACCCCCTGCTCCAGGCCGCCTCCGTCGCTCCACTATCGGGGCAGTCTCCTAACCCGCCTCCCAGTCTCCACCCCCTCTCCCACTCCTGCCACCGCCGCCCGGAAGGTTATTTCTGCTGCAAGTCTGGCTGAAGGCTCTGTGCACTTCGAACAAAAGTCCGAGGTCCTTACGCAATCCTAGGACGTTGTCCGTGACCCGGCCCGGCCCACCTGGCTCTCCACTGCGGGCCCTCGCCGAGCGCAGGCGCCCCAGGGCCCCTCCCAGAGCCGGCCGGGCGGGAGGCGGAGCCCGCACGACCGTGCAGGGCGCGCCTTGGGCCGGCCCGGCTGTGACGCCTCCTGCGGAGCCTGATCCCGGGACCTTCTAACCTGCCAATCTCAGAGCGGGGCGGGGCCCGCCTGACGGCCCGGGCCAATCCGGGGCGGGGGCGGGGCTAGGAGCGGGGCTCCGGGCCCCGCCCGGCCCGGGCTTTCCGTCCGCCCTGATCCAGGTGCCGGCCGCCGCCGCTCATCCCTCCGCCGTCCCTGCGGCCACGCGCAGCTCTCGGCGCCATGGACCCGGCGCTGGCCGCGCAGATAAGCGAGGCGGTGGCCGAGAAGGTGCTCCAGTACCGGCGAGACAAGTCAGGCTGGAAGATCTGCCGGGAAGGCGTGAGTGAGGAACTGGGCGGGAAGGGGTCACGGGGCCTTTGCTGCCTGGGTCCGGCGTCTCTGAAGCCCCCAGGCTCCTCCTCTCCCCGCTGTTTTCTGCACTCCAACCTCCGGAGCTGGGTTGAGGAGGCGATTCCATTAGGGGTTGTTTCCTTAAAAAGTATTGGGCGCGGTGTGCACACGATGACCCCGGGAGGTAAGTAGCCGTCCCTTTCATTGAAGGACGTGCGCAAGGTTACCCGGCTGGTAAATGGTGGTCGGGATTGGAGCCGGAAACCGGGCTCCGAAGTCTTCGCTCCGTCACCATAGCAGGAGCACCTTTCTTTGCGTTCCTGGGAGGGGGGCATGGGAATAGTTTTGCTTACTTGAAACTTCTGATTTTTAACAAATACACCTAAATTGCTGGAGGAAACAAAATGCATAGTGGCTTTTAAGTTGTTTGGAAAACCACCCAGAACTGTTGGGAGTCAGCGAGTTAGGGCCCCTTTCTCCATCCCGTTCTCCTGGGGCAGCTTTGTCCAGGACTGGTCCTCGCTCCGCCACATGTCAGGGGGTCACCTCGGAGAATCCCGTCTCGTGAGGCTCTCGGCTGCTCTTCCGTGGAACGGGGGGCTGGGCCAGGCGATCTCCCAGAGCCCTTCTAGCTCTAAAATTCTGCGATTCTGTGCCTTTTGACAGAACGGAGTTTCAGTTTCCTGGAGGCCATCTGTGGAGTTTCCAGGGAATCTGTAAGTGTACACCTTGTTCAAAGCTTGTCAGAGGTGCCGAGCCCTTCCTGACATCTCTGTGCTTTTGCTTCCTAAAAGATTCCGATCAACCCTAGCACCCTGGAATCAACTCTCCAGTTATCTCCCAGAAAAGCTTCTGTTCTTAACTAAATCATTTCCAGCAAACTATATTCTTGTGAAAGCTTACCATCCATTCCTGCAGGCCTGAGGGAAGGTGGGCTGGTGAATTTCAGCCCCTTCTCTGGAAGGCTATCCTAAAGAGGGGTGATGGACACGGCATCTAGTCCTCATATATAATCCCAGGATGATAAACAAGTTGGATTGATGCCTTGGGGTCACATTCTTTTTTGTGCTCCAGGTACCGAGGAGAAGGCGTTGTGAACGGGACACCAGAGAAGGTGTGGGACTGCATAAAGCCAGTTGCTGGGAGCCTAAGAGAGCAGTGGGATGAAAATGTGTCCCGTTTTGAAATTATCCAAAGCATCACTGATGTAAGTCTTTCCAAGCACGGTTATCCCTAGACGGTGACCTGACCCTGTCCCCTCTGGAGGGGTCAGTGACACCTCTTGGCAAGAATACCCTTCAAATGCCTGGTGCCCAGCGAACACGGGCTGCCTGCCGCCTGCAACACTCAAACCCAGCTTGGCTCAGCTACAGGTGGGAACCAGTGTGACTCAGAGAGGTAGCGATGCCCTGAACAGAGCTGAGAGACACACAGCATCTGAGGGAGGAGTGCAGAGTGCACGTGAGCTCTGAGGATGCTGAGGCGGGGCCCAGGTTTGACCCATCAGCTCTAATTTGAAATGTTGCTCCTTAATGGGGCCATGATAATGAATTGAGAGTCCTGGCTGAAGAGTTGGGGTTCTCTGCCAGCTGTGGGGCTGTGCCAGGTGGCACCTGCTGCATTACAGTCTCTCCGTTGGGAAATGGCCATGTTCTAGGCCAGCACTTCCCGGCAGAACTTTCTGCAGCGATGGAAATGTTCTGTAACTGTGCCAGCCAGTGCAGGAGCCACTAGCCCCGTGTGGCCACAGGGCATTTGAAAGGTGCTTAGTTGGAAGAAATGGATTGTTAATTTTCATTACTCTCAGTGTAAATTTAAATAGCCGTAGGGAGCTAGCAGCTACCATATTAGACAGCGCAGATCTGGATTGTCCTGTCCTGGGATCCTCTGTAGCATTAAAAACCCACCTTATTTTGATTATAGAAGTTAAGAAGAAAAAGAAGTCAGAGCCAAAACTAGTAAGAAAGTCGCCCTGGAGAAATGTTGCCAACCTGTTTGATTTGAATGGTGTCTTGATTTTGGCGCCTGTGGACAGGGCCACCCTCTGGGTGTTGATGCAGGTGGTGGTGTGAACCTTCAAGCTGCAGTGCTTTACTGGTCAGTTGGTAGGACCCTGGTGATCTCAGCCTTGACCAAGAATTCATATTTTAGTTCATTCCCAGTTCATTCTCGCAAGAGTTTGTGCCCGTGTTTCCTGAAGGATAGGACACGTAGCCCTGGGGTACAAAAGGTGATATTAGGTCCTAGACAGTCAACTGTGAAATTGAATCACACATCCTGAGGTCATCCCATTTCAGTTCTTCTTTAATCTCTCTGACAACTTGAAGGGGAGAGTCTCAGTTGGGTGCTAATGTGCCCTTGACACCTGTTTAACACCTGCCAATCTCCTTTATAACTAAACAGCTGGCCTGGGCTCAGAATTAGGTTCAGAATCTAATCATCCCTCTTACATACATTTTGCAGTTGCCTTTTATGCATGCCAAGTCATACTTTTTTTTTCGTTTCTGATAGGTAAATAACTTCCTTTTAAAATAGATTTATCTAAGTTTTAAAAAGTGAGAACATTTTAAAAAGTGAGAAAAATATTCAGTGAATAACAGCAGGTGTTACCAGAGATAGCAAAAAATTGTGAAGACAGTGTGCAAATAATTGTATACAAATGCTTGAAGTTGGGGAAACATGGGTTATTGCCCTTTCAAACGTAATACAAATGTAATAACAGAATGATTGTATATAGAATTTTCTTCTGGAAAGTAAAATGGCTGCATTTTTTCAGCGTGTTTAGACTTCTTTGTCTGATATAGTGAGTGGTGGGACGTGAGAGAGAATGAAAGGCCCAGGGAGTTGTGGGAGGACACTGAGCTGCTGTGATGATGATGAAAATGACAAGCACTGGCGTTTACTGAGTCCTTTTACACCATGCTGCATGCTCAAAGCATTTCAGCTGAACCCCTGGGGAAGGAAACGGTTTTACAGACGTCAAGAGAGGTACCCAAGCTCCCACAGGTAGTGAATGGCAGAGCGGGCTCCAAGAGCCTGCTGGTGACTCCAGATCTCCAGGCTCCCAGCCTCTTTGTGACCCCCAGCCCTCAGCCCAGCTCTGGATCCACTGCCCTGATCTCTCAGAGCCCCACAGGGGTGTTTTCGTCCCTGCTGCTTTGTAGCCACCGCACCGTCCCGAGCCTGCCGGTGCTCAGACAGCTGGGCGCGCACCTGGGCTGAGTTCTGCCTCAGTGCCTGTTCTTGCCTTCTGGGCCAACTTGCTGGTGGGTTTGCTGGGTGATGCTGCAGGTCCTCCTCTGAGCACCGTGGTTCGTCCCCGGAAGAGCGTGCCTGCTTCCCTCTGGGGCCGCTGAACCAGGCTGCACAGGACCCTCAGTGCCTGGCACCCAGTTTCCTGAAGGCTGAGCCAGTGTCAGCCCAGAGCAGCCCCCACCCTGTACCCTGCTTGACCCCATTGGTCCTCTAGTGCAACAGCGTTCAAACTTTTTGCTTGCATACCTCCAACAGATTTTTGAGAAATTATACATCATCCTCACACATCTAGTTGACATATCTAAAATTTTCATCATAAATTGCAAAGCATGTAATTTTTAACATGTAATAAATCTGGCAATTTTCAACAAAATGATGACATCCTTCTTTTAGATGTACCTAAACAATGTGAATTTTTATTTACCATTATCCATTTTAAAAATACATGAACAAATTTTTCTTAAATAGTCAGAAGTTTTATATTTTTTCTTTGAACTCAAGTTTCAGATTCCATGTAGCCCACTGAATTTTATCCTAATATGTTTATTCTTAAAAGTCATCATCCTGCATCATGAATATGTATATAAATTGAAATTAAATTTTTAAAAATCAAGTAGTTCCTGTGACCATAAGACTCTAAGTGTTAAAAAAAAGTCTGGACTGAGATATGAATATAATTTATTAAAATATGATTATATTACAAATGTTGATGAAGGGCTATCAAACATAAAAAGTAAAGGGTTTTTTTTTTAGTGAGAGTTGCCCTAAGCTAACACCTGTTGCCTCTTTTTTTTTTTTTTTTTTTTTTTTGCTGAGGAAGAGTGGCTCTGAGCTAACATCTGTGCCCATCTTCCTCTATTTTGTGTGTGGGATGCCTCCACAGCATGACTTAATGAGTGGTGTAAGTCCACGCCTGGTATAAGTTCACACCCGTGAACCCTGGACCACTAAAGCAGAGTGTGCTGAATTTAACCACCGTGCCACTGGGCTGGCCTCCCAAAAAAATATTTTACGTCTCTCATTGAGGTGAATGGGAGGTCTTTTTCTAATTAATTCATGTGTCCATGAAAAGATCTGACTTACTGCTAGAAAGATACAGCCTTCAACAGACGCTAACTGCAAAGAAAGGAAAACAGAGTAAGCTTAAGTTCCCAAAAAGCAGAAGCAGCTGACAGGTGGTGGCTGCTTATCATTTAATGAAACAATGAAAATACAGAGAAAGGGCCCTTCCTTGCAGATTGGTATTTACCAACATGATTTTGACAAATCTCAAATATTTTAATTCTAAGATGGATGGATGGGCAGACAAGACACAGCCGTGCCGTGAGTGTGTTGCATTTGTACCATGTGTTTCTTACCAGTGGCGTCTTCATCTTGGTCTCCAGACGCTCTTTCGGGAATGACACGTTTTGCAGCAGCAGTAAGGAGTGGGAACCGTATAGTTATTAAAAAAAAAATATTTTTGTCATCATTTTTGCCATTCCTACTACAAAATATTAGAATTCAGAGAAGGCAAAGTTACCTTGTTTCTAACAGCAAACTTGAGCCTTTAAGAAGAATATGCTTCAGAGGGGAAAACAGGAAGTTCTCACTCCAGCGTGTAGTGCCTTGATTAAATATTGAAATCAGCATCCCTAAGTGTCCCATTGGCACCTGGGGGATTTTACACCCTGGGACAGTGTGTGGTAGGAAGATTCCAGAGGGATGGGGTCTGTGGTGCCTTTTTTCAAGTGGGAGAGGAGAACCTGCATCAAGATGCCGCCCGTTCACAGGCAGGTCGTTTTAGGAAGAAGGACATGGGTGTGGCGTCGTCTGGACATTGGTCCCCAGTGTGCCCACTGGAAAGCGCTCAAGTGCTCCTGGGATCACACGCCCACCTTGAAGACTCGGACCCCAAGGTCAAAAGCTTCTCGGCAACACACGGTGCCACGAGTCTTAATACCCAAAGGGAGAAGACAGAGAGAGACTTTTTCCAGTCCCTCCTCGCCCGCCACCAGGCGTCTCCCAGGCCTGTCCCGGCTGCGGGCCTGACTTGTGCTTCTCCACTGTGACCTTGAGAGAGCGGGGGCCCTGCTGGGGGGGTGGGGAACGGGTAAAGCACAGGACAGGTTTGCGGTGTCTTGGCTTACAAAGTGGGAAAGTGGACTTGGGATATTCTGAGATGTGAGGTTCAAGGGGTGCTCCCCCCAGGACCGGGACTAGGGGAAAGCAGAAAGCTGCCCAGGACACACATTTAAGGAGGTACTGCTCGCAGGGCTGGGCAAGCGCAGGGTCAGCCTTAGAAAGGAGTGGCCTCTCTTGCCTTGCCCTTGGCCTGGCCCTCTTCAAATCATGTCTCCGCCACTAGCTTTAGGGTGAATCCCTTCATCTCTCCAAGCCTCAGTTTCCTCACCTATCGCATGGGTTAAAGGTACCTATGTCTCACAATGTGAGGGACAACAGAGCTTTGTCCAGCCAGGCTCTTACCAGCTGCTCAATCAGTGGCAGCTCCTGTGATCTTTTGAGACAGAAGCTCAGAATGGCCTCATCAGCCATGGGCAGCCATGTCACAGCCGTAGGTTTTACAACCGGGTGTATTGCAGTGACATGGAGGCTGCACTCTAGACCCTCCAGTTCACAGCGCCCTCCTGCTGTCTATGCTATTCGCGTGTTCCAGACCCTGGAGTATAGGCAGGGGTTGATGAGCGCAAAGTGGGGTAGTGGTGGGAGAAGATGCCTGGCCATCAGATGCACCTGGACTCCCCTTTGCTTTGGCAGACACTGTGCATAACCAGAACTGCCACTCCCTCAGCCGCCATGAAGCTCATTTCTCCCAGAGACTTTGTGGATGTGGCGCTGGTCAAGAAGTATGAGGATGGGACTATCAGTTCCAACGGTGAGTGACGGCCGGGGCGCCGCAGGGCCTTCCTGGGACGTTGGGCTCTTTCTCCACACCCGCTCAGCTCCTCCAGGGAAGCCGCCCAGCTGGAAGTCACCAGGGGACTCAGCCTAGGTCCCCGTCTCTGCATGTGCCTCGCCTTGTCGGGTTTGGGGGTTCTGTGCCGTGGAGGGCTCAGGTGGGAGAGTCACATGCTAGTAACTTTAGTTTTCAGTCACAGATTTGGTCAGCACCCCTTTTTATTTCTGCTGAGGCTCATGGTTTGTGCCCTAGACACGCAGGCTACACTTTGGCTTCTCAGAACCCCCGGGTGCGGTGAGTCCTTGAACCACGGGCGCCTTCCTGAGAGAGCGAGGAGCAGAGTTCCTGCCGCTTGCGTTTTATGGTGCCTTCTGAAAGCTGCAGCCCCTGCTGCCCTCTGAATGCTCCCCATGGAGGCTGAAGGTGGATACACACATACCTCTGTTGGCTGAGATTTCAGAGATACCCTCCGCCTCCTACGCAAGCATTCCATTCTGAAATGCTCTTTTCCCTAATACTCTGGCACGTTTGGGGAAGCTGTGAACGTGAGTGTTTGCATGTGTGTCTGTGTGTGTGCGTGTGTGTGATGTGGGTGTGTGAGTTTGTGAGCATATGTGTGTGTATGTGTGTGAGCTTAAGGGAAGTGGGCAGGGGGTAGGAGGGGCTCAGGGCCGAGTGGCAGGGTCCCCTGGCCGAGTCCTCAGGCCCCAGCTGATTGGGTCTGCATGCAGTGTGGGCGCCAGTAAGGCCCTTCGGCGGCAGTGGCCCAACTGTCTAAAGTTGTAGCTTACTGACCGTCTTGCTCTGTCTTCCAGCTACCAATGTGGAGCATCCCTTGTGTCCCCCGAAGCCAGGCTACGTGAGAGGATTTAACCATCCTTGTGGCTGCTTCTGTGAACCTGTGCCAGGGTAAGCATGATGTCCTAGACCGGATTACATGCCCCAGACTTCACTGTGGCTTAGCCGTGGACCTTCTGTTGAACGGGCGTGTTAGTTGTGGTTCGTGATGACCAAGACGCCTCACAGCTCTTTAGGCCTTGCCGTTACAAAGCACCGCCATACACGTCAGCGACGTAATACACAAGTGTCCTAGGCCCGTGGGAAAGAGCTGTGGGGAGGCGTTATTATTGGTGATGCAAGGACCCCTCCTCAAGCCCAGGCAGGCTGGGCAGATGTGCTGGTCCCCTTTAGCAGACGAGGAAGCTGAGGTTCAGGGAGCTTACGTGATCTGTGCGGGGTCACAGGCTGGCCGTGCAGTGCCTGAGCAGCAGGTCTTTTGTGCCTTCTTTGAGCTCCATCCACCAGCCTGGAGCAGCTGAGGGGTTAGCTGTGCCCCCACATCCGCACAGGGCTTGTCCCCCGCACGAGGAGTGGGGTGCAGGCACTCAGGGGCTAAAGCAGATTCTGAGAGCACAGCGTGAGTTAGCCCCACAGCTGAGCCCAGGAACGGTTCCGTCCCCGTTTTCTCACAGATCACAGCCAGGTTTTTACCTGGAATGTTCTGTGTAATAATAACCTGAAGGTCCGAGTTTATCCTGGGAACCACCCAGGTCGACACTGAGGGCGTGTCCCAGCATAAGCCTGCAGTCGTGAACAGACCCCAGGAGGGCAAGTGTCTCCCTTCACCACACCATCCCGGGAGGAGCGCCTGGGGGCTGCAGCATTTTGCTAAAACCCAGATCCAGCGCCTCTGGCTAACACTTTTTGCTAAGCTGCCTTTTCAAACATCTTGTGGAAACTTACGTTAATCTGAGTTTGGAAATAGCATAGCTGGGGCTCCAACACACTGCCACTCATCGCGCACGCGCACGTACACACGTGCATGCGCACACACGCACACACCTACACCTGTACCCTCATCACACACACACACAAACCTGTACCCTCACCCCACACCCACACACACCCACACACACACACCCACACACACACACACACACCTGTACTTGTACAGAGGAACTTGCAGGGAGCAGGCCGAGCCTTTTCTCCTTAGGGCCTGATTCCATGGCTGAATTCTTTTGGGAGAACACGCAGTAGGGTGAGTACCGTCCCGCCTCCTGTCAGGTAGCAAAGGTGACTGCGCGGACTTTGTAGATGGGGTGGTTGGGGCCAGAAGGGGCCCACAAATCCAGCTATTGTGGAGGTTTTGACTCGGCCTGATTGAAAGCATTTTATGTCCCAGTAACGCTTCCTGCCGGAGTCTGCCATGTGCAGAGTTATTCTCACGACGACGGGATCCGAAACCTCTGCCGATGGTGATTCCCGTCATCCTATGAATGTGGGCCTGTTCTCGACGCTGTGGACTCAACAGATGACTTTAGGAATAGCAGCAGCCGCAGCAAACCTCACACAGCACTGCTGTATGTCAGGCACTGTTCCAAGCACTTTTATCAGTTAACTCATTTTTATTCTTACAACAACTGTAAGGTACTGTCATTATCCCCAATTTTTAGATAAGGACTCTGGAGCACAGAGAGGTGATGTTACTTACTCAAGATCACACAGCCAGGAAGTGACAGCCACAATTTAAACCCAGGCATCTGACTCCAGAATCTGTGCTCTTAACCTGGATATTGACCCCTCCAAACAGATGAAGTGTCTGCCCTCTTGGAGCTTAGATTCTAGTGGGAGCAGGGGAGACAGTCAAAACACAAACACAATCATGGTATCAGACGTACACACTGGAATCCTCCGCCGTTAAGTGCTTTGCAGGAAACTCAAGCCAGATAAAGGTGCCAGGGAAGTGAGGCATTTAGGGGTGCGTCAGAGGCCTCCCTGATAAAATTTAAGCAACGCAAAACGGGGGGAGTCTTGGGCGTATCAGTGGGAAGAGCGTTGCTGGCAGAGGATGAGTGGTCCCAAGTCCCTGAGACGGGATGGTGTGAGACGTTTAGGGAGCAGCATGGAGGCTGTTGTACTGGATCAGAGTGAGCAAGGGGAGAGGCTAGGAGCTTTGGTCAACGAAGTAGCAGGGGCCACACCTTGTAGGGCCTTGTGGGCCATGGTGAAGACTTGAATAAAATGGGAACAATCGGAGAGTTTTGAGCAGGATGTGTTGGGAGTTGGGTTTTAAGTGCTGTGATGAATCAAGAGAGAAAGCGCTCTTGAGAGAGCAAGGGGACCAGTTAGGAGGCGAGGCGGTGCCTTGGCGAGAGGGGTGGGGACTGAGCTCAGCGGCTGCAGTGGAGAGGGGGCAGCTGCTGGGTCCTGGTTGTCCTCAAGGTGGGGCTCTGCGTTTGTCGTCAGGCAGCATGATCGTCTCATTTGTTGAGCACTTGCTCTGTGCTCAGGAGGTGTGCTCAGTGCTCTACGCATTTTCTCTCTTTAATCCTTGCAACAGACAGTGATGGCCGCCGTCATCTATCCCACCCTCCTCTGTGAGGGACCAGGTGACTCCAACACCTCTCAGAGCCCCCTTTTGCCCATTCTGTTAACGATGTACAAGCGGGAACCACTGTTCCCCGTGGCCACTCTCTAATGTATCGAGTTTGCCGCTTCCACACACGCTGTCGTGTGTTCACCTCCTACAAGCCTGGTGCTGCCCCAGAGGAAAGTATGGTCACTGAACAACATTTCTCCTTTACTTGTTCATGTTTCCAGTCCAAAGAAGACAGCACTGAGAGATAGAAGGGCTTGAGTTAGCCCAGTGGGAAGGGGAGCAGAGAGGAGAGACAAGGTCCCTGGAAAGGTGGAGTGGGCAGGGGTTGGTGAGCAAGGGTTGGAGTCCGGATGATGCTGAGGCTTTGAGATGTAAGGAAGTCCCTGCCCCCAGAGTCCACGCTCTGTGCAGAGACGGCACGAGCAGAGGAGAAAAACCACTGCACAGAGCAGCACGTTCTGTCCTGCACTGCTGTGCATCTGCTGGCCGCTGCCCCTCTCGGGGTCTCAGCCGCCCTGTCTGTGCACCTGGGAGGGGGCAGGGTTCTAAAGGGTCCCCACTTCTAAGCCCTTGACCTCTGTGATGTCAGGAAGCGTTTGATGGGCCGGGCCATCCTGCTTGGGTTCCTGGTGAGATTCTGCTGCTGTTGACAGTGCTGTTCAAGTAAAATGCCAAATGGCCTCAGGAAAGCCCACGCCTTTGTCTTGACCGTTGGGAAGTTTGCACCGGTGAAGACAGTGAAGTCCTCTCCCAAGAAGATGAGAGTGAAGAAGGCAGATCCCATCTTGGTGCTGTTATGAGAATGGCTTTGACCTTGCAGACCCCTTGAAAGGGTCATAGGAACCCCTAGGAGTTCGCAGAGCGTTTGGAGAACCGCTGCCTGAAATGGAAGGGGGCAGCTTCTGTGTGTTTTCCTTCCAGGGTCTGGCACAGAGTGAGTTCTCCAAAAGCCTTTGCCGAAGGAGTCGAGGCACAGGGAACTAACAACCTTCGTGGGCTGGAAGTGGGGCCTCCTGCCTGCTTGACAGGCTGGCAGGGCTGTGGAAGGCATCAACAAGAGAACATATGTCCCCTCCTGAAAACAAGCTGGTCCAGAGGGGACCCCTGGGCGGTGAACTCAGCAAGGGAGTAGACAGAATCTCTGTGTAATGGCCGTTTCTCCTGGGCTGGCTGCTCCTCCCCTGTCTTGACACCTGGCCCCAATACCTCTGCCCCAGGCGCATAACGCAGCTCTGCTGTTCTTTCACAGGGAGCCCAACAAAACCAACCTGGTCACCTTCTTCCAGACTGACCTCAGCGGTTACCTCCCACAGAGCGTGGTGGACTCCTTCTTCCCCCGCAGTATGGCCGGGTTTTACAGCAACCTTCAGAAGGCGGTGAGGAAGTTCTGAGACTGATGTTCTCATTTGTCAGCCAAGAACTGCCACGACTCGTTGGGACACTGGAGAGCCTGCGAGAACCCGAGGGCCCGTTTGCACCCTTCAGAACCTCCTAGTGGACAGCCCATCTCGAGAACACCAGCTGGAGGCAGCCTCCCTTTTGCTCCTGCTTCCGCTCAGGGCTGGTGTGGGGGGAGCTGGTCACGTGCTCCACGCTCTGCTGACTATGCAAACACCCTCCTCCGGCAGGGTGGACCCAGGCCTCCAGCCACCTGACGGGGGCTCAGCCTGGGCATCGTGTGATGCCCTCAGGTCCAAAGCCTTTATATGCCAGTGGCTCCCAGAGACCACGTTTCCGTTTGTCAAAAAGAATCACCATCAATACTGAAAACCTAGCTGTGCTGCCTTTTTAGCATCCAGAGCTCCGAGACTCGTGCCACAGATCCCTGTATACATTTTTCTGATAACGCTGGGCCACATTTTCCCTCTTAAAAAGATGTCAACTTGCCAAATGATGGTTTAAAACAATTAGACAAGCATTAAGGAAAAATACTTTCAATATTCCTTTTATTGTCTCTTCAATTCAAATCAGTTGTTTTTCTCTCTTTTTCCCTGCATGAGTTAAGTTCCCCTGGCCGGGGACACCAGGTGGTTTGAATCTGCCCCAGGCCAAACCCGCAGCCTCAGCCCCGGGTGAGAACTGGGAGCCCCACGGGCAGGCGGCACTCTGAGGAGCCTTCGCTCCCAGGCCGTTGGCCTTCTGTCCTCTGTAATAGGGCTGGGGCAGGAGTCCTCTGGCCTACAGGCCCTGCTGCTGTCAGCAGGAAGGGTGGAAGGACAGGACCCCGCCAGCAGCACTGGCTGGAATCCCCCTTCTGGGCTCTGCATGAGGCAGCACAACCCCACATGGGCCATGCTCACCCCGGTACATCACCAGGACCAGGGAGCACAGCCTTGCCCCCTGGAAGGGGCCTCGGCAGCCACACGACTTCCTTTCCCTCTCTCCAGTCAGGGCCACACAATCCTGTGTGGAATTCTCTGACGTTCCCTCGCAACCTGGTGTGGAAGATGTCTTGTGTGTCTGACCAGGGCCTTCGCTCCTCAAAATGGAAAACATTCCCCCTGTGTCATAATAGCTTCCCCACCTTTCAGTCCTGGGTTGACATCTCCTGAATGTGCCAAGATCTGAGCAAGCTTCAAAACATGAAAGCTCGGTGTCCAGGGGCGGAAAGCCCCCTTGTTTCTGTGTTCCAGTGCGACTACAGATCCCACCATCATGCCATCGAGATCATCCAGCTAACTCCCTCTTCTCATCGAGAAATCTTCATTGGACTCTTGAATTTCTTTAGATTTCATTCATTCATTCTGTAAATACTTATCGGGTCCCTACTTTGTGCCTGGCACTGTTCTATATCAACTCCTCATGAGTTGATCCCAAGTCCAGCCAATTCTGGGCGTACCAGCCCAGGAGACGCCGGAGGGCAGGGGTGTTACCAAGATGGGGCCACCTTGTGCAGCCCTATCTAGCCAGGCGGGAGGCCAGCCTCCCAAGGACATGTCTCCCTGGGCCTGTTGGATGCACTGTGCATCTGCTGGCATCGGGGTAAACTGGTCTGAGCACTGGACTAGGAGTCAGAAAACATGAATCTGGTCAAAGCCCTGCCACCGAGAAATTGTGCTCTCGGACAGTCACTTAACGTCTGTGTGCTTTGACTTATCTTTAAAAGAAAATAGAGGGACATGAATACCAATCCCAGTGTAGCCTGCTTCTTACGAGTCACTACAAATGAGCTTGTGCATGAATCAGTAAAATACTGTGCAAAGTGAAGAACTAGGGCTGCTTGGGAGAGGGCCTTGGGTGGATTCACTTTCATGGAGAGTTAACATGGATCCGCAACTATTAGCTGTGATGTTGGCAGTGTTTGGGGATGACTGAAAACATTGTTTTCAAAGGCATTGTTTTCTGTGCCTGTTGTCAGCTCTGAAGAAGCTGGCTGAGGAGAGCTAAACCTCGCATGTAAATCCCAGCATCATGGGCTCAAATGGATGAGCTTTCGTTTTAGGACCTTCTTGCTGCTTCCCGGCCTGACGACCCCCTCAGCCCGGAAGCTGGAAACCTGGGTAGTGGTAGCGTCCTCAGGGGCCCAGTTTAAGCTGGGGGTGGGAGGGACCTGCAGAGACAAGAGGAGGCCCTGGGAGGCCCATGAGCTCACCCTTCGCTGTTCTTACACCAGTTCTTACACCACCTTGCCCCACTCACTCACTTGGTCTGCCTGGTCTCCCAAGGAGGCTTTCTCCGTGTCCCAGGTCTGTCACGGGCACTGTGCCCATCCATGTCACCCCCTCCCAGTTCTGATGGAAAGCCACTTTCTCCTTCCCCAGGCTGGTCCACATGCATCACCTGGCCTCTTGCTAAGGGATCAAAACAATTGCCTGATTAGAGGAGTCGTCACTATGCGCACACCTGTGAGATTGTGGGGACAGGGTGTGCCCTCTGAGTCACCATGGCCTCATTGCCCAGCCCTGGGCAGGTGCACAGTGAGATCCTGCAGAGTGGGTGTTGAATCGAGTCACATCTTTCATTGTTAGATCCTGTGCATCTTCGGCATTTCTATTAAACCTAAAGAGCTGACACAAATGGTCTCTCAAAGTTCTTGTCTGCTCTAGGGCTTGAAAAAATTCGGAATGGGACACACGAGGCCACAGGCAGGACACAAACTACTCTAAGCCCACTATTTCTCAGGATGAATAGGCCAGAGAGCTGACGCCCACGGTGATGACATCACTAAAGGGACTTGCATGAACATTAGACCCCAGGTGGGTTCTAAAGGTTCACTGCCAGGAAACAGATTCTTAGCTTCCTATGGTCCCAGGAGAAGCTCCCAGAGTACGTTAACATGTCCCCATTAGTAGACACCGGCCTGGGAACAAGTACTTTTCGAGTTGTGTTTGAGGTCTTGGCCAGGTCTTCCTCATATTTTCATTCACAGGAGCAGGGGCTGGGGCAGGGCTAGCTGGTGCCTGGGCAGGGAAGGCTGTTGTTGCTAGTACATTTCTTCATCCAGAGCTTGGCAGTCAGGCATTGAGAGATGACCAAACCAAATATCCCTTTGGTCAGGCACTCGGAGTATTTTCCCTACAATGCTCTGCACTTAAAAGCCTCTTGGCCTGTTAGTCTCTAACAAATCACAGAAGAAAGGACTCCATCTCTGCCTCATCATTTACCAGCTGGATGAGTCACTTCCTCTGGGTCTTGGTGCCCTCAAGACAGTGGCACATCACGCCCCATAGACGCTGCTGTGAGTGCTCAAGACAGTGTCCACTTACCACCAACACAGTGCTTGGCACGCAGCAGGTAAATGGTAGCAATTTTATTTACCCTCTCATCCCTGTGCTGGTGCATCCTGTTGGCACACCTGTCCATGCTGAGTTTCACCTGTATTCCTCTTTGTTTACTTGCTCTACCACTGGGTACCACCCTTCCCTAGGAGCACTTCTCCAACCCAACCGAAAACAGTTTTGCAAATGTTTAATGTGTCAGATTGTATCTTCCAAAAATGGCCTCAGCACTCTTCCCCTCCCCTTCAACCTGGTACGCTGTGCCAGCTCTGACTGACAGTACAGCAGAGTGAGGCTATTCGACTTCCGAGGCAAGGTCAGAAAAAGGATGCAGCTCCCATCTGGCTCTTACATTCTCTGGAGATACTTGTCCTGGGCACCCAGCCACCATGTTGTGAGGAAGCCCAGGCCACAGGGAGAGGCCACCTGTGCGTGTTCAGGCCAACCGCCCAGCTGGGTTCCCAGCCGACAGGTGAATGAGTGAACCAACCTCCAGGTGGTTCCAGCCCCCAGCCTTTGAGTTGCTCCAGCTGACACCAAGTGAGCAGGATGAACTGTCCCCTCCAAGCCCTGCCCACATCGCAGAGTCACGAGAAAAACAAATGCTGCTGTTTGGGGTGGATCGCTACACAGTTATAGCACTCAGAAAATCTGCAAAGCAGGACATGGGTTTCATATCAAATTGTAATATATCCATTTTATTTACAGCACCACAACATTAGCATCATGCTCTCTCTATACATAGTCTGTAGTTTGTATTAGTCACCCCAATGTGACTCTGCCCTTACTGTTGGGTCAACCCTCTTACTGGGTGGTGTCCCAGAAGGTCCAGACCTGGGCAGCAGCCACCAGGAGGCACACCGGTGCTGTCCCCACGTGGATGTGGGTTAGCAGTGACCCTGAGAACGAGCAGTTGTGAGGAGCTGCGTGCTGTGCTGTTGGCTTTGGCGTCAGCGTTGGTGCTCTGCCTAAGAGTCTCCAGCAGCTGTGGTCCCCTGGGACTGAAGGCTTTTCCTCCTGATAACAATCGTGACAGGTCCATCAGGCAGCGCCTTGATGATGTTCCAGGCTTCAAACCGCGTGAGGCCCTGCACGGCAGTGCCGGCCAGGTGTAAGATCTCATCTCCCGGCTGCACTGTCTCACTCTGTTCTGAGGCTGCCCCTGAGAGGAGGGAGAAGAAGAAAATGGGTTCCACAGGGCAGAGGGGAACACGGAAAGTTGCCCCCTGTGCTTGGTCTCTGAGGAGCCAGGACAGCTCAGAAGGGAACGGGGTCCCCCACCCTTGGGAGCTCGTTGGGGGTTCTGAAATGAGATATCTCATAAAATGGTGACTCAGAGGTTGGCACTCCAGGCTCCAGCTCTCTGCATCTTTGGGAAAGGTGTCGCCCACACTGTCTCCAGAAAAGGCAGACTTCAGGGAGCTCCAAGCCAGAGCGTGGCTGGGGAGACTTCCAAGGTCATAGAGGACTCTAGGAACTGAATCCTCCTCAAAGCTCCCTTGGGCCCTGCCCCAACATCCCACCCCCTTCACATGTGGCGTCTCCCCTTTTAAGGAGGTTGCCAGGCAGTGGGTGGCCTGGGAAGGGAGCTGGTGAGATTTTCATGAGACAGTCTTCACAGTGCTTTTGGCTCTGAACAGCCTGGAGAAGCCCCCTGGCCCATGTGAAAAGGACATAATCATACATGGCGCCTACTCTTTCAAAACTGCTTATGGAAAGAGAGCTATTTTACCACTTACGTTAGAAGAAAGTTTCCTATCCGTTTGACACAATGATCTTCACAAATATTGAATAAGAGAAGATAATAGCAATAGTGCTAATAATAAAAACATAGTGAAAGTATAGTGGACAATCATATATAACAGGCATTGTACTAACACTTTACACTGTGCCGACAGCCATGTGAGGTAGCTCCTGTTAGTTGTCCCTTTTGCAGGGGAGGAGACCAAGGACTCGGGGAACTCACCCAGAGCTTTAAGCTGCTAGGTGGTGGGGCCTGGATTTGAACGTAGACTTTCTGGCTCCAGAGTCCACGTCTTGGTACCACGTCACCCTGCAGCTGGTAGGCTCATCCTCCTTTAAGCAGATGGGGCCAGGATGGTGAAGTGACTTGCCCAAGGGGCATGCTGCCATTAGTGGCAGAGTTAATACCAGACTCCAGGTCTCTTTTTTTTTTTTTTTTTTTGTGAGGAAGATCAGCCCTGAGCTAACATCCGTGCTAATCCTCCTCTTTTTGCTGAGGAAGACCGGCTCTGAGCTAACATCTATTGCCAATCCTCCTCCTTTTTTCCCCCCAAAGCCCCGGTAGATAGTTGTATGTCATAGCTGCACATCCTTCTAGTTGCTGTATGTGGGACGCGGCCAGAGAAGTGGTGCGTCAGCACGCACCCGGGATCCGAACCCAGGCCGCCAGTAGCGGAGTGCACGCACCCAACCACTAAGCCACGGGGCCGGCCCCCAGACTCCAGGTCTCTTGACGTCAAACCCTAGGATCATTCCAAATCGACCTCCAGAAGTTACAAGTATCCTTCCCAGAATTGGGGTAAACATGGACTCCTGGGGAGCCTCCACGTGAGCCCCAGTCCACTCCCCGGGTTTCAGCAGCTGCAGCAGAGCATCCTCTAACAAGACCGTCTGCAGTGGGAGTCGGGGGACAGGGAGCAGAGCTGGGGGCCCTTGGCTCTCAGTACCCAAGAGCCCTCCATCACACACCTTCCCCTCTTTTTATGGATGAGGAGCCTCAGGCCTGGAAGGCAATGGTCACCCAGCAAGAGCTGGGACTAGAACCCAGGCCACTTGACTCCCTGTCCAGTGCTCATCTCTCCACCACTCCTTGCTCTGTGGTTGGGAGGTTCCAATTTGAGAAGCAGCAAAGAGTCAGGGGTGGTTTCACATAGTAGCTGCAAGCCATTCATGATTTTCACAGGAAAACCCAACTGACCTCCACTTCAGGCAGGCTTATAGCCCAATCCATGATGAACAAACTATCAAAATTTTAAATAAAGGCAGGAGCCGCTGGACCCCGGACTAAGGTAAGGCCAGTGAGGCCAAGTCATGCAAATGGAAAGTTGAACTTTGTCTTTATTTAAAACTTTGATATTTTATTATGGATATTTTTAGACAACTTTGATTTTTTAAAACTATTGCATTGAAATAGTATTTATCTTGATTGCTGACTGTTTCGGCGGCCCCTTCAGTTTTGCGCCAGGAAGTGCAAAACTTGCCTCACTTGCCTCCCCCAGCCCCAGCCCTGCGGTTCAGTTGCTTACGAGGACCTGGCAAGATAGAGAGTTTAAGGGGATGTCTGGGCCAAGGAGAAACAGTAGAAAAAGCAGAATTGAGTCCTTAAAAGGCCTGCCTGCCTGCGTCTCCAGAGGGCATGGGGTTGTGGGGAACCAAAATGGCCTAGAAGGTGCTTTTGGGGGGCTTGACCCCACCCCCACAAGTGGGGGGAATGTAAAGAGCCAGATGCACACCACACCTTTGAAAATCCTGTTAATGGTGAGAGGCTTGTCGCCGTGCAGGGAGCCCTTCCCTCCTTCCAGACTGAAGCCCAGCCCTGCAGAGTTCTTCTCCAGGGTCACCATGCAGACTGCAGCCTCTGCTGCTGAGAAAAACACAGGGGTTTTGTTAGGGACACCTTCCTCTCTGGGCCACAGGCGGCCTGGGCATCAGGCGAGCCCGGCTGATGCTGTCTGCTGTACTTGTACATATGTGCATATAAACACAGACACACATCTCGGGCAGCATGCAAGGCAGGCCACATGTTCTTCGGGCCACAAACTACTGAACAGCCCCACCAGGACTGGCCCCACAGGGCTTCCACAAAACTGGGAGAACTTACTGGATTCTGTGGAAACGTCACTGGCCGCAGAAGCCGAGGCTGCAGAGTCGGTGGAGGAGTTCAGGTCGAGTGTGGCCTCCAGAGCCGGCTTCCTCGTGACGATCACTGCTTGCCTAGGGTCCCGAGCTTGGCGGAGGATGGCCAGGGCATCGTTGTGCGTGGCCCCTTTAAGGGACTTGCCATTGATAGACAGAACCTCATTGCCCTTCTGAATAGTCCCTTCCTGGGAGGCCAACCCATTTGGGAACACTCTGTGAACCTGAGCAAACCAAAGAAGTCAGGACCCAGAAATCACCCACGTAAGATCCAGATTCTTGCTGGAGGAGGATCTGAGCCAGTTAGTCAAACCTACCAGATTCTTAGGCCAAAGAAAATGAAACTAATTCTGTACTAGATCAAGGCTGCTGTCACAGGGGCCAGCATTCCCTCCTTCTCTGCTCAGAGCAGAGATCGCCAGCAATAATGGCCAGATAGGCCCTCAGAATCCTTCTCAACACAACGTCCTAAACTACATCACTACAATCCTAGTTAACATTCAGTTAAAATCTTTTGCCTTACCTGCTCAAGATCAGCATTTCCCAAAGCAGTTTTCTTGAAGCACTGATGCTGTGCCATATTAACAGGTACTGTATTAGAAAAAGTTGCTAAGTTCTAAGAAATTTAAGAACACTGGATAAAACAAAAGCTCTGAAAATGTCTACAGTTTAAAAAAAAAAAAAGTATCAGAGGGCCGGCCCGGTGACGCAAGCGGTTAAGTGTGCGCCCTCTGCTGCAGCGGCCCGGGGTTCGCTGGTTCGGATCCTGGGCGTGCACCACCACACCGTTTGTTAGACCATGCTGTGGCGGTGTCCCATATAAAGTGGAGGAGGATCGGCATGGATGTTAGCCCAGGGACGGTCTTCCTCAGCAAAAAGAGGAGAATTGGCAGATGTTAGCTCAGGGCCGATCTTGCTCACAAAAAAAAAGTATCAGAGATGCTACAATGCAAATTTGCATGATACCACTCTAAGAACAGGCAGTATAATACAGTGATCCCCAAAAGTGTTTCCACAAAGAATCCTTTTTTTCATAGAGAAATTCTCAGGCCCCATCTTCTGCAGAATGTATTTTTGAGAAACGCTATCCTGGGAAGTCTAGACATTTTTAAAGCTCCCCCCACAGGAAATTCTGATCCTTTAACTTCAGTTAAAAGGGACCTGGTCCCCTTGCTACAAGATATGTGGCATAAACAAAATCTCCTGTCTTTGGTCAGCCTCTTTAACGAGATAAATTCTAATGAGCATAATGCAGAGGATTGAATTACAGCTGCATGGGCAATCACTAAAATGTGTTACACGTTGTTTTGCTGGTGTCATGTGAACAAGGGTCTTTGTTTCTCTGAATTGTTTCTGTGTTGGAAAAAGCCTGTTCTGTGGTCAGACGTGGTTAGGGTCCCCAGGCTGTAAGACCCAGCTTGAAGCAGTGCTGCTCTGCATCTCAGGTCCTCACTCCAGAACAGAAGCATAAATGCCGCCAGCTCCTCCTCCTGAGGTGCGGGGAAGATGGATTTAGACCACGTGGCAGTGAGTGTCCGGCATGGCCCTTGGTCATGGGCGGTGCTCAATGTTAGTTCTCTTTTAATGAATCAGGAAGGAACAGAAGTGCTCAAACATGGAAGGAGAAAGAGGAAGTTTGATGTGTGTGCTCGGCCGATGTGTGTTGCCTCCTCCTGGTTTGTGAATGGCTGCAGTGTCTCAGGGGTAGATGGCCAAATGAGGTGGAGGAAAGTCACTACTCAAGGGCAGACCCAAAGATCTAACTACTGTTCCCCCAGGCAAGCTGTCTTTTCTCTTCAAATAGAAAGTAAACTAAACAGTCAGGAACATCTTCATAATGCTCTGCTATGGGCAAGTGACAGAAAGAGGTCCTTATTGGTTTTACGTGCTTTTTTGTGGTAAGAGCTCACTTGCAAAGAAGGAAGTTGCTCCTCTCACACCACTGTCTCTGAAATGACCAGTAGGAATGGGCCAAGTTACCACTGCAAGGGGGTGTGGTGTGTTTAATGCTGGCTGATGCTGGGACTCGGAGGGTTTGTTTTCAGCAGGGCATGGAAATTCAAATGAGCCCACATGAAGAATACACTAAGACAACACAGCTGTGAGAGGACAACTGTGCATTCAGCTTTGGAGGGATGGAACAGCCAGGTCACAGCTCGGTCTGTGAAGATGGGACGACCAGAAACCATCTGGTTCAGGTACAGGTGACCTGAAGAGTGGGCAGAGGGCAGCAGCCAATGCCAATTAGATTGCGTGGGCCAGAAAAATGGGGTCCACAGGACAAGATGCAGGTGATGCAGGGCTGCTGGCCTCCGCGCACCTACCCCAGGCTCCAGCAGGTCCTGACAGAACAGGAGGCTGGGCCACCTGGTCTGAAGCCTTGGGTGCATCCTGGGCTGTGCTCTGTGAACAGGTTACAGAACTGCTTCTGTTCTCTCCAGCATGGCCCCATTGCCCTCAACCCACCGCCAGACCAGCTTCCCAATTGCTCACATTAACGTGCCTGCTCTCCACGTGGGCAAAACCAGGACAGCAGCCTCCCCTACAGGACCTGCCTTCCCAAGGTGCCTTCCGTCCAGGTGAGGCCCCTTCCATCCAGGTGTACTGTGCTACATATCACAGCCAGGTTTCTATCCTGGCTCTACAGCCTTGCATCAAGTCCCCTGTGGTCATAAATCATTCCTGTCTAAATGTTTAGTGGCTGACAGGCTACTGGTCTACAGTTCCAAAAGAAGAGACACGACACTGAATAAAATTTGCTTCCCATTTTTTTCTATTCTTTGTTGTTGTTGTTGAGATGAAATTCATAACATTCAATTAACCTTTTTTCTTTTTGCTGAGGAAGATTGGCCCTGGGCTAACATCTGTGCCCATCTTCCTCTACTTTATATGTGGGATGCCTGCCACAGCATGGCTTGGTAAGTGGTGCATGGGTCCTCACCCGGGATCTGAACCCGCGAACCCTGAGCCACCAAAGCGGAGCGTGCAAACTTAACCACCACGCCATCAGGCTGGCCCCCAATTAACCATTTTAAGGTGTACAATTCGGTGACATTTAGTAGGTTGAATTTTTAAAAAGCTCCAGACAGAACCTTCAAAACTGCAGGAACTGGGGCTTCAACCTCAAGACATTCTGACCCAACAGTTCTACAGCAAGGCTGAGACACCTGTAATCCTTTTTAAAGCTCCACAGGGGATTCGGATTTCTTTTGGTATATTAAAGTTGTTTAGGGCCAGCCCCATGGCTTAGCGGTTAAGTGCACGCGTTCCACTGCTGGCGGCCTGGGTTCGGATCCTGGGCGTGCACCGACGCACCGTTTCTCCGGCCATGCTGAGGCCGCGTCCCACATACAGCAACTAGAAGGATGTGCAGCTGTGACATACAACTATCTACTGGGGCTTTGGGGGAAAAATAAATAAATAAAATTAAAAAAAATAAAAATAAAAAAATAAAGTTGTTTGGGGTATATAAGATCTTCTCTGTTAAATTAGGGATCATGATGAGGGTTGAATACTGGTTATATAGGGGACGGCTAGTATGCTTCTTGAAAACGATGAGTCCTGACAGCTCCCCTTTAAGGTCCTGCCCTAAATGCTGGTCCCATGGCCTGGTGTCATGCATTCCTCTGGTCCCCAGCACAGGCCCCTTCCTGGCAGGTGTTCCCGCACCCAGGGCCATTACCTCTGGCTCTGACATGCCCCCGTCGCTGGCCACTCACCGTGATCACCTTGTTTTCTAGATCCGCTCCTCCTGCCAAGCTGAACCCAAGGCCAACCCCTTCCTCCTTGTGCAGGATGGTGACATGGATGCTGTCTAATTGCTGCAGAAGGAAATACATATATTAGAAAACATTTTACTGCAAGAGTGTGAACAATTTAGCAAGTGTTTTAACATCAGGCTGATTTGGTCTCAAACTCCAGCTTGCCCATGCTCCCAGTTACATCACCTCCTCAAACCTGTTTCATCATCTCTAAAGAGAAGATATATACTTTCTGGAGTCATGGGAAGCTTAGAAGAAAAAAAACATGTATGTAAAGCAACAAGTGTACCTATTTTTTTCTCCTATTGCCCCATCCATACCCACACTTGTACAGACAGCGCTGGGCACCACTAAATCAGCTGGAAATGCCAGCACGTTGGATAATGCCGCACTGACGTTTCCGTGTGGGACGAGGTCAGCCTGTAGGATGTTGTATCAGCAAACCCAAGAGCCAGTGCTGTTTTGCTCCTTCCCTCTCCCTTCTTCTCTGTGGGGCACCACAGCAGCATCAAGGAGCCCAGCTGGTTCCTTGCTCCAGAGCACATGTGTACACACACACGTATGCACACACACACGAACGCACCCAGGCATACGCAGTACTTCCCAGCCTGGATGTGGGCACACCCGGAGCCAGCTCAGTCCCTCTGCATTGTCTGAAGTCAGAGACTCTCCTTCTGATCTCCTTCTGGGGTCTCAAACTCAGATGCATATGGGAGCCAGGCAGATCACTTAAAGGAGCAAAATGGGCAGGTGTGAGTGGTGGGAACTGCAGAGAACTGGCGCGCACCTCTCCTGCTCCAGGACCAGCTGCTACAGGGGAATGCAGACCCAGGGCTACCAGATCTTTCCCTTTAGAAGCCAGAAATCCAGGTTTTGATTCAAGTTTTATAATATTTAGAATATAATAATTTAAAAAATATCATCATGCAGACCAAAGAAAATATACCTGCAGGCCCACGTGGCTCTCAGGCCCCAGTTTGTGCCTTGGTGCCAGGGAATAACCTCATGTCAAACAATTCGCTCACTCTGCGACCACCAGAGCCCCTGCCTTGCAGCTGGCTCAATGATCCTTTGGGTTTGGAGACCCCAAGACCCAGACGGGCTGAAGGGATAGATGGACCTCAGTGCCCTCCTGACCCCAGCCTGGCCCAAACCTCCTAACTTTTACCTGAGAATCAGCTGACTTGCCTCGGAAGAGGCCCTTGTCAAGTTGGAAAGTGAATGCTGTCCCAGTAACACCCGAGGCAGTTCGACTCTTGGTGTTTACACTGCACTTTTGCTTCTGTTATTTCATTTGAATAAGGCCCTGGGGGATGATGGTCCCAAGGTCCAGGTGACCGTGTGAGAGCCACAGAGGAGGAGTCACAGCCCAGGGCATCTTGTGTTCCTCAGGCTTACCCACTCACTTGACCTGGGGACTACCAGCTCTGACGCCTCCTTATCTTCTCACCCCAGCCTGGATGGTTCCAGTGCAGAAAGCCTGAGTAGACCCGGGGCAGCCCAGGAGGGTGCAAGGCCCACGAGTTCATGCTGGTCTGGCTGAGCTCTGCCTGGCCACTTCCTCTCTGCGCACCTTTGGGTCATGCTTAGAATGCATGTGGGAAGTGGGACTTGCAGAATGACTTGACTGAGGTGCACAGGCCCTTGCAAGCCCTGCGATAAGTCAGCTCTCAGTGCGCAGGGCAAGTCTTCGGGGTGAGAGCTCAGAACCACACGGTCTACAGTGGACAGCACACTCCCACGCAGCATCTCCCTGGAGACACACGCCAGGCCGCCAGCCCAGGGGACGTGGAAATAGCACTGAACGTGGAGAAAGAAAACCTAGGCTCTGCGACATTGAGCCTCACCTTTCTCATTTATAAAATGGTTGAAAAGATACAAAAAGTCAATGATTGAAAGCACTCCATGAGCTATGAAGCTCCTTTTGAATGGAAGGTCTTACTGTGGTCCAGCAATGCAATGCCCCTCTACCACAGGCAGGATACAAACTAGGTCTCTGTCAGCCCCTGGGAGCTACCTTCTTGAGCCTCACGGAGCCCAGGGCTACTCCAGCTGCTTCCCCTCTGGCCTAAGTGAGGTGACCGCACTGCTCCCAGCAAGGCCTTTGTCTCTGTAAGTGCTTATAACAGAAACCTACCTTTAACGTCGCTTCATCCAGAACCTTCACTTCCTCTATGAGCTCCTTTAATTCCGAGGAGCTCAGCAGCGAGATGACCGACTGGCCAGACTGATGGGCACAGTGGTCCCAGTCGTCGGCTTCCGTTGGCTCACTGAGACCCTCTGTGTATTCTCTCAGCTCCGAAAGGCTTTCGTAGGGAGAAGCAGCAGCACGTGGGATGAATCATGATATTAATAAGAGCTAACATCTATTGCATAATTACTCTATTCCAGACATGGTGCTGAGCACATATGTGCATTCTGTTACTTGGTGCAGCAAATCTATAAGTAGAAACTAGCATCCCTCCGCTACAGAGATGGGAAATTAGGGCTTAGAGAGGGTAAATAGCTTGTCTGTGGTCACAGGGCTATGAAATGCCAAGATCCGGGATTCGAAATCACAGATCATGCTGTGTCTGACTCCGAAGTCCGTGCTCCAAACCTCAACACCTCCCCCAGAGGATAGCTGATGCTTTGGACAAATCTGCACCAAGGCCACAGTCAGATCACAGCCACTGCTCCTGGGTGGCCGTCGAGGCTGATGCCCCTTGCCTGCCTTCACAGGTGTGGTCAGCACCTGGCTGGCCGATGTCAGCACCTAGTAACTACAAATGGCGCCCACTCGGCCAGCAACTGGCCTTCCTCTTTCTTTTGAACTCATTTGGGTATCTGTAGCTATTTTTTGCAGCTACACTTCATATTTTGCATGAAACTGTGGTTTCAGTAATAGGGGATTATTTCTCCCTCTGGTTGACAGGCCTTTACGGCTAAAAGGGGAAGGGGCCCCCACAGCAGAAAATTCTGATGGTGAGCCTTGCAGTTCCAACAGAACAGCCTCTCAGCTAGAAAGAGCAAACTAGTGGGAGATCTAAATGTTAAAGGGCCCCATTCTACAGCTGACCAGCTCTAACTAGCTACACGTGGTTGGTCTGGCTCTTTAGACCTGGTTCTAGGCGTGTCTTTGAGGATCATTCCTATTCCTTCACAGGATGTCTGCAGCAGCTGGAATCTGATGGAACTGGGTCAATGGGTCTCAAACTTTTCTCAGCAGTAGAAGAACAATAAATAAAACTGACATTGCAGAGTTGTTCTGATTAAAGAGGGGAGGCCAGACCCCAGTCCTGCAGCAGGAGCTCGCAGGCATCACTGGGAGCCCCTCAGTTCTGTGGAGCAAGTCTCGCCCTCCTCCTAATTTCAACAAAAGAAGAAACTAAGGGTGAGCATGAAGGAACCTGCTCGTGGTCAGGGAGTCAATGCTGGAGCTGGCACTGGGACCCAGACGTCCTAACTGCCAGTCCAGGGAACTGAACCCACATGCAGAGTACAAGTGGATTCCTTTGTGTGTGGGGGGCAGGGGGCGGGGGCAGCAAGAACTCCCAAGGGATCATCTCCTGGCCTTAGTCAGGTCTTTCTGAGCAACAGCAGGACATGCCAGGTGTGCATTAGTTTCCAAATCTCCATCGGTAACTCACCAGGGGGCCAGTTCTGTCCCCCACCTCCCACTCCTCCCAAAACTCCTCATTAATACAGAAGACAGAGATGTGACACATGCACGCACATGCACGTAAAAGAACAGGCGGAACGATCCTTTTGTACACCTGAGAAACTTTTAAAAAGATATATCGGATTATAAGAGAAAGAAAGCTGAGAAAGGAGAAGAGAACCCCTGGGTGTGGACACTCACTTGAGCGAGAACCCCGTGTCCGAGGCAGGCATTTCGGGAGGACCGTCAGCAGCCGGGTCCTCCCTGGACGGCGACATTGGAAAGGCCCCTTGCTTCGGGGGGCAAGGAGTCTGGCCACAGGAGAGTGAGGCCGGAAGGCACAGCAGGGATTTCATGACAGCTGAGGACACTTGGCTGCTGATGGAGTAGAGTTTACTGGTCTTTTCATCGAATGGCTTCATCTCATAGGACTGGGTCCTGGACAGGGGGAAGCTCCGTGCCCGCTGGCTCGGCATCTTGACAATGGGGCCTGGAGAGTCCTCAGTCTGTGCAGACAGCAGCCTCGAGAGAGGGTCAGGGTCAGCGGGGAGGGTTTTCTGACAGGGCTGCCGCGCCAGGGCAGGGGACCCTGATACTCCCGGGCCGCTGGCCTCCGAGGCTGCAGGGGGACCCCGTGGTGGCTGCTCTTGATCTGGCTGCTGCTGCTCAGCGCCAGGGGGAGCCCCTCGCCTCCAGAGGCCAGAAACCTGTCCTCCCTCTTGCTTCCCAGGAGGTCTTACTGCCTCCTCCGAGGACTGGAGGCTCAGTCTCTGAACTCCTTTGTCAGGCGATTGAGAGGAGCCAAAGGTTTCAAAGGAGCTGATCCTCTGCTTGATGGAGGAGGAGGAGGCCCTCGCGTGGGACCCCGGGCCCCTGGGAGTGGGTGTTGGCTGGGCGGAGGAGGCTGCATCAGGCAGCCGCCTGGGGTCTGGAGCGCGACTCCTCAGACCTTTCAAGCTTTGACGAAACCAGGCTGGCTTGGGGGCCACGGGCGGACCCTTCTTCCCGGTGCTGCTGTCTGCCGACTTGTAAACTTTGGGAGCGCCATTGGTGGCTTCCAGCTTCAGCGGGGTCCCGTCTGGGTGGCCCTGCCTCCCGTCTTCCTCGCCCAGGCTGATGTTGGGGTGTAGCGGCGTGTGGCCGTGGTTCTCACTCATGATGGGGCTAAACAGGTTTTTGATGCAGTCAGAAATTCTAACCCAAGGGTCTTCCGCTGTGGTATTGAGGCTATAGTCCATCCGAGCCTGCCTTTTAAGCAGTGGGTGTTTTACTGGGGACGTTTGAGTCACTAGGGAGCAGAAACAAGGCCAAAGCTGTGCATTACACTTGATTGTGAATTTTCATCCTAAATTCTAGTTTCAAGCTGAATAGCAAGAAGGATTCTAGAGGAGGAGGTTAGCAGAAGTGGTGGACCCCTGGTTGGGTGAGCAACTGGGCAGTGCCAAGAGGCAGCATCGCAGAACCAGAGGACCAGAGGTGGGAGTTAACTTCACAGCATCCTAGCATTTTAGAGCTGGAAGGGTTCGCAGAGAATATCTGGTCTGATCTCTGGCATTTTACAATTGTGAATCCAACATTCAGAAGGGTGAGGGGCCATCTGTTGGCAGAGCAAGTCTCCTGCTTCCCCACTTTCATGTCCTTCCCACTAAGTAGCCTCCCAGATAACTCATTAAAATTTCAAAAGTCAAAGCAATCCTCTATCTTTTAAACTTTTAAGCCAAAGGTCACAAATTGGTAGTCATATTTGGTCTGGACCACCCACGTCATTAAAAAGCAATGTGAATGTGCACGCCTTCAGATGGGGCACAGTCCAGTTCAGCACAGCTCCTAACCCTCTCTCACGGGGTCAGCATTTCACACACGGATGCATCTGCCTGGCCCCTGATGCCATGTGAGTTTCCTACTCCCTCCTCCCAGGTAATTAACCAGCTTGCTCAGCAGAGGAGCGTTTTCCCTGCCCAAAGAGCTGATGAAAAGGTTCCAGGTAGAAAAAAAAGCTTTGTGACAACTATTCTCGACCTTGGCTACACATTGGAATCTGGAAGGCCTTACGAAATCCTGACACCCACCCCTAGGTTCTGATGTGCTACCCCTGCGCTGCAGCCTGACCACTGTGATAAGCTCCACAGGTGATGAAGCATGTGCTCCATCGGGGACGCCCTGCCAAGTACAGCCCCTCACCACAAGGGCAGCACATGGAATCTTTCTCGGGAGCCATGTTGAGCCCGCATCCCCCTGGGTGGTAGGGAGACTCTGCCCCTGACTCTGTTTGCCGGGGACAGAGGGAGGCTGGCCTCCAAGCCCCACATAGAGAGAAGCCGAGTGGAGGTGTGGCCCTTCCGTGGCCCCCGGCTCTGACCTTTCCCTGGTTAAGAGTGTGCTGCTCTGGCTTCATGCTCGGGGGGATGCTTGATACCAGAATGCAACCCAGCTTGAGGAGGACTGATCCCTCCTGTCCCCCGTCTCCACGCCAGGCCTCAAGGGAACCAAACTGTGCAGAGCGTTAAGCCTTGAAGATATCAAAGAGATGCTCTGCACCATCCCAAAGACCCGAGTGTTTGCTACTGGCTCTGGGGCTTTTGCAAGTGAGTCCAGCCCTCTCAGCCTGGTGCTGCATTTGCAAATGGCTCTGCTGCAGGGGCTGTTGTGAGGCTCAGTGGTCAGAGGCTCTGCAGGCAAGCCCTTTGCATGGTAGGTGAGGCGCTCTTGGGAGTAGAGCATAGAGGCGTGCCCTGGCCATGTTCCTCAATTGGGATGACTAAGGGAAGGGCGAGGGGAGGTGCCTCCAGTTGTAGGGCACCTGCTATGGGTGAGATGTGCCAGATATTTCCATTCATAACATCCCTCAACCCTCCAGGAGCCGTTCATGTGCTTTTCATGTAATGTTTCTCAAACAAGCATGTGGTTTGCAGCCTACATATTTATTTCTCTGCCACTACTGGGAGCTCCTTGATGGCAGGAACTGGTCTGTCCCTCTCTCCCTCCCTCTGTCCCTCTCTCCCTCTGCCCCTCTCCCTCTCTCTCCAGCACCCAGCACAGAGCCTTCTATGCTGTGAAAGCCAGCATCCAACACACACTTCCGGAATCAAACCATGTGTTGGGGTTCTTTGTGATTTTCCACACCTTGCTGATGAGTGAATCGAGGCTTAGAAAAGCAGAGAAAGTTGCCCAGAATCACATTAATGAAGGGCAGAGCCAGGTTTTCTACCCGGGTCTTCCTGATCCCAAATCCTATGCTTTTCCTAGCAAGCCACTAAACCGTCAGCTCACGTCTCAGCATTTCCAGCTGCACCATGTGGGCACAGCCATTCCATTTCCCTCGTGGAGGTGGTGACCACCAGCCAAATGCTGTTCATACTTTTCTGACACTGTGGTCTCGTCCTTGGTAATACTGGGTGCAGCGTGCTATAACACTATCACCCTAGAAAGGCAGCTGCCCACGATGGCTGGGTGGGCGTGTCTTTAGACCTTTCTTGAGGGCTCTATCCTCCAGTTGACTGTCTGGATTGGCCTGCATCCCCCATCCCCACCCCACCACCACAGCATCACTAACCCACCAGGGGGTTCCCACCCTGGACAGCACCCCCACTGCCCTGCTGCCCCAGTGCCTTCGGGACTCCTGTTCTGGACTCCTGAGCAGTCATCAGCCTGAGTCCAGCTGTCATGTCGTGCAGAGCCCTCCAACCTCAGGACAAACTCACATTCTTACCTTCTCACTGGACGTTTCTCTGGAAGGTCCTTCCTTCCAGGAGATCTCAATGAAAGCCTACCTGAGCTGGCTCCTCTCCTCCCTGGCTCGTGCTCTGAGGAGGGTGTCGTCTGTGGGCCGACGGCAGGTCCTGGGCAGCAGACAACGGCGCGGAGCGTTCTCCCTGCCACGTCTTCCTGCGGCAGCAGCGATGGCAGCAGCTCTCTGGCTTCCTGTGGTGTAAACAGGAAGCGAGACTGTGTCAGTGCAGTAGCCTCCAGCTGTGAGAAGGCAACGCGCACTTCAATTGGGACTGGAGAGCCACTGTTGAGCAGCTTAATTAGAAGTTCATCCGCAGTCCTATAAAGAGGGTCCTTTCCTGCAGTGTGCTGCCTGCATCACTGACACAGGGAGCCAGCATCTCCTGGGAGCTCAGAGTATCCCTCTGCTTCCAGAATATGGGCTCATCCTGCTGGCATATGTGGGCTCCGTGTGATAGGAAAAAGAGGCTCTGGGGTGTGGAAGGGGCTGGCACTGCTTCATTTACCACTGCATCCTGGTGAACTACTTGCCCCAGGACGGGACAGAACCGTGCAGAAATAAGTGGGCAAAGAACTGCCGTCTAGTCTTCACTAGGTTAAGGTGAGGACACTCAGAGGAACAGGTGTGTCAATCGCTTTCTACATTATTAGTCATTATTCAGATATTTAGTGAGCATGCTGCAAAGGATGACAAATACTTGGGCTGTGTCATCCTTCCCTCTGTAGCACCTAGGGTGACATTACCAATCTATGGCAGAGTTCTTTTTCCCCACTGAGCCCAGAAGCAGTCTCATGCTCCTTCATAAAACAGCCTGGGGACGAGATGGGCCAGCACCAAGTAACCATATAATACTTGACTACAGTCTGGATTTTTATACAGCATGAGGGAGATGCTGTCAGGGCCCAGAGGAAGCATTAGCACCAGTTCTGTCCCAGAGAGAAGGCTCCCTAGAGAAGTGCTTTTGTCTGGTACTTGAACAAAGAGTAAGAATTTTCCAGGCAGAGAAGCAATAATTGAGTGTTCCTGAGAGATAGAGACACAGAGGGAGGAACAAGCATAATACTAATTCAGAAACAATGAAACATAAGGCAGACATCATCAAAATGATGCCTCCTATATTTGATCATCTGCAAAAGAAATACTTTGTGATGCTGTGGTGGCCTCCATGTTCTGTTCATTCCAGAGTCAGATGGAATGATGGTCTGGCTATTTGACACGGCTGCAGGCATCCTCCCAAGAAGAAGGAAGGAAGGAGGAATAAATGCATCATCTGGGACGGCAAACATCTGTAGCCTGAGATGTAATATCTACGTTGACAATAAACATTCTTTGAGAATGAAAGGTCTACGGAAGTTAGAAATGTGTTCACAAAGCATTGCCCCAGCTCTTGGTCCCTATTGTAGAACCAAGCTCTAGGAGAGCATTTTGGAAATACTGAGAGACCAACCAACTCAAAAGAATCATTGGGCTTCTTGAACAGTCCTTTAAGAAAGCAAGGCTTGGCCATGGCATTAGAAGCTTAAAATATTAGGCTGATGGCTTCTAAGACTCTCATCACACAAGACAAATGACGTGGCTGAGACTTAATTTCACCCACTTGGGAGCTTTGTAAGGTGGCATCTGTCTACATTCATGAATCGTTGACACTTTTATAGGCCGAAGCTCTTGGTCCCAACCACAGTAGTCAAAGCAACCTTGCATCTTGGAACAGACTGAAATGTGTTTTATCTTCTCATCAGCACAGCTGGTGTTGCACCCTCTTCATGAGAGGTGTTTTTTTTAATTAGCTCCTGAAATAAATTTGATTTTACTCAATTTTTTCTCTAAGTAGTGTTTCCTAGCACAGTGCTTGGTGGATGAGGGAAGGAGACGGGAAAGGAGAGGACAGAGATGCGGATTTGAAGGGGAGGAAGTGTTTTTTTAAACACAAGTGATAGTTCGAGCTGATTTTCTAGACAGGAGAGAATTGATCTTTTGTTGAAGAAAATATCCCGAAGGTCATTTTGATTGTGGAAATTAAGTTTCCTTGAGTTATGGTAGATGAGAAAGACTTGGGGTTGTCCATAACAGCTCGAGAAGGTCTTGGGACTGTGGAGAAAAAAGATTGAAGGGGGCACAGGAAGAGAGAGAGGGAAGGAGGAGGCCGAGGAGGAGGAGGAGGAGGAGGGAGGGAAGGATGAAGAGATATTGTACACTGGGGCCAGAAAAACATCCAGTGAGAAACCCCCAGGAATGGTCAAGGAAATTTGAAGACTGACATCAAGCAAACTGTTTCCTGTTTTTGTCGTGCTATAATCCTTTCTCTGTGACCCCCCGATGCCCAGTAAAAGTATGCTTTGTTGGCTGTCCTTTTGCAAAAGGCTGTAGAAGGATCTGTTGGCCATGTGGGACAAAGCAGAACGACAGAGAAGAGCAGCTGCAGAAGGTGGGAGGATGCAGGCAGGAGCAATGGATGCTGAAGAGGCGGGGCAGGCTGCCAGAGGCGAAGGCAGGCTGCTCGCGAGAAAGCTCCACGCGGAAGCTTCTTGCCTGCCCGCCCTGCAGAAAGCCCCCTTCCTCTTCCAGCCCCCTCACTTGGGGATACTCCCTGCCCTATATATAGCCCAGCCTGGCCAGGCAGCCCAAGGGCATCACCGGTCAGCCCTGTGGGCCCCACAGACCTTCCCTGGCAACCCCACTCATCCTTTTCTGGGTCTCCAGGATCAAAGCAAAAAGCCTGGCTTCTCAGCCTGCCTGTTCCTAATTTGCCCTTCTGGACTCATAGGTCTCAAGGCTCAAGGAAAATGAAATATTTGCTTAAAGGAGGAGGTGGGGGGACAGATCCACCTCAACAACTCTGTCGTGTGTTGCTAACCAGCCACATCCTGCCAGCTCTCTGCACAACTGTACTTCCTCTCCAGTAGCCTGGCTTCCTCCCCTCCCTCACTTTCACCCTCCTACTCAATACCTTCCTCCCCCAACCACCCATCTCCACCACTCTGGGGTTTCTTACTCCTCCTGCAGTTGTCAGCCCTAATTAGAGATAATTAGAGGGGATTTCCAGGGCCCCACTCCCACCTGCCTGGTGGAGGCAGCTGCTGGGGTAAGGATGTAAAAGACAGTGTAGCCTAATGGTTGACCCACTGGCAATGTGAACTTGAGCAAGTTTCTCGGGTCCCTCTCTTCATGATTGGGACCCTCACCCCCTGGTGGTTGTGAGGCTTAACTGAGACAATGCACAGGAAATGCTTAGCACAGTGCCTGGGCATAAAAATGGCCCAAGTTGTAGCAGCTGGCTGTCAGTGTGCCTTCCTAGAAGGGGTGGAATGGGGCTGCAGAGGAAGGAAACTGAGGTCATTAAGAGGCGTGATGGAGGAACAATCACAGCAACGAACACTATTGTGCCTGGGAGTCCGTTAGGCATTCACTTAAGTGGTTCCATTTAATCCTCACAATAGCCCTTGGAGGGAGCCACCAAACTTAGCCCCAATTAACAGATAAGGAAACTGAGGCTTAGAGAATGTGGGCTCCCTCCAAGCTCCACATCTAAGGAGATAGGAGGGCAAAGCTACCTGCGAAAGAAACAAGAGACAATTTCTCACCTTCACATCAGTGTACTCGCTTGTTAAAGAGGGTAACAAGCTCTTGTCCACTTTAGTTATTTAGGCCAATCTTCTCCTAGCAAGCAGAATGCCTGAAGATCCGTGTGCAAAAGACCCTCTGCCAGCCCCTTGCAGCATGATCTTCCTGGAGCTCTGGTGGTGCTCCACCATGGTGAGTCAGAAAAGGGACCCACACGAAGGCAGCCTTATATCCCATTGTATTTTGGATGGAAACCCAGAAGCCAATCAGCAGTTCTGGGGCTTGAATTTTGGGTGTGCCAAGCTTCAAACCTATCTTTCTGCAGTCAGCCCTAAGCTTGAGCTGAGCCTCGTCCCTCCAGTGGAGCAGGAGAAAGCTTCTAGCACTGCTAACACTGCTGCAGATGTCAAGAAGCACCGTGCTTGGCTTGGGAGAACACTCAACCAGCCGGACACCTCTCTTACCTGGCCACAGGTGGGCGAGGTGTGCCCAGAAGGGCATAAGGTGTTCTCTCTGTCTTCCAGACTCTTCTGAGGGTCACTGTCACTCTTAAAGTATTTTCTGGGTGGAGGCTTGGGCTTGGAGGACGTGGGCTTTCTCACCAAAATCTCAAAGGATTTCTTCAGTCTCAGAGGCGGGTAGCCGTCCTGGCTCTCAGGGAGGGGTGGGCTCTCCTGGGGCAGCCTGGATGATGCTACGGGGAGCGCCCCCGGCTCCTGCCCCTTGGGCAGGCTGAGGCTGTGTGTGCCGACTTCCAGGTCAGAGGGCTGTTGCTCTCCGCCACTGCCAGGACTACCCCCAGGGGACCCCGACATGTAGCTGCTGTCACTGCTGGAGCGGATCATGACCTTCTGAGCCCTGCGATGCAAGCGAGCTGAGTTCTTCTCTCGCTCCTTCTCCGAGGTTGGCCGCCCGTGCCAGCTGCTCTCCAGCCTTTTGACACCTGCAATGGAAGCACAGGGAAACCACCATCGCTAAGCTTCAGAAGACAAACACACCCCTGGCCGTGCTCCTGGCTGCCACAGGCAGCGCACTGTACACCCAGGCATCTGCTTCTCATCTGAGGTCACTCTGGATCTGGAGCCTGCAGTCTTGGGTTTGGTCCCTGGCAGGATGTATGACCTCAGGTGGGGAAAGTCATTTAACCTTTCTGAGTCTCCATGTGATGAAGATGGAGATGTGCCCCACAGCTTGCCCATCAAGGAAGGGCCTGGTGCCCTAGCTATGGGGGTTGCTGGTGGCAGATGGCCTGCAGCTGTCCGCCCCTTCAGGGACTGCCTCAGCTACAGAGGCTGCCTTGCCCAAGCGGCAGCCCATCTCCAGTGCTGATGAAGATGAGGCTATAAAGGAGGGGCCATTTCTGCCAACAGGACAACTCTAATTGGCCACTTTAGTTCTCAAGCTCCAGGGGTCGGCTGAAGCTGTCTGGTGTGCGTCTCAGCCCGATGTCTCCCTCTGCCCGGCTCTGCTACTTCCCTCCCTTCCACAGGTGTTGATTGCCAGGATGCTTCTGAGTAAACATCCTGCATGCCAAATGTCATCTCCGAGTCAGCATCCCAGGGGGATCCAACCTGCAACACTCCATTTCCTCATCTGTAAAATGGAGATAATAATTCTACAGTCACTGGGCTTGTTTTGAGGCTCAGTATCAAAGAGAGAGAATGTCTGTGAAGGCACTTTGAACCTTTTTTTGTGTGTGTGTGTGAGGAGGACCAGCCCTGTGCTAACATCCAATGCTAATCCTCCTCTTTTTTTTTTTTTTTTTGCTGAGGAAGACTGGCCCCGGGCTAACATCTGTGGCCATCTTCCTCTACTTTATATGGGACGCCGCCACAGCATGGCTTGCCAAGCAGTGCGTCCATGTGCGCCCAGGATCCGAACCGGCGAACCCCGGGCCGCCGCAGCGGAGTGCGCACACTTAACCGCTTGCGCCACCGGGCCGGCCCCGGCACTTTGAACCTTGTACCAAGAGGTTACCATTTCTTTCCAGCTGAGAATGAAGCAAGGCCAGAAAAACCACTGTTTCTTAGCCATACCTCCCTCTTTCTCATCCATATTCCCAGCACTAGGGCCATCCACACATCCTTTAGAGGCACTTCTCTCTGGTGGTAAACTGTCAAAGATGCCCCCTTCCTAGAATCACAGCTCAAAGGAGTCAGAGCAGATGGAGGCCCAGCCTCTTGCTTAAATTCCAGATCATCTGTGAGGCCAGGAGAGCCAGAGGAGCCCGTGGGAGAGCACCTTAGACCTTGGGACAGAACAAAGGCCAGCCAAGCTCATAATTCAAATCCTCTTTAAAAAAAAAGTTTTCATTTGCTTCTTCCTGGTCATAAGATAGTACATCCTCATTAGAGAAAACTCAGCCACAAAAAGGAAGCAATGAAAGTAAAAGTTCACCTGCAGTCCTATCAGCCAGGGATAACCACTGTCAGAATTTTGGTGAGTTTCTTTGTCATCTTTTCCTGAGCTAATATGTATGTTGAGTGGGTGGAAATGGTAGAACAAAGTTGAAATAAAATTTTATGTCCTGTCATTTTCTCTAAACGTGTGCCCGACCATTTACCCTCCTTGTCAATATCCGTGCTAATGGCTGCACGTTGTTCTATCACATGGACGTTCCATGAAGACTTGGCCAATGCCCAATGGTTGGGCACTGAGGCAGCCAGCCTGCTTCCCATCCCAGATGCTCTGTGCACTAAAGTGGTGTGATTCTGGGCAAGGGAGCCTCTCAGGGCCTCATTTTTTCCTGTAAAATGTGCATAAAAATTATATGTGAAGATTTGGTAAAATATTGCATGAATTAGCCCAATGTCTGACATTTTAAGAATTCAATAAACATTATATATTCTATTATTAGATATTATTATTTCTATTATTACGAACTAGGGTTGAAAACTCCAATGCCTTCAGGGGCAACTGTGTGAATGGCAACCTGGTACAACAGGGAGTAGTGGGGACTATGGAGAACCGGAAAGCTCCTGCCTATTTGAACAATTCAAATTCAGATGCTTTTAAAGTCTTGTGCCTCCCACACAAAGCAAAAGTGTAAGTCAAATGTAGCTGGTGGACTGCTAGCATCCAAGCCTTGTCCATGTAGCGTGCTCGTCTATGATGACTGTTCTCATACATTCCTGGGATAGAAGGTGAGTTAATGGCTAAACTCTAAGCTTTCTAACAAGGCAAACATAGTTCAAATCAAAGTTCATTATTTCGCTTACCTTCCAGACTCCACTGATGCCTCTCCTTTCCAAACTTGATATTCTCCACAGCCTGGGCCACAGCTTCTTTGAGTAGCTGTTCAGAGACCTAGAACACATCGATCACCTCCTCGAATAAACAGTGGAAACTCCTGCATTAGGCTCCTAGTCTTGTACCAGCTCCCAAGCTGGGCCCCTGGATTCTAGTTTCTTTCCTTCCAACCCACTCTGCAATTAGCTGACAAATTCCACTTCCAGAAATACCCTGGCCATCAATGGTTCCCTAGCATCTTCTAGGTAAAGTCCAAGTCTGTCAATAAAGGGGTTCCCAAGGTGGCCCCTCTCAACTCTCCAACCTTCTCTCTACTACTTGCTGAAAAACTCTAGGCAAAGTTACCATGTCATAGTTTACCTCTGGGAGCTATCCCATCTGTTAGCAATGCTGTCATGACATCATCATCATTGTCGTCATCATCAACAACAATGTCATAACAATCACCGTTTTATTGTTTGTGTTGTGCCTCACAGTAATAGTTAAGAGTATGAGTCTTAGAGCCAAACAGGCTTGTGTTCAAGTCCCAGTTTCTCCACTTTCTAGTTGTGTACACTTAGAGAAGTTACTTAACCTTCTAAGCATCAATTTCTTCTTCTGTAAAATAATACCAATAATTATTGTTACTTCACAGTGAGGACAGAGGGTTTTAAAAAAAATTAATTGTTTGACCCCAAAAGCACAAGCAACAAAAGAAAAACAGATAAATTGGACTATGTCAAAATTTAAATCTTCCGTGCATCAATGGACACAACCAACAGAGTGAAAGGGAAACTCACAGAATGGGAGAAAATATTTTCAAATCATATATCTGGTAAAGGATTAAGATAAAGAATATATAAAGAACTACAACTCAACAACAAAAAAAAAACAAACAACCTAATTGAAAAATGGACAAAGGACACATTAAAAGATACTCAGCATCACTAATCATTAGGGAAATGCAAATCAAAATGAGATACCACCTCACACCCATTAGAATGGCTACTATCAAAAAAAACCAGAAAATAGTAAGTGTTGGTGAGGATGTGGAGAAATTGGAACCCTTGCGCACTGCTGGTGGGAATGTAAAATGGTACTGCCACTACAGCAAACAATATGGCAGTTCCTCAAAAAATTAAAAATAGAACTATCATATGATCCAGCAATTCCAATTCTGGATATATATACCCCAAAAGAATGAAAAGCAGACACATGAACAGATATTTGTACACCCATGTTCATAGCAGCATTATTCACACTAGCCAAAAGGTGGGAGCAACTCAAGTGGCCATTGACAGGTGAATGGATAGACAAGATATGATCAGTGAAATATTATTCAGCCTTAAAAAGGATGTAAATTCTGACACGTTACAATATGGATGAACCTTAAGGACATTATGCTAAGTGAAATAACCCAATTACAAAAGGACTGTATGATTCCACTTATATGAGGTACTTAGAGTAGTCAAGTTCATAAAGACAGAAAGTAGAATGGTGGTTGCCAGGGGCTGGGGGAGGGAGGAGTGGGGAGTTATTATTTCATAAACACAGAGTTTCAGTTTTGCAAGAAAAAGAGTTCTGGAGATGGATAGTGGTGATGGTTGCACAATAATGTGAATGTCCTTCATGCCACTGAACTGTACACCTAAAAGTGGTTAGGATGGTAAATTTCATGTTATATGTATTTATCACAATAAAAAATAATAATAATACTAAATAAATCATTTAAAGGTTAGGCACAATGCCTGGTGAATGGTAAACTCTCAATAGATGAGATTTACCCTCAACAGCAGCCCTGTAAGGTAAAGACCACTTCCCCATTTCAGAGTTGAGGAACCAGAGGCTCTGAGAGGTTAGATGAATGTCCAAGGTCACCAAAAGTCTGTAGCAAAGCTGGACATAAGCCAGGCATCCTGTTGCCAAGCCCTGGCCTCTCTCATCTCTGCCCTGCTGCCTGTGCCCATTGCCCTTGGTGCCTATGCCTCTCTGCTGCTCCCAACCCTGCCTGCCCTCTATGACCTGGCTGCCTCATCTGAGCAGCTGGGACCCTGACTCCCTCACTCGCATGGCTCTCACCCTCTGTGGCCTCTGTGTGTGCGCCCCATCCCTCCAGCCAGGACCCGAGCTCCTCAAGGCCAGGGGCCGCAGCATCGACCCCACACCCTGCCCCCTGACCCACTGCTCTCTCACTCACCATCATACTCAAGAGCAGCAAGAGGCACTGATAAACTAACAGAGACCCCTTTCTTTTCTCGTAGTGTCCAGAGATTTAGACGAAATGTCTACCTTTGGTAAGAAGTTTGCTTTTCTCCAGTGTGCTTCTCCTTAGCGCTCCACAACTGAAAGGGGCTGGGTCTGAATCCCACCACCCAGGGTGTCTGTTGATCTTCCCCTCTATTCCACCCCTGCTCTGTTTCCACTGGGAGTCTCGGAGTCTGTTAGTTAAGAGCAGAGGCTTTAAGTCCTAGCACCTCCACTTAGTAGCTCCGCCACGGGGGGCGTTCCTTCCCTTTCCTAAGCCTGTTTCCTCGTCTGTGAATTGGAGAGGGGAATCATACTGAGCGCAGAGAGCTGTGCAACCGCTAAGTGCAGCTGTATACATCACGGCTTCGCAAACCCACCTGACACATATGAAGGATTAAATAAATAGGTTCCTGAAAGTGATCTCACCTATGCCCATGGCTTCAACTCCCAAGTCTAGCTCCAAACTGGATCTCATTTACCAGCCATTATCAGCCCTAAATCTCTAACTGCCTCCTGAGCATCTCCACCTGGACATCCCACAGGCAAGTCAATATCATGATGTCCCACACTGAGGTCATTCTCTTCCCTCCCAAGCTCATTCCTCCTCTCCTCTCCTCTACACTGGTGGTGGGGATACCATCGCTTAGTCTTCCAATCTAAAAACACTCTAGCCACCCTAGACTCTCCCCTCTCTCTTACCCCAGAGCTAATCGGCCAACAGATATTGTTGATTCTTCCCAAGTGTTGCCTCTTCTTCCTTATTTTCTTCCTATGTTTACTGTTTAGGTCTGGCCCTCACCATCTGTTTCCTTCCTCTTACATACTTCAGGCCCCACCCACTCCATCCTGTCCTCCCCAGTGCAATCAAAGTGCATTTAAAAAAAAATAAAATCTGAACCTATTCCTTCTATAGCTACAGACTTCTCCTGGCTCCTTACTATCCACAGAATGAAATGCACACTCTTTAGAATCCTGTTTAAAGCCCTTTACAGTGTAACCCCAATGCCTTGCCAAACTCCATCCTCAACACTCTCACCCAGTAGAGTAGTCTGTAGAACCTACCATTCTCCTTCCATGACAGGTCCCTTCGTCACTCCATAACTTTGAACTTTGTGTCCCCCCTGCCTGGAATGACCTTCCTCAAATTACTTGCCTGGAAATAACTAACTGATTTGATACTTCTTGCTTTACATGACCTTCCCGTCTGTATCCCTGTATTCCCATAGTACTTACCACTCTGTTTGCAATTATTTCAATGTCAGTCTCCCTAGTGAGACCCTGAGCTTCTGGAGAGCAGGAGTGTGTACTATGGACTGGCTTATCTCTGAATGCTCAGTGCCTAGCTCCAGGCAGTCATGTGGTGGGTACCCACTAGACGCAAGGATGAAGGACTCGCTTGCATCTGTTAGCAGGAAGCCTGGGTCTATATTATCCTGCCCCAGAGCTTACAACCCAGCGGCAAGAGCTTCCCTAAGCTAACGCCTCTGATGTCTAGGAGTTTGTCAATGGACCTGTGCTACAGACATTTGTTTCTAGACACTTGGATTAGGTTCTTGGAAATTCAGGTTCAAACTCAGCCAGCAACGTCTCCATTTTCATCCATTTCTTGTTCCAATTTGAGTACTGAAGGAGTAAGCCTGGGAGGAAGAAGTGGGATGTTACCTGTGGGTCTGGATGTCGGCTAACAATGATGGGGACTGGACCGGGGTTACAGTGACTCAGGATCGCGTAGACTTCGTTGAGTGTCATGCAGTGTACGGGGGAATCATTGATTTCCACAATCTCATCACCACACCTGCAACAGCATCAACAGGACACCATCAGCAAGCTAATCAACATGGCATTTGGACGGTTGCTTCCCTAGGGGCCCACTCCTGGCTGGGCTGTTTGATGTGACCTGAAAATCACACCACTAAGTAGACCTCCTTAGCCGCCTGGCTGAAACTCAGAACAGGGCAGACCAAAGCAGGGCACCATTCACTCCTTCGCTGTGCGACCACAAAGAGAGAGATATTTCATACCCAGAGTGGCTCAACATTAACAAAAGTTTGTAACTTTCTTCCTCCCTTTCCCATTTAACTACACTCAATCAAGATTGAGGGCGTAGTTTAACCAATTTAACAATCAACCATAATTTAGCAATCACATGCTCTCTTTGGGCCTCAGTTCCCATATGTAGAATGGTTAGGAGGAATGATGGACAGTATGTGCTAAAAGGTAAAGAAGAAATAACTGGGTGGGGGAGCAGTTGAGCTTCTTGCAGAAAGAAAGAAGGAGAGAAGGCAATGGAGTTCATTCTTGTTGGGCGGGTAGTGAGTTACTGCAACCTAAACAGAAAAAAAATGAAATAGAAAAGACAGGGTTGCATTGACACATGGAGAATTTGTACAATCCAACTCCCTGTGTCATAGATGGGGAAACTGAGGGAGAGAGGGTGAAAGTATCTCCTCAGTAAGACCTAGCTTAGGGATCAAAAAACTTTTTCTGGAAAGGGCCAAATAGTAAATGTTTTAGGCTTCGCAGGCCATACCATCTCTGTTACAACTACTTGACTTGGATGTTGTAGCATGAAAACAGCAGCCATAGACAATATGTAAACAAATGAGCATGGCTTTGTTTCAATAAAACTTTATTTAAAAAAAAAAAAGGTGGCAGGCCCCAGTTTGCTGACCCCAGGACCAGCTGGTTATTAGGTCCAGGATTGGAACTCAAGTCTTCCGATGCTAATTTCACTATTCCTACTGCTGTGGTCTGCTGCCTCCTTCTACATTTCTGCTGACTTGGTCCCCCTCCACCTTTGCTATAAAAGTACACATTTCCATTGATGTAACTGAAGACCACAGTTTCAGTTAGGTTTCCTCAGCCAAGGAAAGAGGAGGCTTCCAGAACAATCCCTACCTAGCTGCAGGTCTAAGAGGGAGGACTCTCTGTCTGAAGGATTAAGACTAAGGCAATCACTCTAACTCTGCAATTATGTCCCGGGTAACAGCACAGTGGCTCAGCAAGTCAGCTGTCACTCTCCTCTATATGACAGCAGCAAACCCATCTCTAATTCAGAAGTTCCACCAAGATACCATCCTAAGCAGGACTTGCCCTTGTATATACTGCAACTAGAGGAAAACCTTTAAAAATATGGCAAAATTCTTCTGATTTAGCAAAACCCAAACCCAGTGGGAGAAGACATACACGAAGATATGCTATACGAGAGAGATACTACACGAGAGAGGATATACCATATATGAATGATGGACTGTGTATAAAGCATTGTGACAAGTTAAACTGGGATAAAATGTTGTTACAAATTCAGATCACTTATTGAAAAGAAAATTTAAATTTGTACTTCTCTTATAAGTTATTTGTAAAGAAATGTATCTGGAGTGCCTGAAAATATTTTGTTTATGCCACCAACAAATTGAGTTAATACTTCTGATTTGCTCAGTAAGCTTCTTTTTCCATATAGAGTACACAGGTAAACCTCATCAAAGCTCCTAGTTATGTCACTATAAATTCCAAATTACTTACATCTGAATTAAAGTGTGTTTACTTCACATTTTCCATTTCAGACTGGTGTTCTCTGAGATGCCGCCTCTGAAACTGCAGTGTGCGCACACACGCCGGGGATCTTGTGACAATGCAGGTTCTGACTCAGCATTCTGGGGAGGGGCCTGAGAGTCCGCATTTCTAACAAACTCCCAAGCGGTTTCCATGCCGCTGGTCCAGGGACCACACTTTGAGGAACAAGGCTCTAAGCTGTGCCTGGATCAATCTAAATATCTCATCTCCAAGTCAGTCTCCTGACATTCTAAGGAATTCCACCCTCTGCTGTAAACCGAGGTCTTTTCAGAAACAGAAATAAGGACATACCGGAGTCGTCCATCCAGATGTGCCACGGATCCTGGAGAGAGGGTGTGCACGAAAATGCCGGAGATGCACTGGAAATAGGGGACGCTACACAGGCCAATTCCCAGACCAACGCCAGCCTCTGGAAGGCAGGTAGGATGGGAGTTGGTGGGGTGGGGGGGGAGCTTGTGACTGAGCTTTCCCAGCTGCGTGCTAGTCTATTAGGAGCCCAAACAGTGTCATGGGTCAGTCGTGGTCTCTGAATTATTATGGCATTCATTACCCCCATGTATATGAAGCAACCACTGTGTGTAGGCACTGTTCTAGGGTCAGCAACAGGGACCAAGGCAGACAAGGGATGAGTTCAGGCGGGGAAAGACCAGGAAGGAAAGAAAGAAGTAAGGAGAGAGGAAGGAAGGAAGGAAGATGTCAGAGAGTGATAAGTATTATGCAGAGAATTAATGGGGAATACACTAGAAAGCAACAGGATAGCCACTTCAGGCCTCAGAGGGGGCAACATTTAGGCTAGAATATGAATGACAAGAAAAAATTAGGGATGTGGAGTGGGGCAGAGCGTTCCCAGAAGAGGAAAGAGCTAATGCAAAGGCAAGAAGACGCATGTCATGTTGCAGGACCAGAAAGGAGGCCAGTGTGGCCGGAACATAGCCGGTCGTAGTCATAGGAAGAGTGGTATGAGATGATGTAGGGGAGGGAGGCAAGGACCAGCTTAAATGGGCTTTGTCAATAAGAGTGGATCAACGAAAGGATGCTATTCTATACTGAGAAGGAATGCCACAGGAGAGTTTTGAACAGGAAGTGACATGATCTAATTTCTATTTTTACAAGTATGACTGACTGCTGTGAAGAGCAACAACTATGACGGTCAAGAATGGAAACAAGGAGACCAATTATGAGACTACTATTGAGCCAGACAATGGTGGCTTGGACATTCAAGGGATAAGTTCAAGAGGAGAAAGACTAGGAAGGAAAGAAGGAAGGAAGGAAGGAAGAGACATGGGGGGAGGAAGAGGGGTAGGAGGAAGAAGGGAAGGAAGGAAGATGGGGAGAGTTAGATATACATACAATATATTTTGAAGATAGACTTACTGATGGATTAAATATGGGCATTTAATAAACAAAAATAAAAATAACTCAGAGATTTTTTGGCTGGAGCAACTGGGTGGATGCTGATATAGTTTACCAAAACAGGAAGGCTATGGAGGACCAGAATGACGACCAGATGTTCAGTTTTGCCCATGTCACACTCGAGATGCTTATGAGGTACCCAAGTGGATATGTGAAGTAGATAGTTGGATAGACGAATCTGGAACCCAGGGGAGAAGGCAGGATGGAAGTTAAATATTTGGAATAAGCAGCATGAAGGTGGTGTTAAGGCCACGGGCCTGGATGGATGCCCCAGAGTGTGTGGGAGAGCAGGGGCCGGGGCTCACCAGCACTGAAAGGACTGGAAAACCAGGAGCAGCCAGTAAGGAGGAGTAGACAGAGTGGCCAGGGAGGAGGAGAAGACCCTCTCGGGGCTCTCCTCCCGCACTTATGATTTACCAAGCACGTTCCTGAATGTGTTCACCTTCTGAGGCTGGTCCTGCTGACAGTCCCACGAGGGATGCCACGGGCAACTGTGGGCAGCTCTGTTTTATGAATGAGGAACTGGGGCTATGACATGGTCCACAAAGGTCAGACCAGAGCCAAGGTTTTTTGACCAGAACTAGTCAGTCCTTAAGCCCAGTGGGCATCTGACCACTGGGGTACTTATTTAAAATGTAGACCCCTGGGCCTTCCCCCTAACACTGTTGAAGCAAAGTCTCTGGGGTAGAAATTAAGAAGCAATGTTATATAAGACAATCAAACAAGAACCCTCCCTGAGGCATGTCTGATGCCAGTGGTCAGAGGAAACAGCACTCCCAGGCCAGCACTCGGCCCACTGGACCGTGGAGCGCGGCAGGGAGAGGAAGAGAGCCGTGTCTTCCTCGTGGTCCATGCCTGCTCAGTAGACTCATAGCGGGAGCCCTGGATAAAGCTGTTGGCGCCGGGCCTGCACAGACCTGCGTGCACCCAGGACCTGTGCCGGGCGCCAGGCCAGGCTTAGAGGCTGGGAGCCGGGTGAGCCCTCCAGGGGCATGCAGTGTGGCAGAGCCGAGACATGTGTGAGACAAAGCCCCAGGCAAGGAATTAATTATATACCCTCTTCACCCACTTCTACGATATATGTCCATCCCGTCCACTCCTCTCCATCTCCACTACTCCCATTCTCTCTGACCCAATGACTGCAGCTGGTTCCCAAGCCTCTGCATTTGTCATGCCTCAGGCCATTCTCTCCACAGAAACCTAGGAGATATTTTTTAAAGCATAAGCTGACCACATCACTCCCCTGCTTGGAAATCTCTAAAGGACTTTGAATTGTAATTAGAAGAGAATCTAGCCACAGAGTCTGTCTCTCTGTCTCTGCCAGGGACTCCACCATCACTTCTCGCCCTGCCCAACTCACTCCTCCACACTGGCCTCCCCTCTCTTCCAAGAATCGGTCCTGCTGCCGGAGCCCAGCTCTGTGCCTAGCTGCCTCCTCATCACCCTCCTCGTCTCGGTGCAGCTGCACTTTGGCGGGGAGGGCCTGCCGAGCCCTCTGGAGTTAGCAGTCTACCCAGGGTGCAAAGGGAATGGATGTCAGTCCCCAAATGTCCGAGTTTGAAAGGTCCTCAACTCTCCTGCCACAGCAAGCAAAATGCGTCTCAGAGCAGGAAAGTGACCTGCCCAAGATCTCAGCATATTAGCTGTAGACCTCAACTCCTGGGCCATTGACTCTGTGCATGTGTGTGTGTGTATCTGGTTTTGTGTGTGATTTGTGTTTGCTTTGTCTTGCTTTATTTTACCCACTGCATCAGAACACACTGATGGGATTTGGATGGTCTGTCCTGGGCTTCTGTAAACAAACAGAGCACCAGACCTTGCTGCTAAGCAATAGCCATAAAATCTGTTCATAGACAGCAACCTGCCCTGTCCCTGGACTGATTCTACATAAGGAAAGTCTGGGAGGCTCAGCAGTGGGAGGCCCAGGCAGGAGGGTGGAGGAGGATGGTGGAACCTTCCAGAATGCAGCACTCCTACCTTTCTTCAGAGACACCTCCACCATGATTCTGTAGTTGGCGGTGCTGGCAGGAGCCACAGGGCTTTCCAGGAGGAAGGAGCTGCTGTCCTTGGTGACATAGGTGCTGGAGCTCAGGGAGCGGCTCAGCGGGGGAGAGAGGGGGCTGCTCAGGGATGGGGGCACCGTCAGGCGGGTTCTCACTGTGAGCGTGAGAAGCCCCTTTTTGGCTTGCTGGAAAGAAAGAGAGAGCTAAAGCATTCCGCAGCGATTCAGGGTGAGGTGGAGAACACTGGCCTCTGTGAATAACAGAAGTAGGGTAGTTTTTAAGGAAATACAGCTCTGTGTGTGTGTGTGTGTGTGTGTGTGTGTGTGTGTGTGTGTGTGTATGAGAGAGAGAGAGAGGGTGATATGTAAATGTGTGTATACATAAATATGACACACATCTATAGGTATGTATACAGGTATGACATATACATATGCCACATCTGTATATACACATATATATGCTAGATAGAGTCTTGAACTAACTAGATGGAGACTCAAAAATATCTTTTAGTGATTGTTTTAAAAACCTAAAACAGATTTGTAAATATATCAATATAAATACATAGAATGTTTTAAAACAGTTCTATAAATCTTAAATAATTGAAACATCCCCCTACAACAGTCCTGATTACACTATTATTTTCTGAGTCAGGTCTTTTTTCAACACTGTGCCAAGATCAGCATCAGTGGGTGCCCCATGTAAAGGATCCCATATTTTGAATTGTGTGGGTTTGAACGAAGGAGAGTGATGCTGGGACCTTAGTTCCTCTGCCTGAAGGCCCAGCGTTGGGCCATCTATTGATAACAAATGGTCACCTTGAACTTCTGCAAAGCATCCTGATGCGTTAGTCCAGCCATCGATTCACCATTGAGTTCCAGAATTTCATCACCTGTTGGGAGAGGGAGAAACTGCAGCTAAGAAGAGTGTTCCCAGTCAGGGGCATTATCTTGACCTTGAACTCTAGTCTCCCCCACCTGCCCAGCAATTCTCATTCAGTGCTCTCCCCCTGAGAGGCAGGCAGGGAAGCAGTGATGGGCCTGCTCCGGCCCCTCTTGTCTTCCAGGATGGGATCCAGGGTTCTCAGCCAGGCACACAAGGCCTGGCCTGACCTGGTCCCTGCCCACCTCTTGGTTTCCCATCCTTCCTTGCTGCCTCCCTGATCCTCACATCGTTCGCTCCCATGGGCCGTTTCCTGATGCAACACAACCTGCCTTCCCACGTGGTCTGTGCGGTTGAATGCTTATTTCTGTGCCACTTTCTCAACTAGAATGGACTTCTCCTACCTTCCTCACCCACCCCTTCTGAATCCTTCAGTCCCTGCTGCCTTCATTCCCTTTGTACTCTCATGGCACCTCATATCTATACCATGACCACACTCATCACCCTGGGTGGTAATCAATGACCTAGGAAAGTCTCCCCACTCCAGGCTGGCAGCTCCCTGGGGACAGGGGCTCTGTCTTATTAGATGCTACATCCCCAGAGCCAATTCTGGGTGAGGCCTACAAAGCGCTCGGTAAATGTGGGTTGGAGGTGGTGTTTTCAGAATGCAAGTAGGCCCCATCTTACAGAAGAGGAGAGTGAGCTCAGAGAAGTACAAAGTCACACGCTAAAGAGAATTAGGACTCAGATCTTTTAACTCCAAGTCATTTCTTCACAACACTCTACACCTAATGGAATAATTTTTTCTGTGTCCAGAAATCCATTTTTACACAGATGGAAACCACTTTCTCCCTCTCATCCAATTTACTCAACACAAACAAGGCGCCTTTCTCTGTACTGGACACCTTGCTGGGCAATTCGGATGCAAACACTGCTTTTTACACGGACTTCTGGCCTGATTGTTATTGGTGAGGTCTGCCGTCACCTAATTATGGTTCCATTGTAGATAATCCATCCCTTTTCTCTGGTTGTTTTTGAGATTTTTTTTTCTTTGTCTTTGATAGTCTGAAGTTCCACTATGATATGCTAGGTGCTTCCTCACACTGAAGTTTCATGCCTCAAAACAGTTCTGGAAAATTCTTAGCCACTATCAGATTGCCTATTACTTCTCTTTCACTCTATTCTTTCCTTCTAGAATTCCTATTACATGTATTTTGGACCTTCTCAAACTACTCTCCATGTTTCTCTAATGCGCATCTTTTTCTTCTCTATTGTTCTGTGTGGCCTACTGGATAATTTCCAGCTCACTAATTTTCCTTACAGCTGCATTTAATCTGCTGTTTAACTCAGCCACTGAGTTTTTTATTTCAATGACTGTTTTTTTTATTTCTAAAAGTTATTTTTTTCACATCCACCTATTTTTTTCATTGTCTTCTTTCTTTATTGTTTAGATTCTCTCTTTTATCTTTTTAAAGATCTTTTTAAACATAGTAATTCTATTCTCTCTTTTAGACTGTTCTGTAATCTTAAGTTTTTGAGGGCTAACACCACTGTCTGTTATTTCTGCTAGCTCTCCTTAATAGTGGATATATCCTGGTATAGTATGAAATCTTTATTTTGAACTCATTTTTAAGGGAAGTTTGTTTTTCTGTGGGATTCTGTCTTGACATGAGTACAGCCATGTTTGGCCGCTCCATTGACCTACAGCCACCAGCACAAAAAGAAATATGAAAGCTGCTTTCTGCGTGGTGGGAACTGGCCCTTCTCTCACGGAGGGAGTTGCAAGTTGTAACATTTCAAGGCTCTTGGAGCGTCGTAGCACGGGATGGACTGGCCATCTGTGCCGGGCTGGGACGATAACCAAAGAGAACAATGCACGTACACAACTACTGGGCTGGGACGTTAGCCAGGGGGCTCAGTGCACGTACGCCACTGATAACCATTTTGTGCATGGGAACACTAAATGCTTGCTCTGCAAACTCTGTAATTGCTTACTCTGAAAATTACTGATGGTATAAAAACTGCTGGAAACTGAGACCCAGTGAGAGTTCCACCTGTGGAAGGGACACCTTGCCCAGGACGTGTGATCCTTGCCCAGCCGCGTCGATTGACAGGACTCTCCCGGCAGTGGGGCGTGGATATTGTGAGTTTTTGATTTGATGTGAAGTAATTGATTTGATATGAAGTAATTGATCTGATGTGTTCTCTTTTCGGTCAACCTGGTGTTTCTCTTTCCGGTTGATTTGTGTCATTTCTCTTCAGCCGATGTGGGTGTTTTCCCTTTCCAGTTGGGCTGATGTTTTTTCCCTCTTAATATTTGACCTATTTGGATCTGTTTGCAGACTATCGCCTTTACTATCCTCTATATAATAAAATATACCTTCAGTCCATTTGTTTGGAGTGGAAAGTGTCTTTTACGTCTCCGATCGAATCCCCGAACCTCTCATAACATAATTGGCGCTGTGAGCAGGATTCGATTAAGGAGATGCCTTTTCTATTCAAACGAAAGGTAACTGAAGCCAAGGTGAAAGAAATTCCAGGATGGGAGGACCCTCCCTCTTGCACTCTGGCTGGGGAGTAGACTCACAGGTCAGGATTATGTGAAACTTGGGATGTTCGTCTGCGAGATATGAACCATTGGATGTGACCAAAGCTTTGCAGACAGTAGGAAAAAAGAGATAATGTTTCTTTTCTGGCACGGCGAGGTTAATGTTTATTGACTGCTTATCGTCGGGCTATGGAAGATAGGGATAAAATACAAGGGAGAATGTGCTCTTGAAAAAAGAAGTTTCAAATTTACAGTCCCGGCTGATGTCACCCAAAATAGAAACTCTTTCCTTGCCATGAGCCTGGCATTCTAGTTTTATTTGGCCCCTCTTAAGTGACAAATAGAGAGCCTAAATATGTATCCAATAATAATTTGGCGAGCCAGCCGGGAGGCTCTTTGTCCGTGGCTCGGTGGGCCCGGGGTGGGCCCGGGCCGGGTGGGATGTCCTGGGAAACAGTCCAGCAGCTGCCTAGGTGATTTGCCCTAGGGACTGCTCCCAGTGCTTTCCATCTGACCTGGCACCGCTGACCCTGGGCACATTTTTCTTATGACAGGGAAACAGCCTCTAGAATTATTTGTTTGTTTGCCTATTTGTTTGTTTTTGCTTACACCAAGAACTCCCTTCCCCTCCATCTGGAGTCCTGTCTCTTTAAGAGGCAGGGCTATCCCTACTGGAATGGGAATAATTGTAGGACTTTTACCCGGAATCTGTTAGATGCATCTATCTGTTCTGTTTGGGATCCCATTTAACTGTCTATTCTGTATGTTTGTAATTTCGAAGGGGGGAAGTTCCATCTGTCCCCAAGGAGAGCCCTCTGGGCCACCTCTTGGCTAAACGGGCTATATTCAGCTAGGAGCCCATATCCAAGAAGATAGGTTTTTTTATTGTAACACCACATGGCCACAATATTCCATAGACTCCAGAGAGGAAAAGTGGCCAAAATGGGGCAATTTCAATTTACCAAAACTGATGTATTTGCTTATGCAATTGGAAAAAGCCAGCTAAAAAGTTAAACTACTAGTGGGAAGCCTATTTTAATCTTTTGAGGTTTTTAAACAAAATCAGAAATACTGTACTACCTCTTTAAGAGAAAATAATTAAGTAATTAAACATGCCAGCAGCCTAAGCTGAATCTGCTGCTCCCCTCCCCTCTCTTGCTGAGCTTCCCCGCTTCAACTCCCCCTGAATTCCTGATCTGAAATTAAGCAAGTGAAAATAAGTAAACTTTTGAAGTAATTTGAAATTGGGATGGCTATTCTGGAGAATCTGTTTCAGATGAGTTCACCTTAAGGGTCACTCTTAAAAGAGAGGATTCAAAACCTCTCACGATGAAATGCAATCTTTAATTAATACACAGAGGCTTCTAAAAGACAAAGTTATTTCAAAAACAGCTTCCAAAATCTTTTTGGTAACTTGAAGCTTTAGAGTTTTGCTAAATTAAGTTGATAAAAATTTATTGAGTCTCTGGGTCGTTTCCACATAAGATAAAACATTAAAAATTGGTTACTAAGCATAAATTTGTCTGCCTATGGTCTCTTATCTCAAAAAAAAAAAACTGAAAGATGCTTACATTTAATGATAAACATGTTATGTGCATGTTGAGGAATTTTCTATGAGAAAGTACACATTTCTGGAAAGTCTGTATACAAAAAAAGCAAAAGGTATGTTGTCCATAAAGAAGGTATAAAGAATAGAGATATTTATGTTTGTTTTGTTAAGAAAAATAAATTTGTCCTAAAGTACTAAGAAAAGAAAAAAGGCGTAGGACAAATTCTAAATGTAAAAAAATAAGTGACAGAAGCTTTGTGAAAGTAAAGCCCTGAGGAGTTTTGCACATGATCAAGTTGGCTAGAGTAAGCTGAAGCTGATAAAAAATTAAAATTTGACTTTCTCTCTTATAAAGGTAATTTTCTTAAACTTTTAGTCTGCTCTTTATATAGAGATTAAAAGGTGCTCTTTTGAGTAAGTCTATGTAAAAGACAAAACACCTATGTTTTGTTAAAGTAATTTCCTATGTTCAAAAAGACTGAAGTCTCTCTATTAAGGTTTTTCTTTTTGTTTTTTGACTGTTTTAACTCTCTGTTTGCCTTTCACTATTTTTGTTATCCACTTGATTAAATAAATAACTAGGCATTATTTCCTATTTGACCAAGTGTTTTAAAATCTTTTGATATTTTTGATAAACTTCTGCCAAAAATTAAAGTTTTTTAACTTAAAAAAGAAATTACAAAAAGACATATGATTAGGATGCCAAAATACAATTGTTACTGTATTTCATGTTGATGGTCACAGTTCTTTAATTTCTACAGAACAGAAATATAACTCTTATGCTGATCAGCTGGTGCGAAGTCATGCAACACACAACCCAGGCTTAGCACAATAGGTCCACAAAAAGAGTGGACACTTGGGAGAACAAGCGTCATACAGGTGGGCACAACAAAGGGGAATCCTTGTCACTCACGATAATATTGCCACTGCAGTACAACAATGTCAGTTATGCCAACAGTTAAATAAACGGGGAGTTCCACACCCCTACCAAGGTCATATTATTAGACCATTGCCAAATTCTTGTGGATATACTTATGCCTGCACTGCTGTTGATACATATTCTGGTTATTTATTGGCTATACCAGCTAAAGTGGCCACTCAACAGAGTGCCATAAAATTATTGGATATAATTAAGTTATATTATAAAACACCAAGGCAAATTCAGAGTAACAACGGTTCCCACTTTACAGGTAAGTTGATTCAAACTTATACCAAGGAAAATTATATAGAATGGATTTATCATATACCTTATTACCCCCAAGCTGCAGGCATCATAGAACAAATGAATGGATTGCTTAAACAACAATTGAGGAAACTTGGTCATGGCTCATTAAAGGGGGGGCACAACCATCTAAGTACTGCTCTAAATATGTTAAATAACAGGCCACTAGGCCCTAATGATACTCCTCTGTCAAGGTTGTTACCAGCAAAGATTACAGAAGTGGCAACCGCCACCCATGAGTTTATGACCTTAACCTATTGGCCCCTGACTCAGTCTGCTAAACCGCCTTTTCGTGCCACGGCTGAAGCGGCTGGATTGGATTTATCTACTGTTCATTCTATTCAATTGCCCCCTAAGAAGCAGTCTATAGTCCCTACTGGGATAGGGGTACAGTTTCCCAAAAATACCTTTGGTTTGTTAAAAGGATGCTCTAGACTGGCAGCAAAAGGTATTGATGTACTGGGAGGAGTTATTGATCCAGATTACCAAGGAGAAATAAAATTTATATATAATGGTAGTGACACAGTACTAACTGTAGAGTCTGGGGAACGAGTGGGACAATTATTGGTGCTTCCCCTCTTGACTCCAAATGTGTCACAAGGACAACCTCCAAGTGAATTAACTAAAAGAGGAATACAAGGATTTGGATCTACAGATGGATGGAAACCTGGAGCAAAAGTGTGGGTGACACATCCACCCAATGCGGCTCCCCGTGCCGCAGAAACAGTGGCCCAAGGGCCCACTGCAACACTCATAGTAATGTATCCAGGAAATGAACAATTATATCATGTTCCTAAAAATTCTGTTTCTTTGCGTGAATAGATATTCCTGCTGTGTTCGCTATGCTGTGCTGCACCTCCATGTCTGCTGCAGACCTACATGCCAACTAATGTCTCTGTAGGACAACCTTTGACCCTGCACTGCTGGACCAACTGCTCTACACCAGTGGGAGCTATAACCTGGACTATGAATGACCGAGAAATTTGGTCTCAGAAACATCAAGCAATCTCTCAGTATAAGCCTATATCTGACCAGTCATGGAGAACTAGTTATAATTTCTCTATTACCCTGCCTTCTGCTACTCTCTGTGATGGGGGCTGGTCTGGACTTCTGCAAGCTAATTTGTTAGGCCTAAGTGTTACCTTATCTAATGTTATCTTTGATACTGTACATGATTTGCAAGATCAAGTTAATAACATTTCATATTCTAAGGGGTTATTTGATTGGTTACCTTGGGGTTTGGGTCCTTTATTGTGAGATAGTTTTATAATTATTGTAGTCATTGGATTTTGGATTCTTGGATGTGCCTTATGTACTTGTGTACGAAGTTCATTGTCTGTGCGTATGGTGTCTTATGGTTAACGGAGACGGCCACGGCCGAATGTGTCTTGACATGAGTACAGCCATGTTTGGCCGCTCCATTGACCTACAGCCACCAGCACAAAAAGAAATATGAAAGCTGCTTTCTGCGTGGTGGGAACTGGCCCTTCTCTCACGGAGGGAGTTGCAAGTTGTAACATTTCAAGGCTCTTGGAGCGTCGTAGCACGGGATGGACTGGCCATCTGTGCCGGGCTGGGACGATAACCAAAGAGAACAATGCACGTACACAACTACTGGGCTGGGACGTTAGCCAGGGGGCTCAGTGCACGTACGCCACTGATAACCATTTTGTGCATGGGAACACTAAATGCTTGCTCTGCAAACTCTGTAATTGCTTACTCTGAAAATTACTGATGGTATAAAAACTGCTGGAAACTGAGACCCAGTGAGAGTTCCACCTGTGGAAGGGACACCTTGCCCAGGACGTGTGATCCTTGCCCAGCCGCGTCGATTGACAGGACTCTCCCGGCAGTGGGGCGTGGATATTGTGAGTTTTTGATTTGATGTGAAGTAATTGATTTGATATGAAGTAATTGATCTGATGTGTTCTCTTTTCGGTCAACCTGGTGTTTCTCTTTCCGGTTGATTTGTGTCATTTCTCTTCAGCCGATGTGGGTGTTTTCCCTTTCCAGTCGGGCTGATGTTTTTTCCCTCTTAATATTTGACCTATTTGGATCTGTTTGCAGACTATCGCCTTTACTATCCTCTATATAATAAAATATACCTTCAGTCCATTTGTTTGGAGTGGAAAGTGTCTTTTACGTCTCCGATCGAATCCCCGAACCTCTCATAACAGATTCCCACACCCCAAGTTGCTACCAAATCGTTTTTGCTTTATTTGCACTGGGCCTCCCAAGGGTGTCACTGGTCCACAACCAGTTTTCACACTCGTTTCTCAGCTTGGGGATCCCTGTACTCTATAGGCACTATACATGTGACCTGGACACTCAGACGTGACACAGGCTTGGGTCTGAATTTTCTTGTGGGAGATGTTTTTTCCCACCTGAGATCCATGGACAAAGTTAAGCTTCCTCGTTGCTTCCCTGGGGCCTGCTGGCTTCTCCTGAGGGGCAGCTCTGTAGTATCAAGGTTGTATGCAGATTCTCAGAGTTTCCATGGACTCAAGGCCATGCCTCCTGCCCCTGTGTGGGTGTTAAAATCCTAGCCCCTAGCCCTTGGGCCCTAAAGTAGCAGCTCTCTGGGCCATCACACCATCAACTCCTGGGTTTGCCACACTTAGATGTAGAGTTGTTCCTTCTTCTCCAGTAGCTGGGCATTTCCATTTCTTTCTTCGGAGTTCAGATGAGCTATCTTATCTGACGTGTCTATGTGCTGAAAATAAAAATGGAGGTAGAGCGGGGAGAGTATTCAAATCAGCTTAATCTGTTAGGTTCCTAAAACTAGAGTGAAAAATGAAAGGTTCAGTCCTGTCCTTGGGAGATTCCAAGTTGAGAAATTTTAAAAGTAACCAAAATATGACTAAGTATGTGCTAAAGGAAGGCTATATAAGGAACATGCTCCAGAAATATCCATTCATAATTCCATGGGACGCTGGACTTCCCTTCAAGTCACTAGAATGTCCATCCCAACAGGGCCAAGTAGCCTATCTCTGGGCTCTTCAGAGTGTCCTTAGCCTTGTTTGGCCATATCTGGTGGAAGATGATTAATCTCAGTTTTGCCAAATAAACCTTACACAATCATTTCTTGGAAGAGGAGTACAAATAAAACCTTGATCTGTGCACCAAACTTTTGTTGCAATTGACGTAACCCCCACGAACTCAAGGGCAGATTCTAAAAGTCTGCTTTTAAAAGAAGTTACAAAAGGCAATTTGATCAATTACTTGAGGCTAGAATCAAGGACTGTAGACTAACTGAATGTCATCTTCACTGAATTTTTACTATTGCTATTAACTAAAGGAGACAAATACCCAGAAAACACTAAGGGAGCTTGGCTTGGGCAGGCTCGCATTCAAGAAAGAAAACAAAACACAATACTCTCCTTTCTTGCCATCTCCACTCCTCCCCTGCCTTCTATTCAAACACAGAAAAGTACACGAGACGACAAAATAAACAATGGCACATTCTCCAGATTCTGACCCCACTTGCCTTGCTGTCTCTCACTGACTCCTCTTCTTTACCTGCCTCTTGATTGAGCTCTTCTCCTGGAGAGCCTCAGCCCTCTTCTCCCTCCTCTCTTCCCCACCTTCTTCATCCACTCTATAACTTCAGCTATTTTCCACATGTTTGTGACCCTAAAATCTACATTCAACCCTTACTCCCTGCCTGAGCTGGTGCCCAAATGTTCATTTGCCTTCTGGACAGCTCCACCTAGTGGTCACCTGGATACCTCAACCTCCACTCTGCTGTTCAAACCTAAATACCCTCATTTGCCTTCCTTTTCCTCCTCCTCCTCCGCCTCTGGCTCTGTGTAGTACATCATCTTTCTCTAGTTTGCTAAGACCAGAAACTTTCAAGCTTTCTCTGACCTGCCCCTCATTTGCCACCTCCACGGAGGTCGTGACTTCTGCCATCAGCACCTTTCTCCTCCCAGGGTGACTGCCTCCGGGCAGACCCTGAAGACCTGGAGCCTGCTCTCACAACAGCTTCTTCACTGGTTTTCCTGCTTCTGGAGTCTTGCCAGCCCACTTCCTCCTACGCTCTGCTTCCTGAATCACCAAAAAACCTTGGTCGTAGCTGGTCTCTCCCAATCATAAAAGCCTTCAAAGGCTCCCCACTGTCCACACAATAAAATCCATACGCATAATGCTGCTTGGCAAACTTTCTCCAGAAAAAGCCAGATGGTACATACTTTGAGCTTTCTCAGGCCATGTGCTCTGTGTCACAACACTGCCGTTGTAGCACAAAAGCAGCCGTAGACAATAGGTAAATGAATGCGCATGGCTGTGTCCCAAGGGAGCTTTTCTATGGACACTGAAATTTGAATCTCATTTAATTTTCACATGCCACAAAATAATCAAAATTTCTTTAGATCTCTTTAACTACATGGAAACATAAAGCCATTTGTCCGTGAGCCATATAAAAAGACGCGGTGGGCCACACTTGGCTGTGATCTGCCATCCCCGCCTGAACAAGCTGGGTCACTGAAGGTGTTGAGGATCCCAGCATGGCCACTGAAGCTAGCCTGACAGAGGAGAGTGGGAATGCTGTGAAATCGCTTCTCCTTAAACGTCCACGTGGCACCCAGCGTCTGGCCGGCAGTGGCTTCCCTCGGACCATGACCGCCTGCCCCTGACTTCTGCCTCCTAGTTGAAACTTGGAGATCCCCTCAGACCAAGCCTATTGCTCAATAACCCAAACAGGACTTGGGGTGGAGTTGGGGTGGGGAGAAAAGCCGGCCCCTCCAGGATAAGAAGACAAAGGGCATTCGAGGCAGCTCTGCTCCCGGGCCCTCACTCTCAGGACGGGCAGGGGCTGCCTTCCTGCGAAGAGGTGAAAGAGCGAGCGGAGGGAGACAGGTGGGCAGAAGGGGAGAACGGCAGCTGGGCGGACCATGAGCTCTTCAAAATAGGGGTCATGTCTGATAATTCTCTATATTCCTAGAGGCTAGAATGCAGTTGGCTCACAGAGAATGTGTTTATCCAGCTCATTAGAAGCACTGGTTTCCCTATGGTTGTGGGTTAGGGAGGGCAGAGAGAATGAAGAAAAGGGAATATGAATGGATGCCAGGGTGGGGGATCAGAATTGGCCACCTCAAAATATGTCTCTTTACCTTGATTATTTTCAAGAACAAAAGACTCTGAAAGAAACTTTGACTTCCCGCCCCCCGCCAACTGCCTAAAAGAATTTAAGATAGAAGGCCTGTCCCCAGGACAGGCCATCACCATAGACAACTCTGGGTATGGATAGACTGGGAGGGTCCTTGCTAAGCCCATTCTTATCAAAGTTCTGTTTACCAAACATTTACATTTATAAGGGAAATCTCCATTTGTAAAGGTATCTCCCTCTCTGTACCTTATCTCTAGAAACTCTTATCAGTGCGGAAGGCAAGGACTTAAATCTGCATAATAGCCTTACCCTTGTTTACTGTGCTTTGCTGGTAATCTCCCATAGCTGACTCCCCCGGCCCTCAATATCCTCCTTTGTCTTTAGCTGAAGATAGTGTTTAAGATGAGAACCTCCGCCATTTTGGCGAGTTGCTCAGTTTTTCCTTGGTTTCTCCCATGTATACATGTTATTAAACTTTGATTTTCTCCTGCTGACCTGCCCTTTTAATTATTTGACCAGCCATAAGAACCTTAAGGGAAGGGGCTGGGGGGATTCTCCCTCTTCCCCTACACCAGCAACCGAGAGGGGACCTTGAAAAGAAAGGAGAAGACAACAGTGAAACTGGAAGAGGGCAGAGGCAGACACACGCAGCCAACATGCCAGTCACGATGGAGCCATCGGGGAGATGTGCCCCACGCCTTCCAACCCCAGAATCCATGCAAGCCGAACTCTGAAGACTCTAGACAAATTCAGCTTTCCCAATATCTCCTACAACCTAGTGATCCTGCTTCTGGTTCCTCAAACACGATCTGGTAAGGGCTGGAAATCTACCTTCTTGTAGCCTTCCATCGGCTGCTGCTGCTCCCCCTGCAAAGATGGTTTTGACGTAAATTCCAATGGGGCCGTAAATGCTGTCCTTTCCCCCAACGATGCTGAAGCCCAGGCCCTGGGGAAAGAGAGGAGAGGTGGGATTTAGGAGTGTTCCCTGTTGTTCACTGGGCTGACATTTCTCGAGGGCCTGCCCAGCCTGGAACAAAGGACTCAGGGAGGAGAGAGCTGCCTTTGGTCTCACGGGTCTCAGGACTAAACAAAGGAATGAGAGAAGCTGTGACCTTAAGGCCAGATGGCCGTGTAGTGTCTGGAGCTTTCGCACGAGCCTGGTGCTCCCCACACGGAGGGACTCTGTAGAGACACCAGCATCTTGCCTCTGCCCCTCTAGCTGGCAGTTCTGGGCACATCACTTCCTGTCTCTAAGCCTCAATTTACCCCCTGAAAATGATGCTGATATCACCTAACTCACAGGGTTGTGTTTGAAAATTCAATAAGATACCTAGCAACAACAACCGAAACATCAACTACAATAATAATAGCAGCAGCTTACAAGGGAAGAAGCATCCCTTCTCCTAAAGAGGGCAGTTCACTCCCTTCTGTTCTGCACCCCCCCTCCCCTTCTCACTGACATCACTGCAATCCCTCACCCGCCCTCTCTACCGGGCCAGGAGCCGGGAACCGACAAGCACGCCCTGCGAGCTCCCGGCACTGACAGGCGGCTCTGGGAAGAGAAGCTCAGGGGCTCAGCAGGTAGTCCCAGCTGCAGGAGCAGCCAGGAGGCAGCAGAGACAAGGCCAGAGGCAGAGGAAGCCAGTGAAAGGTGTGAGTGAGGCCTACAGCAGGAAGACAGAGGAGGGAGGGTGCGGCCTTGCCTGCAGACCTGCCGGGGAGTTAGGAGAACGACCTGGGCCGACCCGGGGAGCAGCGAAGGAAACACACACACTGCTTGCTTCATTTGTCACTGAAGAAGGAGCTCCCTGCTTCCGGAGGAGGCTTAGCCAGGTCTCAGGGAGTGCCTTCCTAGACTGTGAGCTCCCTGAAGGCAGTGCACGAGTCTCATTCGTCGGTGTCTGGCCCCTGGCAGGTGCTCAGGAAGTGCGTGTTGCACAGGAGAAGGACGCATGACAGTTGGAGGCCGGTCTTCGGGTCCAACTTGCGAGCGTGCCAGGTAGCGGTGAGGAGCTTGGCTCCCGGCAGACTCCCCGGAGTGACGGCCGCCATCGTAATAGCACCGCTGCTCGTGCGCAGTTTCTCTCAGGCCCGCAGCTGCGCAGGGCTAACCGGGCGCCTCACCCTGCACCACAGAGATGGCAGGCCTGGCGGTGCCCCGGGGTGGCGTAGGGACCAGGTGAGCATGCGCCAGGCAGGGAAGCCATGTGGACAAGGAGCAATTCTCAGCTCCTGGCGAAGTGCGTGTGTCCCAGGGTGGGAGAGACAGACGGTGACGAGAAGTACCACAGAGGGAGGAGCAGCTTTGGGGCTCCTCTGTGGGCCCCGAGCTTTGTCCCGGCTGAAATAACTGTTCTAGATGCAAACTCTCGCCTGCCCTGGCGAGGCAGCATGGTGGGTGGTTACGAACAAGCTCCAGGGGGGCCGGTCTGGTGGCGCAAGCGGTTAAGTGCTGGTGCTCAACGACCGGTGCTCCACTTCCTTGGCCTGGAGTTCACAGGTTCGGATCCCGGGCGCGCACCGCTTATCAAGCCATGCTGTGGCAGCGTCCCATATGAAGTAGAGGAAGATGGTATAAAGTAGAGGAAGATGGCCACAGAGGTTAGCTAAGGGCCAGTCTTCCTCAGCAAAAAAGAGGAGGATCAGCATCGGATGTTAGCTCTGGGCTGGTCTCCCTCACACACACACAAAAAAAGAACAAGCTCCAGGGGTCAGGAAGTCTTGGCCCAGTTCTGCTGCTCACTAACCAAGTGACCCAGGCCCTCAGCCTCCCCGTCTGCCATGTGAGGGAAATAAGAGTAGGGTTGTTGTGAGGATGAAAGGAGCTGTCCTTGCAAAGCCTTTAGCACGATGCCTGGGTTTGGGTGGCTGGTTTTGTTCTTTGATTTGATTTTGACTCTACCTCAAGCACTTGTGGATCCTTCTAGCTCTGCTTCTTCCTCCTCCTCCTGAATCAGCCCTGGCCTCACTCCTCCCTGTCACTTCTGTTAACAAGGAGGTCTCAGGTGCGTGGGTTGTACCAGGTGGAGTGGGAGGCCTGCCTTATCTCTGGACCCATCACTCCTGCTCTGTACTTCAGGCCTCCCACACCAAACAACTCATCTCATTCCATCCCTGGGCCCCTCTAGGCCAACTCAATCTGCCCAGTGACACATTGGCCATAAAGCATATTTCTTGAACATATATTTTTATACACACCAAGATAACTTAAACCATTTTTGGTCATCTTTGCATGAGTTTTGGTGCCCTTTTCCATTTTACCTTTTTTTGAGCATTGCAGACAATTTGAAAGTCAATTATTTTTAAAATACTTCTACCTAAATTCAAGAGGGGGAAAAGCATTGTGATTTACTCATCAGAAAGAGGGGCTGTTTGGAGAAAAGTCAGCACTGGAGACAGTGACTCTCCTGTGATTAGAGGACCAGTAATCTCAGCATGTCTCACTTCTGTCTTCTCTTTTGCCTCTCTGCTGAGCTCTCAGGAGACGGAAGGAAGGAGAGACAGAGAGAGAGAGAGAGGACTCCGGATGTGTGGTGGGGCTCTCCCCTGGAAAGACCTTAAGCAGCAATTGGATCTTCCCCTCACACCGCACACCAGAATTACACTAGATGAATAAAAACACCCCACCCTTTCACGCCTTAAGTGTCAGAGTTACTTGGGCTGGTCTGAGAACTTGGTAGCAACCGCCCATGTTCCAAGAGTTCTCTTAGTGTGCGTGTCAACTCCATACACAGGGTGGCAGGTTCTGTAAGAAGTGCAAAGAAACATTTGGGATGCCCCCCTGCCACTGCTTCTGTTCCCCTTTTTGATATTTCTCAATTGTGGGGCAGAAATCAGTATAATGCCTCATCATCTAGAGAGAGCTAGAGTTAGTTCTTACTTCTCGGGTGGCTCCAATGGTTAGCAAAAATCATTACACACCTTTCAATCACCCGCAGGTAGCGGGTAGTATATGTTTTAATACTTATACAAGACTCATGCTTTATTCTGCCAACACTCGTAAGGTGGGTGCGAGGTCAGGATCCAGAAATGTATTTGTTATGGACTGAATGTGTGTGTCTTCCCAAAATCGCTATGTTAAACCCAACCCCCAAGGCGATGGTATGTGGAGGTGGGGCCTCTGGGAGGTGATGAGGTCATGAGGGTGGAGCCCCGTGAATGGGATCAGTGCCCTGGTAACAGGGACCCGAGGGAGCTCCCTCACCCCTTCCCTCGTGTGCAGACACAGAGAGAAGGCACCATCTATGAACCAAGAAATGAGTTCTCAACAGACACTGAATCTCCCAGGGCCTTAATCTTGAACTTCCCAGCCTTCAGACTGTGAGAAATAAATGTTTGTTGTTTAAGCCACCTAGACTGTGGTATTTATGTTGTAGCAGCCTCAACTAAGAAACAACTGAAATGATTTGAATTTAACCATCAGGTAAAACTAACTTCTGGACAATATCACGCTGGGAACAAGTGGGGGAACAATTACCCCACTGTGACCTGTGTGGAGCAGCCAGACTGGCCCTCCCTCTGCTTCCACAAGTGCATCCTAATCCTCATATTTTGAGCCAGAATCACCACTCTCATCTCCATCCTTCCCTTGACATGATAGCTTCTCAGAAACTGGTGTTCTTCCAGTAGTTTCTGCCGGCCACGGCACTTGCTTACCTTGGCCTGGCCCTTCATCAGCACGATGTTGGAGATGACGGAAGCCTGGAGGCCCCCCGAGGGCTGTGCAAGCTGAGCCGTGCTCAGCGACCGCATTGGTCTCGCTGCGCCCTGCAAGGAGGAGCAGGGGCGGGGAGAGGAGTCAGCGGGGTGGCCCCCCCGGGAGGACCCACATCCCGTCTGCTGAGGGCCCAGCACAATGCCTGGAGTGTGGCTGACGGGCTGGGGATGGAAGGCTGGCAGGGACAGGCTGTTCTTGGTACCCCAGGAGCCAGCTTTGATGAGCCCCTCTCCCTGCAGACCAGTGGCTAGAGGCTTGCTGAGGCTCGTCAAGGCAGGAGTTCCAGGGCACTGTGCCACGCTGCCCCAGGACAGTCAGTCCATAACCGTAGTCTCAAGCAGAGGTTGGGAAGCCAACTGCCAAGAATTCCCTCGACAGAAGTCAAGACACATTTATGGAGACCCCTCTTTGTGCCAGGCACGGGGTGGTGGACGAGGGGGAGGAACCCAAAGATTTAAAAACTCAGAACGTAAATTCCAGGCGTGGCAGACAGGTAGGAGAAGCAGAGTGTGCCACATAGACATGCGCTCTGTGTGTGCTGCAGGACACTGCCCTGGTGACGGACAGTACAGCTCAGAATAGGTTAGATCTTCAACTTTGGAGCCCCACAGCCTGGGTTCTTCTCCTGGCTCTGCCAGTTATCAGCTGGTGACCTTGGGGAAGTGACTTAACCCCTCTGTGCCTCAGTTTCCTCCTCTGTAAAATCATCTGTCACTTTGGAAGCCGTCTTTTTCTAACACTGGAACACCAACACTTCCCATTTGCCAATGAAACACTTAATAACTCAAGGAAGGGAAGGGAAGGCAGAAATGAAATTCTCAAGTGTCTACTATGTCCCATGCAGGAGAATCAAACATCACGGACTCTGGAGCCCACCTCGGAGAGCCCACGGTCTGCTGGGGAGATGAAACACTGACATGAATAAGGACACCAACGAGCCACGTTGGGTGAGAGCTGTAAGGGACAGACGGACGCATTATGATGGGCATGAGGAAAGTGTCAGGTTCATGCAGTTGGAGGAGTCAGGAGGGCTTCCAGCAGGAGTGTTAGGAGGGTTTTGAAGGATGGGGTTGGGTTTCCAGAGACAGAGCTGAGAAAGGGAGCTACAAGCGCTACAGACAGAGGGTGCTGTGGGATCACGAATGGCAGCATGAGGCACTTGGCGGGCATTGTGCATGGCTGGGGCTCAGGGCAACAACAGAAGGAGATGTAAAGACAGGCTGCAGTGACACGTGCAGGGCCAGTGTGCTTCCTATCTGCTTAGCTCCCAGTCTGCCAGCTGCTGACCCAGACTGGGAAGGGCATGGACCGGGCAACTTGGTTCAAATGCTGGTCCCTTAGGTTTCAAGATGTATGAACTCAGACAGCTACTCACCTTGCCGAGCCTCAGTTTCCCCACTGTAAAATGGGGCTAGTCTTACATTCCTTTCCAAGTTTGTCTTAAGGCTTAGAGGCAGTGTGTGTAAGGTAAGTCACTATATCACAGGGGTTAAAAGCGTGGAGTTTGGAGTCCTGAAGATCCAGCTGCCAGTCCCAGTGCTATCTCCTATTGGCAATGTGAACTCGTGTGCACTCCTCAACTGGCCCAAGCCCCGGTCCCCTCATGTGCCTCTTAGGGTCATTGTGCATGAAGGAATGTGATGACACAGAGGAGTCCACGTGAAGATTTAGTTCAGGGTCTGCACCGTGGGATGTCCTCTGCAAGGCAGATCCTAATGGCATCGAAGTGGCAGCAGTTGCAAGTGCCTGGCACACGAGGGCACGCAATGGGAGACATTCCTGATGTGGTTCTTTGCCTAGAGATGCCCATCCCCACTAAGCCAGCCCCCGTCCTCTGTAGTTTTGTGGACATAAAACCACAAGGAAGGCCTCTTCAGCCACTGCTGAGTCTGGACCCCTCCCACCTCTCCGTCTTCTCCGGGTCCCCTCCCTTCCTTCTTACCACAGCCTTTCCCGCGGGACAGTCCAGCTGTTGAGAGAGAGACTTCCTGTTGCTACAGAGGGAATGCAGCTGCCGGTCTGTGGAGGCTGCAGATTTCTGGGTCAGTAGACAATCAATCTCTCCTGCACTGTAGGGATTAACACCTAGACCAGGAGAGGAAACAAGGAAGAAATCATTTGTGATCTCAAAAAGCAAAGCTCAACTGAGAACAATCTCAGCTGCTGCCAACTGCCAGCCGTCATTAGCCAGGAACCTGAGTGAACACGAACCCCTTAGTGCGCAGGGCCAGGGGCATGACGGGGAAGGAAGAAATGGGCAACATTCTCATTATCTCTGCACCTGCTTTCTGCACCGCAGGGTGCAGACGGAACCCTCATTTCCATTTCACCTCAGGCCAACTCGACAAGCATTGACAGGAATCTCCCACACGTCGAGCAGTATGCTGGGCTCTCGGGAAACCACAGCGCCGTGTCCACTCCAGTCCCTGCTGTCAGGGAGGTTTCAGGCCCAATGGAGGAGGAGGAGGAAAGCACAAAGGATGCCCAGGACAGTTAGAACCAGAGAAGAGATTGGGCAGGAACCTGGGGGATCTGCCCCAGCAGCATCCAGCCTCCCAAAAGGATCTGACTGCCTCTCACATGCACACACACTCATGCACAGGCGCGTGCACACCCTAACACTGCAGGCAGATGCAACTCTCGAATCTTTGGGGATCTAAGAAAATGCAAAGCAATCAGCTTCCTCTCCTTTTTGGGAACCCCCCACTTCCTTTCCTCCAACCAGGAGCTCCACCCTGCAGCATCCAGCTGGAGAAGCCTCATCCTCTAGAGCAGTGCTTCCCAATGGAAATACTACGTAAGCCACCGGTGTCGTTTACAATTTTCTAGTAGCCACATTAAAAAAGTCAAAAGAAACAGGGGAGATTAATTTTAATAATACATTTTTTTATAAAAAGTGGGGCAGAATTCAGAATTCGCCCAGATCTACTCGATCCACATCTACACTGGTGGGGTCTGTATGTTTATCAGGCGCCCCAGGTGATGTGGCCAGCCCATCAGTCCTCTGGGGAACCCTGATGGAGTTCAACTCTACTTTATCAGTGAGGAAACCAACCCCCTGTTGGTTTCCTCTCTGCTGCAGCAGTGTGAGGTGACCTGCAGTCTGAAGGAGGGCAGCTGTGCAGGGTTTGGGTTCAGAGGGAACAAGAACAAGTAAATAGGTGGCCAGCATGGAGAGGCTCACAGAGCAGAACCACCTGGGTGCCACGGGCAGGCACGGGGGAGCAGCCCAGGCCCCTCCAGCTCCGCTTCTGCCCTCACCGACCCGGACAGTCCTGGGGCTCCTTCCCGCTCCGCCCACGAGCTTGGATCAGCACGGACGTGGGCCCAGAGTCAGGACAGGGCAGGCTCTCCAAAGCCGAAGGGGTCTGAGCCCTCGCCTGCTCTTCCTGAAAATTACTGGTGGATGCGCTCCAGCCGCAAGGAAATATATCAAAGCATCATCTCGAGTGCGGGGAAGTTGAAACTGGTTAAACAGCATCGAGTGAGTTCATTGAAATGTGGTTATAAAAGCCAAAATAATTTTTGAAAGGGAAACTATAGTGTGATGATTATATAATAACAATAATATGAGTTTATAATGTAAGATTAAGTTGAATTATGAAATGGAAAAAACAAATGGGAAAAGGGACTAGAGATGAATAACGGAGTCTTTCATAAAGGGGGCAGTTTGGAAAATACAGTCTTAACTATTTAATTAATTAATTAAACCTAATTGATTGATTTAACTTAAAGGAAACCAGCAGTGGAGATGAAAATTGAATAAACCTTTCAAATCACTGCAAAAATTAAACACACACACACATACAGCAAGAGGCAGGAAACGAATGACAAGAAACCATAAAAACAAAGTATAAAAAGAATATGAGTAAAAGCGGATATTACTTAGAATACTAATGTCAGTGATTTGAGCTTCCTTCTTTAAAAATATTGTCAAATTTGTTTTCACGATCTAACTGCACATCATTTGCAGGAGATAAACAAAATAAACAGAAGGAGTGAAATTTAAAAATGGGCAGACACTGATTATCAATAAGAGATGCTGGAATCAGCTAGCCATTTAGAAAAAAAAAATCTATCTAGATCCTTGCTTCATATCAAACACCAAAAATAAATGACAGATATAGAAGTGTGAAAAAAAGGGCAAATCATTTAAAAACTAAAAGAAAATATTGCCAAGTATTTAATAGTTCTCTGGATATGGAAGAAACTTTAACATTAGAAAGGAAAAAAATCAATAGATTTTATTATATAAAGATAAGAACATCTTCAAGAAAAAAATTAAAAGACAAACGACAAACTGAATGACAGCCAAATATTAATTATATTAATATTAATACATATTAATTTAACCAAGAGACTTTTTATAAATTAATGATAATGCAATGACCATCCCAATAGGAATCTAGGTGAACTCACAGGAAAGAGAATACATAAATGAAGGCATATTAAACTGCACTTATATGGAGAGGTACTCTTTCCACTTTACAGGCAAATACACCAGTCAGAATTTTGACAACAAACAAAAGACACACTTAGCTAGGATTTCTATAAGCCTGGATGAAGCGGCCATTTACAAAGGGGTCAATAGAGTTAAAGGGAATAACAAGGCCTATTGAGGTACTCAGGAATTGGCAAGATCTGGAAGCTGTACCATCCCAGGCCTGAAGGGACAAAGGGAGGAAATGCATTAGCAGAGCCCAGTGAGTGCTGGGACCACGGAAGGAGGCCACCCCGACATGATTTATAGTCACAAAGGGACACAGCGACCGCCAGAGCTGCAGCACCGAGGCAGAAGGAACAGAGGAAGAAACACCCCAGCAGCTCTCTCTTCCACCCTCCCGTCTCCTGTGGATCCTCTCGCTGACTGAACTCAACCAGAAATCGGAGAGCCAGGGTGCTGGGGTGCCGTCTGACAGGGCCAGTGCCGAGAGTGCAGGCAGGGCTGGCCGTGGGTGTGCAGCCCGTGAAGTACACAGAGCCCAAACTTCGAAGGCCCTCGGCTAGGAGCTGTCGCCGTTTGGAAATTCCTAATTTTCCAGCAGGGGTCCCACATTTTCCTTTTACACTAATCCCCACAAGTTGTCTAGCTGGTCCTAGGTGCAAAGCAGGGCAGAAAAAAGCAAAGAATGAGTTGAGAAGAGGGGAATAGAGGAAAAACTTGCCTAGCAAATTTTTTTAAATTATAATCAAGTAAAATAGACAGAGAAAGACAAATACTGTATGATTTCACTTATGTGTGGAATCTAAAAAACAAATGAACAAAGAGAACAAAACAAAACAAAGCAAAACCAAGTTTATAGATGCAGAGAACAGATGGGTGGTTGCCAGAGGGGAGGGGGTTTGAGGGGTGGGTGAAATGAGTGAAGGTGAGATACAAACTTCCAGTTATAAAATAAATGAGTCCTGGAGATGTAATGCACAGCATGGAGACTATAGTCAATAACATTGTGTTGCAGATTTGAAAGTTGCTAAGAGAGTAAAACTTAGATGTTCTCATCACAAGAAAAAACATGTGTAACTTTATACGGTGACAAATGATTACTGGACTTATTGTGGTGATCACTTCACAATGTACACAAATAGCGAATCATGATGTACACCTGAAACTAGCATAATGTTGTATGTTATAGCTTATAACCAATTATAGCTCAGTTTAAAAAAACAATAAAATTATAATCCAGTGTGAGCTATGATTGAAGAAACAGGTATACACATACGCTATTGGAGGAATAGCTACTAAAACTGGGCAGCACAGTTCAAGGTCTAAGGTATATCTACCTTTTGAAACTCCATTTCTAGGAAATTATGCTAAAAGAAGAAAGAGGTAAAAATTTATGATAAAAAAGCAAATAGTGGTCTAAAAATATGAAATGATTGATTTAATGATGGGACATCTTACAACAGAATAATATAAGGCTTAGAGAGTTTAAGGGACTTGCTGAAGGTCACACAGATGGTTAGTTCTGGAAGCAGGATCTAAATCCACTGCCTTGGCTCCCAAATGTGAGCTCTTAACATACACCATCCACTGCCTTTTATATTTCCCCTAAGAAGGTCGTCACCAACTTGAATAAAATTTCAGGTACAACCTCAGCAACATTGATCATGTTAGTGAAACGCTGAGAATAACTATCTAATAACAGGGAGTTGGATAACTAGATTATGTACATTCATTTAACAAAATACTACGTATCCACTAAAAATGGTGTTTACAAAACAATTTCCAATTACATGAGATAAAGATGTATGGATGTGTGTGTGTGTGTCTTCTATAGGCATATATAGGAGGGAAATAATTGAAAATGTTAACATAGATTGTCTTTAATATTAGGATTTAGTGTGGTTTTAATTTCTTCATGCTTTTCTGCATTCTTCCAATTTTCTTCACTTAGTATTAGTGCTATTCTATTTGCAACAACCAAGAACCCTGAAATTTTTCAGCTTCGACTTCTGTCCTATTATAGATGAGGTGACAGAGGCCCTCGGAGGAAGAAGTGGCCTTCCAAAGATCAAGCAGCGTGTCAGAAGACCGAGCAGGAGGGAAGCTCTTGTCTTCTATCCTCTATGGCGAGTCTTCCCAACACGGCACTGGAAGTGCAGCTAGAGGAGGAGTGGACTAAACCACAGAGAGCTCTACTGGCACATGCGGAGGCCCTCGCACTGGCCAGGACACGCACAGGCGGTGAAGGATGCTCTCAGAGAGGAAGCAGATCACAATCTTGGTCTTGTCCAGCTGGACCAGCAGAGCCCCACCCTCCCCCAGACCTCCCCACATCACAGATATTCCTGATATTCAGCAACAGCTGAGCCCTGAGCCTGAAGATAGTTTGACGAGACACTTACTGGTGGAGTTGCTGCGTGTCCTTTGGTGACAGGCTCTGGGAAGCAGGAAGTTACTACTGTGTGCTTCTAGTTTTCCAGACTTTTCTCGAGAGGAAGTTGTAGAAGCTTCCTGCAAAACAGTTCCCATCTTTTATTCAGGAAGTTAGTTAGAATAGAAAAACATGCTTAGAAAACTGAGATTTTGACACTGGCCGTGAAAGTACTTGTTGGGTTGTCTGTCTCCTCCACTAAGTGATAGGCTCTATGAGGGCAGGGATCTAGAATTACTGTCATTCATTAATTCATAGATACATTAATTCATTTAATAAAGAATATTGAATGAATAGATAGCACCTAAATATTGAACTAATGCCATAAATGTTGCATGATCATGTCAGCAACATGTCAGGTTCTTTGTTAGGCATTGGAGATACAGCTGTGAACAATATAGACAAGGACACTGATCATGGGGAAAGGGCATTTTAGCAAAGGAAGACCAACAGTAAACAGGCAAACGAAAAAACAAGAAAGATAGTTACAGAGAATGATAAGTGCTATGAAGAAAAGAACTGGAGAGGGGCGTGAATGGGGAGCCTGGGAAGCGTGTTCTAGAGGAGATGATCAAGTGCCATTGTTCCAACATAGAATAGGCACTTAGAAACATTCGTTGAATGAATGTTATGTAAATATTTCTTACATAACATTTCTTAATGTTGAACCATCCATGCATTCTTGAGAGTATTATGATTTCGTTATATTGCTGATTTCTTTCTGTGAAGATTTAATTTAGGACTTTAAAAATCAATATTCTTAAGTTAAATTTTGTTATCGTTCTATTGTTCTTTTTCTACTTTGCCATATTGATCAAATATTCCTTGCTTCTTTTTTATACTAATAATTTGGGAACTCTCCCATTGTATTGAGTCTATAAGCAGTATACAGCTTACTGGGGTTCATTTCTCTATCAGGGTCAATAATACCTCTTCCTCAGGTAAGATGAGAATTAGAGACAACTTTCAGTCTTCCTTCTCCTCACCCTGGGACTTTAGGGACAGAGGATAGAGGGACAGGGGGAGAGAGGTTGATAATGAAGATGCTGGTATTATTTTACTTCCCTTCCCAGAACTGTTTTCTATATTGTTTTTCTATTTCATAACTGTATTAGCCACAATGATCTTGACTTAATTCTTGAATTATGTTGGTTTCATTACTCACTACCTTAATCCTTAATAGTGTGTGTGTGTTTTCTTTCAGGAAAGCTGTGCAGATGGAAAGTTTTCTGGATATTTCATGTCTGAGAATGTCTTTCTGTGGTGGTCACACTTGCACGATTCGCTGACTATGGAATCTTTGGGTATCGGCTGTTCGATCTGGAAACTACAGCTGGCTCAAATGTTACCTGGGATTTAGTGTTCCAAGATAGAGGTTTGTTAGGGGCACCTGCCACCATTTTCTAATTGGCATGACTGCCTTTATTGGAAACCAGGTTTGGCAGTGCCTGGTTAATTTCATGTGCCAGGTGTGCACAGACTTCCAGCAGCTGGTGCATTTCCCATAGCAGAAGAAAGGTCTACTGTTGCCTCCCTCTATGTGCCGATGACCCGCCCTGCCCTCCAGCCACTGGCACTGTGAGCTGGTAGGTACTAGCGGGTTCTGCTGGCAGCTGTCTCACTCATTTGCCAGGCTTTTCCCTCTGGTGTGCTCAATGGAAGGCTAATGAGCCCTTCCCTCAATCCAATCTCACCTGCACTAAGTCATGCAGAAAGTTCTCACGGGTTCCAGAATGTGGTTGGCCCTTTCCATGGCTTCCTGTTCTGACATGCATTTTTCCCTATTCTTACGTATTTTTTGAATTTTCATAGAAATTTCTAAGGCGTGGGGGGTTGGGGTAAGTTAATAAATTGTGCTCTGTAGCCATCTGGAGCCAGAAGTCCACTCATAGCCTTTTTTCTTTTTAAAACTGTATCCAGTTCTGACACAAGGGGATCCTGCAAGAAACCACATAGCAATTCCCTTTATTTCTTGTACACGTCAATGTTTAAAATCAGAGACTTGATCTTCCTACGCACTCATTTTCCTTTTCAGCAGCAGATGGCGCTATATTAACCTGAGTAAAATTATCTTCTCTAACCAGTAAACTAGGGAATTTATTTATTTATTTATTTTTTTGGTGAGGAAGACTAGCCCTGAGCTAACATCTGTTGCCAATCTTCCTCCTTTTGCTGAGGAAGATTGGCCTTGAGCTAACATCCATGCCCATCTTCCTCTATCTTGTATGTGAGATGCCAGCCCAGCATGGCTTGATGAGCGGTGCCTAGGTCCACTCCTGGGATTCAAACCTGTGAACCCTGGGTCACCGAAGCAGATCGTGTGAACTTAACCACTATGCCACCGGGCCAGCCCCACCAGGAAATTTTTAAAAGGAGAGAGAACAGGGATTATATAGAAAGTGGTTTAGTTCAGTTGAATTCCTGAGACTCTATATTTCTAGAACTTAGCATAATGACTGGTTATTTGAATAATTGCTTCATAAATAGAATATTCAAAAGATATTTCTTAACTAACTAAATAGCTTCTCAAGGTCATGTCCTGATTCTAATGTTAAGACTTCCCTCTGGCATTATTCCCACTTCTTCATGGTCTCCAGTGAGACTATGGAAGAAAATAATAAAATGTGATTTCAGTAGCTCCTCAGGGTTCACTCAAAATAGGGGAGCCTAGTAAAACAGCCAGTATGTCTACTTGTCCAAAGTGAAGCCTTTGCAAAATACCTTTGAAATGTCTATTTTCCCCCAAATATCTAGTAAGGTGAAGATAAATAAGTAAAAGTAAATGATGTGTACACAAAACGTGGAATACTAAGCATCTTTAAAAACAATGTTGATAAAGAGTTTTTGTGATACAGATATACCTGTATTACCATGGTAAGTAAAAAAAAAAAAAGATGTTATGATATGAATAGAGTCTTACTACAATCATGTAAAACAGGCATAGAGAAAGCACTAGAAATAAATACACCAACAGTAACATTCATTCATTCAACAAACGTTTATTAAGCACTTACTATGTACCAGGTGCTATTCCAAGTACTAAAAATATGGCAGCAGACAAAACAGACAAGGTCGTGCTCTCATGAATCGGCAGGAGCATGTCTGGGTGATGGAATTTATGTATTTTTTTTTTTTTTACAACTTTCTATATTTTTCATATTTTCTACAATGAGCGTGTATTACTTTTACAATCAGACCAGAAACAAATGACTAATCTTACGTTTATTTCAATTGTCACATTAGTAGACTTAAGACAAAATATATTTATTGTTTAATTTCTTTCTTTTAATCCTCTTTATAAAGCTCCCCATCCAAAACATGATTTGGAAATTGCTTGGCAAGTAGGCCAATTGATGGCAGGAGAATCATAGAAAGTGAAGCCTTTTTTTGGTCCAGATTACCTGGAAATGGTTAATGACACGTTCAGAAGAGGGAATATCTTAAAAGACCTTATCCAAAAGAGATTAAACCGGGCAGATCAACCGTGTGGCCCCTCCATTCTCTGCATCTCAGGGCTCAGCCTTCTCTTGCCAGGGGACCAGGAGCAGCCATCTCCCAGTGCACATGGCAGTCCTGGAGCCTCTTCTGCATTCACAGGCTCTAGGATGAGTCCTCCTCCACAACTCTATGTCCTCCTATCAAAACCGCCTCAGACGTAGACGACAGGTGCTTGGTCCCTTCCCTCTGCCGTGTAGCCAGTCTCTGGACTAACTAGAGGCTCCAATAACTCGCCTCTAGCCAGGCAGCAGTCAAGCTCTTGGATAGTTGTGTAAAATTGGTGTGTTTCACTTTGACATGGCTGTGGGGTGAGTGCTCACTGGATGGCTACTACAGGGAAGAATAGAAATGTACTACTATGAACCGAAGATGAGATCTAAGTAGTAATTTTCTGTCAGACATGTAAAAAAACTACTTGGCTCCTAAAAGCTCCTGAAATAGAGTCAATGCACAAGTTTTGTGGACCTTCCGTTTCCTGGACACCAACAAGAACTCAGTACTCATCCAAGTTCTGGGATCATTTCAAGGCATTGTTCTTTCTTTTTAATTCACAAAACTCAGATCTTAATGTTTTTTTTCGCCAGAAATACACAGTGGGATAGAGCGGATAGAGGGTCATGAGACCAGCAGCATTAAATCACTCATGACCCTGGGCTTATCACTTAATTCTTTGGGTTCAGCTTCCTTCTTTGTAGGCTGAGGAGGTGAACTTAACAACGTCTATAATCACTTTCAGCTCGATGCTTTTGAACATAACTGATGATTGTATTTAAAGAGCTAAAGGGCTACTGTCCTCTCCAAAATGATCACCAGTCAGAAGATCATTCACAAGAACAAAATATCTTCCCTCAGCTCCCAGGGGAGCCTGGTCACTCTCGGGCAAGGACGTCCTGGATGGAGTGGTTTCTCATCAAAGGAGTGTCTGTGGGAGCCCTGTGAACATTTGCACAGTACGGCTCCCTCGCCAGCACAGACAGAGCTCTTCTGTTCCTGCTCCCAAGGTGGGGCTGCTCTCGAAGCTGAGGATGTGTCACCAGGGCCAGGGGCTGGCAAAGCCATCTCCAGACACTCTTCCCCTTGTTCTCACGAGAGACTGGCTACGGGCAGCAGTTCTGTGGGTGGTGGGCCCCATCATTACCTGGGTGGCAATCCCTACTTTGGTCAGTCCCCCTGGTGACTGAGGGGGGGCAGTGGAAAAACCCCCTGATGCCCGTGTAATCAAGGAGTGAACCCAGAATGAAGATGCAGAGTTCTGGGGCATCGTGTCCTACAAACAAGATTTTCTGGAGCCTAAACTCCTCAAGGGTTAGAAGGCTCCGTTGCTCTCTTAGAAATGTTCATTTTGTATATGGGCCTCTGATATTGCTGACAGAAGCTTGATGCTTCTGTAGTTTTCTGACTGCATTCCTCTTAAATACAAGCCTTTCCATTTTCTCTTTGAACTGAGGTGCTATAGCTGCTCTGGTCTAAGGGAACCACAAAATATAATTCAACTGTCCTTCTGATCAAGGCTGGTTTCCTGTGGTTGGATTGATCATGCAGCAACAGGCTTTGATCTTTAAGTCATGAGGATAAACAAGTGGCCCCAGCAGATTGGTTCTGGGATGGCCACATGGTCATGTGGGATGTCGAGGCCACAAGCCTCCTGATATGGAGAGGAAGACAGGGAACCAGAAACCTAGGGGTCCTTCTCAAGTCCTCCTTCTTCTCCAGTGGTCCCTACATGACCATGGTCACCAAGTCCTTGTAATTCTACCTTCTCAAATTTCCCCAACACATCCATTCTCACTGCGTATGCCTTAGTTCATAGTATTCTTTTTAGACTAGGCTATTATAATGGCGTAGGGGGTCTAGGAAAAGTTGTGCGTTTTTAAAAATATTTTTAACAGATGGTCTGGGACAACTGTATATCCACATGTAAAAGAATGAAGTTGGACTCTTTCCTCACACCTCACACAAAAATTGATTCAAATTGAATCATAAACCTACATGTAAGAGCTAAAACTATAAAACTCTTAGAAGAAAATATAGGAGTAAATTTTCATGACTTTGGTTAGGGAAAGACTCCTTACATGTGACACCAAAAGCACAAGTGACAAAAAAAAATGTAGATAAATGGGCTTCATTAAAATTAAAAACTTTTGTGCTTCGAAGGACACCATCAACAAAGTGAAAAGATAACCCATAGGATGGGAGAAAATATTTTCAAATCATATATCTGATAAGGGGTTTGTAACAAGAATATATAAAGAACTCTTACAACTCAATAATAGAAAGACAGATAATCCAATTTTTTAAATGGAAAAGGATCTGAATAGATATCTTCCCAAAGAAGATATACAAGAAGCCAAGAAGCTCATGAAAAGATATTCAACATCATTAGCCATCAAGGAAACGCAAATCAAAACCACAATGAGATACCACTTCACACTGGCTAGGATGGCTATGATCATACCCACTTAACACCAACTAATATAAGGAGGATGTGGAAAATTGGAACCTTCATACATTGCTGGCAGAAATGTAAAATGGTGCAGATGCTGTGGAAAACAGCTTGGCAGTTCTTCAAAAAGTTAAACATAGAGTTACCATATGATCCAGCAATTCCATTCCTAGGTATATACTCAAGAGAAATGAAAACACATATCCACATGAAAACTTGCAAACAAATGTGCAAAGCAGTATTATTCATTATAGCCAAAAAGTAGAAACCACCCACGTGTCCATCGACTGAGAAATAGATGGATAAAATGTGGTGTATTCGTACAATGGAATATTATTTGGCAATAAAAAGAAATGAAGTATTAATACATGCTATAATATGGATGACCCTTGAAAACATTATACTTGGTGAAAAAAGCCAGTCACAAAAGACCACATATTATAATATTCCATTTATATTAACTGTCCAGAATAGGCAAATCTATAGAGACAGAAAGTAGATTAGTGGATGATTAGGGATGGGCAGGAGTTGGAGATGGAATGGGGACTGACTGCAAATGGCTATGAGGTTTCTCTTTGGGGTGATGAAAATGTTCTAAAATCAGATAGTGGTGATGGTCACACAATGATGTAAATATACGAAAGACATTTGAAAGTACACTTTAAATGAGTGAATTGTATGGTATGTGAGCTATATTTTAATAAAACCATTTAAAAGGAAATATTCATTCATTCATTCATAATTTCCCTGCCCCCAATCTTTTCTCCTGCCAGCATACTTTTGTAAAAATGCAGATGCTACTCATGAGATTTCTTGATTAAATTTCTGATGGACCCATCTCTGATGGATTTAAGATCAAATCCAAACTCCTTGGCATGTCGTTAAAGGTCCTTCCTCCTCTGAAACTACCCAGGCTGACTCAAGCCTCCCTTGTACCCAGTTAGTCACACTTTCTCCCAATGGACTCTGTGTGCACTGTCCTGTCTATGTAGCTACCCATCCTTGCTTCTCTTCTTTCTTCAAGAATCAATTTACGTTTGTAGTGATGTTTTCATGCAAAATAGCTGCCTCCTGAAAAAAAAATGGACTCCCTCTGCCAGTCAGAGCCAAGGATACCTCAAAAGTAGAATGGTGTTGAGATGGTGTCTACAGTTGTTTTAATATCTGATAGGACCAGACCTTCGTTACTTTTCTTCCAAACTATTCTTACATGTCTGTTTTCCAAATACATTATAGAATTACGTTGTCTTTTTAAAAAATTATTCCTCTTACTAATTTTGGGAGAGCATCCCTAAATTCAAAAACAACTGTAGGGAATATCACTTTTTAAAAGATTGGATATTTTCCCCCAAAACAGGGTCTGTATTTCTACTTATTTAATAGAAACGCGCCTCAGTGGGGTTTTTATCGTATTAGGTTCAGTGGGATTTTTGGAAGAATTAAATTAAATTAAATATGCAAAGTACCTGGTTAGATGATCAGCAAGAACCTTAAGAGTTTAATCAGTCACCAAGTAGTGCCAATCTATTTCCCAAATATTCCTCAACTCCATCACTTCCTTTTCATAGCCTAGAAATTTATTGCAGAAAATAACTGGACAAAATACACAAAGATGTGTGTCAAAGATGTTCACCATCACATTGTTTGTAATAGAAAACGTGGGGGGAAATGCTCAATGACAAGGAAGTTATTGAAGATGTTATGACAGGTGACTTCTGTTTCTGATGGTATAATGAACTTGTTACTTTGGTCTTTCTCTCAAAAACAAGTAAAAGTGTTGAATGGGATGTAAATGTATCAGTGAAACAGCAAATGAGTAAGGAATTCTTGGAGGCCAAAAAGTAAATGAAGGCTGCAGCACAACTTTCCCAAAGAGAAGCAGAGCCCACAAGCTGGCTGTTCCCCGGAGACCATTTTATGAACTGGCTGAACTTGAACTTCATCTTCTATAGCTTTATGGGATGAAAGGAGTAGAAGGGAAGTCCTGGTTTCTTCTCAAGACGAGGGGCATAACAGAACCCTCCTCTTGAATAGAGAGAGCCCCAAAGGATTATGTCCTCATTTGAAATGTGAACTGGAAATAAATCCATCCCCCCTCTAGGAACTGCAGGAAAATGGTCTGGAAATGACCCTGAATAGAAGGGGGGAAATCCTTCTTGATTTGCTGGTGGTTAATAATTACCATATGGCCCCCATGAGAGTTGGCAACCCTAATTCATACCACATTAATGTCTTGAAAAACTTCTAAACTAGAATTTAGTTTAAAATGGTTCCAGTCTGGTGGTGCCCCAACCACTTGGCAGAAGCAAATTTGAATCTTCTCTGGAGGAACCAGCTTTGACCTAGGTCACAAAGATTCCTACAGAAAAAGTTATGGGACTTATGAGTTTGCAGAGAAAAAAGTAAAAAAAACAAAAACGATAAAACACACATTGGAATAAGGCACTATGAGAGAGAACCAGAAGGAGCAATACACACCAAAAGCAGACCTAAAAGTACTTCAAATTGTGGAAATAGCAGACACATAATACAAAAAATATATATTTAATAATTTAAAGAAATAAGAGAAATGACTGAAAAATTTGAGGAGTGAGTAACTATGAAAGTTTCCAAGCATATTTGAAAAAGAAAAAATAAATAATAAAATTATAAATATTAAAAAGTAAATACATGGATTGAATAGTGGATTAAATTGCACTGAAGAGAGGACAAGAGAATTGAAATACAGGTCTGAAAATAATACCCAGAAGGCAACAAAAATAGATGGAAAATATGAAAGAGAGGTTAAGAAGCATTAAGCTGGAATGAAAAAGCCTAATCTAATCAGAGTTCCAGAAAGAGGGAATAGAAATAATCACAAAGATACATACTGCATGTGATAATGTCTAAAGATTTTCCAGTCCTGATGAAAGACATCAATCCACAGATTAATGAAACCCAACAAATCCCAAATAAGATGCAAATGCATACTGAGACAGCTCCTAGTGAAACTACAGAACATCAAAACATATGGAAGATCCTGAAGCAGCCACAGAGAAGACAGACCATCTTCAAATGAGCAACAATTAAACTTAAAGCTTATGTCTCAACTGCAATTGTGTAAGTCAAATGAGAGTGAATTAATTTAATGTGGCAAGAGAAAATAACTATCACATAGAATTGTATGCCAGCTAAAATATCTTTAAAGAATGAGTAAAATGAAGGCCTTTTCAGGTAGAGAACCTGAGGGAGTTTGCCACCAGCATATCCTCACTAAAATTAAAAAAAATTAAAAAATTAAAAAAAAAAGATTTTTAAGAGGAAGAGGAATGATCTCAGATTGAAGGCCTGTGATACAAAGAATGTCAGTAACAAGAAAAGTAGGTATTTGAATAAACCTAAACAAAAATGACTGTGTGAAATAATAAGAATACCTTGTGGTTTTACAAATAAAAATAGAGCTCAATTATCTGAAAATAATAGGATATAAGCCAGGATATAGTACTATTGGAGTGAAAATATTCAATGGTTTTTGTATTGTTCAGAGGGAGAGTAAAAATAAAAATTGATAAATTTTACACTTTAAAAACCTGAATGTGCATGCCAAAATTTCTGGAGTAACCATAAAATAGCAGAAATAGAGTTATAAACAGAACCAATAGAGAAGCAGAAAAGGAATAAGAAACTATAATCAAGAAAAGACAAGAAAAAAACAGAAAAAAAGCAAAAGTAGAAGAAAAATTAAAAATGAAATAATTTTACACACGTGTGTGCATAATTGAAGAGTCTGTATGTATGATTCAGCTAAAAGACAAGGATTGTCAGGATGGATTTTCTTTTTTAAAAAAATTTTTAGACACTTTATTTTTTAAAATTAAAACTTTATTTTTTCAGAGCCGTTTTAGGTTTATAACAAAATTGAGAGGGAGGTACAGAGATTTCCTATACATCCTCTGCCCCCACATATGCATAGCCTCTCCCATTATCAACATCATTCACCAGCATTTTATATTTTTTACCAAGGATGAACCTATATTGACACATCATAATCACCCAAAGTCCATACTTTACCTTAGGGTTCACTCTTGGTGTTGTACATTCTATTTGCATCTTTATTCATGAGAGATATTGGTCTGCAGTTTTCTTTTCTTGTAACGTCTTTGTCTAGTTTTGGTATTAGGTTAATGCTGGCCTCATAGAATGAGTTAGAAAGCATTCCCTCTGCTTCTATTCTCTGAAAGAGATTGTAGAGAATTGGTAAAATTTCTTCCTTAAATGTTTGGTAGAATTCACCAGTGAAGTCATCTGAGCCTGGTGCTTTTTATTTTGGAAGGTTATTAATCGTTGATTAGATTACTTTAATAAATATAGGCCTATTTAGATCATCTATTTCTTCCTGTGTGAGTTTTGGAAAATTGTGTCTTTCAAAACATTGGTCCATTTCATCTAGGTTATCAAATTTGTGAGCATAGAGTTGTTCACAGTATCGCTTTATTATCCCTTTAATATTCATGGGATCTATACTGGTATCCCCTCTTTCATTTCTGATATTGGTAATTCTCTCTTTTTTTTCTTAGTTAGCCTGTCTAGAGGCTTATCAATTGTATTATCTTTTCAAAGAACCAGCTTTTGGTTTCATTGATTTACTCTATTGAGTCTCTGTTTTCAATTTCATTGATTTCTGCTCTAATTCTTATTATTTCTTTTCTTCTGCTTACTTTGAATTTAATTTGCCTTTCTTTTTCTAATTTCCTAAGGTGAAAACTTAAACTATTGATTTTAGATCTTCTTTTCTAATATATGTAATGTTATAAATTTCCCTCTAAGCACTGCTTTTGCTGCATCCCACAAATTTTGATAAGTTGTGTTTTCATTTTTATTTAGTTCAAAATATTTTTTAATTCCTTCTTTGACTCCTGTGCTATTTAGGAGTTTGTTGTTTAATCTCCACAGATTTTGAGATTTTCCAGTTATCTTTCTGTTTCTGATTTCTAGTTTATTTCTATTGTGGTCTGAAAGTAGACATTATATGTTTTCTATTCTTTTGAATTTGTTAAGTTTTACAGCCACAAATGTGGTCTATCTTGGTGAATGTTCCACATGAGCTTGAGAAAAATGTGTATTCTACTGCTGTTGGATGAGTAGTGTGCAGATATCAATTATATCCAGTTGACTGATGTGTTGTTTAGTTTGCCTTTGTCCTTACTGGTTTTCTGCCTGCTGGATCTACCCATTTCTGAAAGAGGGGTATTAAAGTCTCCAACTATAATAGTAGATTCATCTATTTTTTCTTGCAGTCCTATCAGTTTTTGCCTCACGCAGTTTCATGCTGTTGTTATGGTTTTACTTTTTATATCCAACTATAAACCACTGAAGAATGCTACATCTAAAATGTAGGAGTAGAAAAAGTTTAAAAAAGTAAAAATTCTCTATATATGTATTTATATATATACACACCTATGTGTGTACTTGAAAACAAAAGAATAAAAACTAGATAGATTTTAGATAGACAGACAGATAGATAAATAGATATAGATAAATCAGACTAAACTAATCAAAATAAAGCTGATGCTAGTTTATGGACAAAGTAGATTTAAACAAAAAGAATAAGGTACAGTTACTATCATAATGATAACTGCTTTAAATCACGAAGAAAATATAACAAGTCTAAGCTTGGTTGTACCTTGCAATATAACCTCAAAATATTGACTTAACTATAAGGAAAATCTAGCATAAGATTTTTAACCTATTCCCTAAGAAATTGTTAGATCAAGCAGATAAAAATCAGTAAGTATATAGAATACTTACACAATAAAATTAAAAGTAGCAGAATATAATTTCTCCTCAAACAAAATATTTACAAAAATAATCGTATACAAGGTCATTGAACAATTCTCAACAATTTCAATGAACTGGAATAATACATATCACATTTTCTGACTACAACACAATTAACTATAAAGCATTAAAATAAGATAACTGGAGAGAGAGAAAACAGATGAGTTGTTACCAGAGGTTAGGGGTGGTGGCGTGAGGGTGGAGTGTGTGACTGTAAAGAGGCAGCATTAGGGACATTTTTGTGGTGAGAGAGCAGTTCTGTATCTTGACTGAGATGGTGGTTACACAAATCTACACATATGATAAAATAGCATAGAACTATACATACATTGTACTCATGTCAAATTTCTAATTTTGGTGTTGTACTATAGTTATGTAAGATGTAACCATGGGAAAACTGGGTGAAGGGTCCACTATCTGTACTGTCTTTGCAACTTCCTGTGAATCTATAATTATTTCAAAATAAAAGGTTTTTTAAAAGATTAACTGGAAAATACTCATATGTCCAAAAATTAAGAAACACACATAAATAACTCACGGGTCAAAGAAGAAATTATATTGGAAATGTAGAACTGAATGATAATGAAAATCTAGATATCAAATCTTGTGAAATGCAGCTAAAGATAATGCAATACTTATAGGAGAAGTTATAATCTTAAATGCTTATATTAAAAAAGATAACAGTTGAAAATAATTAATGAGCTAATCATCATAGAAAGTAGAAAAGAGACAAAATAAAGATAAGAACAAAATTTATGAAATAAAAATAAAGATATAATAGAGGGATTGACAAAATTAAAAGTTGGTTCTGTGAAAATATTTTAAAATACTGATTAAATTTCAGCAAGATTAATCAAGAAAAAAAAGAGAGAAAACACAAATAACGAGGAATAAAAAGGGGACATAATTACAGATGCAGTAAAGATTAAAAAGATAAGAGGATATTATAAACAACTTTATAGAATAAACTTGAACAATTAGATAAAATGAAAAAAATAAACTACACAATCAACTCAAGAAAAGCTAGGAAACCTTCATAGGCCTGTAAAAGTTAAGAAACCGAGTAGTTTTAAATCTTCCTACAAGGAAAAGACTGGTGCCAGATGGTTTTAACAATACGTTCTACAAATCATTCAAGAAAGAAATAATTACAAACATAGACAACATATTCCAGAGTTAGATAATGGAGGAATCACACTTCACATTTTATAAGGCTAGCAAATTTAGATTCTTGACAAGGGAAAAAAACCTCGATATCAGTAAAAGAGAGAAGCAAAGAAACTTTGATATCAGCATAAAGTTAGCATAACCTTGGAACCAGGACAAGCAAGGAAATTATAGAGCAATCACACTCATAAACATACAAATAATAAATAAAATAGTAGCCAACTGAATCCAGAGATCCAAAGAATTGTTTCACATTGGAAAATGAATTAAATAATTTACCACTTTAACAGACTAAAGAAGAAAAATTATCACAAAAGTTTACATAACATATGAATTCATTGTATATGCCAGTCTGGAAAAGGCAAAACTATACAGACAGAGAACAGAGCAGTGGTTGTTGGGGATTGGGATGAAGAGACGGTTGGACTAGAAAGAGGCAGTATAAGCGAATTTTTGGAAGTGATAGAACTGTTCTGTATCCTGATTGTGGTGGCGGTTTCATGAACCGACATATGTCTTAAAACTCAGGACCATACACCAAAAAACAAAAAGTTATTTTTTACAGCAAGCTATTTTAAAAATTAAAAAAAATTGAAAGGCAAGGATTTTTAGAAGAAGAAACAGCACTATCATTATTCATGGATGCTATACTTATCTATGTAATAACAAAATGAAATATATAGGTAAAATATTAGATAAGAGTTTGCAAGATGTTGAATATAATACCAATGTACAAAAACAAATTGCAGCTCTGCTTCTGGGAAGATGGAGTAGACATAATTTTCCCTACTCCACCCACCAAGTACAACTAAAAACCCTGGACATTATATATAAAAGAAAAGTAAGACTTTAAAAGGGAAGAAGACAGACCAGGTAGAAACCTTGGGACCAAAGAAACAACAAGATGCTGAGTTCCTTGGAAATTCTTTTTGCTTTATATATCCGGAATTGTCCCCAAAGAAGCCAGCAACCTGGAATTGCCGGCGGGTGCAGACAAAAAAAGTCTCAACAAAAGCTTGCCTTCTCTCTCTAGCCAAAGGACCAAGAAAGGAGCAGCTTAGCAATATAGAAAACTTTAGACAATAACTGCCCTACTCCACCAAAGAAAAATGGTGGCCCTGTCTCCACCCAAACCAGCAACGGCTGAATGAGAACCCAGACTTCCACCCTTGCCATTCTGTAATGATGTGCTACAACCTCTCTGCCAGGGTAGTGTCAGAGAAGGCCAAGTAGAGTGCTGGGATTTGGACCCTGCCATCTGGTAAAGAGAAGTCTTTACCCACAGAAGGAGTGGAGACCACGTGGAGAGCTGTAAATGACATCTCTGTCCAGCAGTAATGAGAAGCCCTTCACCTTGGATGTCAATGAGGACCATGTGGGGGACCTGGACTTCTGCCTTGACCTGGCAGTAATGAGGTGATGACCCCTTCCCTTCCCCTGCAAGAATAGTGTCAAAGAAAGACAGCTAAAATGGAAAGATTCAGAGTCTCATAACATAATACAAAAATGTCCAGGATTCATTTGAAAATCATTCACTATATTAAAAAAGTGGAAAAAAATCAATAGGTGCCAACACCAAGATGAAAAAAAAATATTAGAATTATCTGACAAAGATTTTAAAGCAGCCATCATAAAATGTTTCAATAAGCAATTATGAACATGCTTGAAACAAATGAAAAAATGGAAAGTCTCAGCAAACAAATAGGAGATATAAAGAACCAGTGGAAATTTTAAAACTGAAAAATATAACTACTAAAATAAAAAACAAAAAAAAACAACAACAAAAGATTGGCTCAGGGGACAGAGAAAAGAATCAATGAGTTAGAAGATGGTGCAATAGAAATTACCCAATCTGAACAAAAGAGAGAAAAACATACCAGAAAAAAAATGAGCAAAGCCTCAGGGACCTGTGGAACTATAACAAAAGATCTAACATTTGTGTCATCAGGGTTAAAGAAGAGAAAAAAGAGGGCGGGGCTGAAAAAGTAGTCAAAGAAATAATGGCTAAACACTGCCCAAATTTGGCAAAAGATATAAATCTACAGATTCAAGAAGCTGAGCAATCCTCTAACAGCATAAATCCAAAGAAATTCACATCAAGACTTTTCATAATTAAACTTCTGAAAGCTAAAGACTTAATAATCTTAAAAATGAGAAAACAAAATGACACATTACCTATAAAGTAAAACTAATTCAGATGACAGCAGATTTCTTCTCCGAAAGAGGCCGGAAAGAAGTGGCACATTTTTCAAGTAATGGAAGGAAAACTCAACTCAGAATTCTTTATCTAGCAAAAATATCCTTCAAAAACAAAAGGTAAATCAAGACATTCTGAAGTAAAGGAAAACTAAGAGAATTTGTCACCAGCAGACCTACCCTGAAAGGACAACTAAAGTAATTTCTCTAAACAAATGGGAAACAATAAAAGAAGGAATCTTGGAACATCAGGAAGGAAGAAAGAACACAGTAAGCAAAATATGGGTAAATATAATAGACTTTCTTTCTCCTCTTGTGTTTTCTCAATTATATTTGATGGTTGAAGCAAAAATGCTAACACTGTTACATGATTCCAAATGTATGCAGAAAAAATATTTAAGACAATTATGTTATAAACAAGAGAGGGTAAAGGAACATAAAGAAAGGTAAGTTTTCTACAGAAAAGAAAAAGAGAAAACAAAAAATAAAATGGCAAACAAGTTCTAACATATTAAAAACTATGTTAAATATAAATGGTCTAAATACACCAATTAAAAGACAGAGATTGGCAGAGTAGATTAAAAAACATGATCCAACTATATTCCATCTACAAGAAACTCAATTCAAATATGATAATACAGGCAGATTGGAAAAGATATATGATGCAAACGCTAATCAAAAGGAAGCAGGAATGGTTACATTAATATCATACAAAGTAGAGTTCAGAGCAAAGGCTATGACCAGAGAAAGAGGATCATCAAGAAGCAATCCTACATGTTTGTGCACCAAACAACAGAGCTTCAAAATATGAGAAGAAAAACTGAAAGAACTGACAAGAAATGTAAATAAATCCACAGTTATAGCTGGAGGTTCAATACCCTCTCTCAACAATTATAGAACAACTAGACAGAAATCAGCATGGATATAGAGGAAATCAACAACATTCTCAACCAACAGAATCTAATCAACATTTATAGAACCAACAGCAGCATATACATTCTTGCCAAGTGCTCACAGAGGTATACCAAGATAGACCATATCCTGGGCCATAAACCAAACTTCAATAAATTTGAAAGAATTGAAATCATTCAGAGTATGTTTTCCTATCACAATAAAATGAAACTAGAAATCAATAACGAAGGATAATAGGAAAACTTCTAAACACATGGAAACTAAACAACACATTTCTAAATAGTCCATAGGTCACAAAAGAAGTCTCAAGGGAAACAAAAAAAAACACACTGAACTAAATGAAATTTAAAATAAAACATATCAAAATTTATAACATAGCTAAAGCAATACTGAGAGTAAAATGTATAGCACTAAATGCATACATTAGAGAAATCAATAATCTAAACTTCTACCTCAAGAACCTAGAAAAAAAGTGAAGTTAACCTAAAGCAAGTAGAAGGGAGGAAATAATAAAGATAAGAGCAGAAATCAATAAAATTGAAAACAGGAAAAAAACAATAGATAATGATATGAACTTTTATCAAGACTGATGAGGTAAAAAAGAGAGAAGACACAAATTACCAATAATAGGAATGAAATAGTATGTCACTACAGACCCTGCAGAGATCAAAAAGATAATAAGGGAACACTACAAACAACTCCATATCTACACACATAAATTTGACAACTTAGATGAAATGGACCAATTCCTCTAAAAGGATAACCTACCACAACTCAACAAATATGAAAAAGATAATCTGAATAGTCCTATAACTATTAAGAACACTGACTGTGTAAATTAAAACTCCCAAACAAGAGAATTCTAGGGCCAGATGGTTTTACTAGAGAATTTTACTAAATATTTAAAGAATTAACATCAGAAAATAGGACAGAACATTTCCCAATTCATTTGATGAAGCTAGTATTACTTTGGTACCAAAACCAGACAAAGACAGTACAAAAAAAAAAGAAAATTACAAATGAATATCCCTCATGCATACATAGGCAAAAATCCTTAACAAAATATTAGCAAATAAAAATCAGCAATATACAAAAAGAATTACACATGATGACCATGTGGGGTTATTCCAGGGGTGCAAAGATAGCTCAATATTCAAAAATCAATCAATGTAATCCACCACATTAATAGGCCAAAGAAGAAAAATTACATGATCATATCAATCAGTGCAGAAAAGCATCTAACAAAATTTAACACCTATTCATAATATAAACTCTCTGTATACTAGGACTAGAAGAGAACATCCTCAACTTCATAAAGAGCATCTTCAAAAGACCTACAGCTAACAACACACTTAATGATAAAAACTGAATGCTTTCCCTCTAAGTTTGGGAACAAAACAAGAATGCCCAATGTCAACACTTATTTAATATAGTACTGGAAGTTCTAGCCACTGCAATAAGATGGCAAAAAGAAATAAAAGGCATACAGATCAGAAAGGAAGAAATAAATCTGTTCTTTCTTGTAGGTGACATGATTGTCTACGTAGAAAATCCCAAGGCATCTACCAAAATAATTCCTAGAACTAATAAATGAGTTCAGCAATTTGCAGGATACAAAATAAACATAAAAATCAGTTGTATTTCTTTCTACTAACAATGAACACATGGACACCAAAATTAAAATGTATACAATTTACAATCACTTAAAAAAGATACTTAAGCATAAATCTAACAAAACATGTAGAAGATTTGTATGTTCCAAACTACAAAACACTAGTGAAAGAAATCAAAAATCTAAATAAATAGTGAGACATATCATATTCATAGATTGGAAAACTCAGCCTAGTAAAGATCAATTCTCCCCAAATTAATATACAAGTTTCATACGATTCCTACCAAAATCTCAGCAAGATTTTTTGTATATATAGACAAAATTCTAAACTGTATATGCAAATGAAAAGAGACTAGAATAGCTAAAACAACTTTGAAAAAAAAGAATAAGGTGGGAACAATCAGTCTACCTGATTTCAAGACTTATTATATAGCTACAGTAATCAAGAATGTGTGGTACTGGAGGAGGGCTATACACACAGAATAGAGAATCCAGAAATAGATCTGTGCAAATATGCCCAACTGATTTAGGACACAGATGCAAAAGCCATTCAATGGAGGAAAGATTCCCTACTCAACAAACGGTGCTGTAGTGATTAAACGTCCACAGGGCACACGGAGGAGGGAAGAGGCTTGGCCTAAGTCTCATATTTTACACAAAAATTAACTCAAAATGGACTTACTTGTAAAATGTAAAATGATAAGACTTTTAGAAAAAATAGGAGAAAATTTTCAGCATCTAGGGCTAGGCACAGAACTCTAAAATTTTACACCAAAAGCATATTCATAAAAGGAACAATTGATAAATTGGACTTCATTCAAATTAAAAACTTTTGCTCTGTGGAAGACTCTGTTAAGAGGATGAAAAGACAAGCTACAGTCTGGGAGAAAATATTTGCAAACCACATGTCCCACAAAAGACTAGTATCAAGAATATATAAAGAACCCTCAAAATTCAACAGGAAAAATAAACAATTCAAGTAGAAAATGGGCAAAAGATAAGAACAGACATTTCACTGAAGGGATCTACAGATGGCAAATAAGTCCACGAAAAGATATTCAGCATCATCAGCCATTAGTGAAACACAAATTACAACCACAATGAGATATCACTACACAACTATCAGAATGGCTAAAATAAAAAACAGCGACGTCAAATGCTGTCGAGAAAGCAGAGAAACTGGATCACTCAAAAACTTTGTTTATAAGAATGTAAAATGTTATAGTCACTCTGGGAAACAGTTTAGCAGTCTATTTACAAATAAAACATGCAACTATCATACAACTCAAAAATTGCACTACTGGGCATTTATCCTAGAGAAGTGAAAATTTATGTTCACACCAAACCTGTACAGGAATGTTTATATCACCCCTATTCATAATAGCCCGAAACTGAAAACAACACAGATGTCCTTCAATGGTGAATGGTTAGAGAAACTGTGGTACATCCATACCATGGACTATTACTCAGCAATAAAAAAGGAACTACTGATACACACAACCTGGATGAACCGCCAGAGAATTATACTGAGTGAAAAAAGCCAACTCTCAAAGGTTACATACTGTCTGACACCATTTATACAACGTTCTTGAAATGGTTGCCATGGGTGAAGGCACAGGTGAGGGTGGGAGGGAAGTGAGTGTGGCTATAAAAGGGCAACATGAGGAATCCTCATGGTAATGGAAATATTCCATATATTGATATATCAATATCAATAACCTGACTGAGATATTGTACTATAGTTTTGCAAGATGTTACCATTGCGAGAAACTAAGGTATACGGATCTCTTTGTGTTATTTTCTTACAACTTCATGTGAATCTACAATAATCTTGAAATAAAGAATTCAATTTAAAAATTGCATTTACATATGCCATAAAATAGCAGTTAGAAAACAAAATTGTTAAAAGATAACATTTACAACTGCATCAGAAAATAAAGAATGCCTAGGAACTAATCTAATAAAAGATATGCAAGCCCTTTCTGAAAAAAATTACAAAACTTACTGAAAGGCATTAAATAAGTCCTGAATAATAGAGAGATATATCATGTTCATGCAAATGGGAGACAATATTCTACAGATGTCAGTTCTCCCTCAAATTCATTTGTAAACTTAATGCAGTACTAAACAAAATTTCAAGTGTTTTTTAGAACATCACAAACTGATGCTTGAATTTTTATCAAGAAGCAAGGGGCCTCAAACAAAGACACATATGTAAATAAGAACAAAGAGAGAGAAATTTCCATACAAGAGAACAATACTTATTTTAAAAAATAATGATTAAGACAGTAGAGTTTTGACATAAGGATAACAAATTGGTCAATGGAACAGAATAGAGAACCTACAAACAGCTTTGTGTTCACATGAGGAAACACGATTTGTGACGGAACAGTGCATCTGTGGGGGAGACGGACACTTCAGAAGAGGGTGGGTGCTGGGACAACTGGTCAACCACGTGGAAAAAGTGATAGTGCACCACATACTTCAAAAACATCAGTCCTGGGTGCATTACAACATAAATACAAAAGGCAAAAGTATGATATGTTCAGAAGACAACAGAAGAGAATAGAATTATAATAGAATGTGTTTACTTTAGGAAAGGATAAAATTTTCAAACAAGATGCAAAAAAGCACAAAGTATATAGGACATGATGGATAAATTCCACATTAAAATGAGGAACTTGTACTCATCAGTTAAAAGAGTAAAATGACAAGTTAAAAGCTGGAAAAAGAAAAAAACCAACAACCCAAAAGAAAAACAGAAAAGGTCTGGATGGGTGTATTACATAAGAGGAAATTCAGAAGTTTCATAATCACATGGAAATATGTGCAACCTTACTAGTAACTAGAAAAATGCAAATTATAATTAACACAAAAAACAGTTCAATAGGCCCCAGAGTGGAAAAAGTTTAAAAGCCTGATGATATCAACAATTGATGAGGATGCAGAGCAACAAAGAAATGTACACCTGCTGCTGAAAGGGTAGACTGGCAGAACCACTTTAGAAAATAATTTGGCAGTATCTAGCACAAATGAAGAGGTCCATACCCTAAGACTCACCCATTCCACACCCAGTTTTACACCCTGTAGAAACTTGCAGAAACACACAAGGAGGCACGTACAAGAATGTCCACAGAAGTACTGTCTCTAATTCAAAGGGGAGAAAAGGAAATATCCCAAATGTCCATCAATAGCAGAGTGGATAAATAAACTGTATGTGTTCACACAATAGAACACTATAAAACAGTGAAAATCAATGAGCTACAACACAATGAAATAACATGAATGACTTTCTGGAAAGTAATGTTGAGTAATAGAAGCAAGTTAACCAAAGAGGAATCACTGTGCAATTGCATTTATATCATATTTAAAAATAAGTGGAACTGAGACTTCCAGTTCCAGAACAAAATGGTGTTGGCTCCCGGCTAAATACAACTAAATATCCTGGATATTATTCAACAGAAATAATGAAGGATTCTGAAAGCCGGAAAAGAGAGGGCTAACTGGCTAGGAACCTCAGGACTTGAGGAATGACAATATGGTGTGAGTTCCTTGTTTTGTTTTGTTTTTTAACTACAATATACCCAGACTAGGCACTGGAGAGGCCGGCAACCCACAACTGCCAATAGACAAAGACAAGAAACAAAAACAAAAACAGTATTCTCTCTGGCCCTGCCAAAAGACCAGGAAAGTGAGAAGTCCAACAAAGACCTGGTGGGAGCCCCCATCCCTGAGCCACAATCAAGGCACCCCTAGGAGGTCTGACATGACTGCCTTGGCAGCAGCAGACTTTGGCAGGTGTCCCAGCCTTTGCTTCACAACTAAGACAGCAGCAGGTGATCAGCTCTACCTGTGGCAGTGGCAGCAGCAAAGCCCCAGGCTGACCCAGCCCCTGCTCCATAACTAGGGCACAAGCAGGAGGCAGATTCACTTGCAGGGGCAGCATCAGCTGAGCGCTTCATTTTCCTGCCCTCCACCTAATGGCAAAAGAGACCCAGGCCCAGCAGCTTCTCCCCATCCGCACTCTGAGCAGCAGATGGTCACCTAGTGGTACCAGGCAGGCCAGAGAAGCTCTTTCCACCCCAGCAGGCAGAACTGCAGGGACTGAGCAAGAGCTCCAGTAGTGCCAGAAAGATGAAGCAGACTGGAATAGCATTGCAAGGGCTCTGAAAACTAAAATGTCATTACAAAATCCCACCAAAGTAGTCCAGAACTACACGCTAAACATAAACAGGTGGCTACTTGCTAAAACAGAAGATTTAAATTAGATCAAGAGACTTCTAACATAATAATGAAAATGTCCAAGATACAATTAAAAGTCACTTTTAACAGCAAGAACCAGGAATCCATAACTTGAATGAGAAAAGGCAAACAGCTGATGCCAATTCTGAGCTGAATCAGATGTCGGAACCATCTGACAAGGATTGTAAAGCAGCCATCATAAAAATGCTTCAATAATCATCTACAATTCTCTTGAAACAAATGAAAAATTAGAAGATAACAAAGAAATAGAAGTTTCTTAAAAAGAAGAAAATAGAGGTTAGAGAACTGAACACAATAAACCCAAAGAAATCAATACCAAGATACCTCCTAATTAAACTTCTGAAAACTAACGATAAAGAAGGAATTCTTAAAAACAACCAGAAAGAAACAACCCATTACCTAAAAAGATTATAAACACTAAGTTAAATGAGAGATTTCACATCTGAACATATGGAGGGCAGAAGGAAGAGGCGCAACACTTTTCAAGGGCAGAAAAATACATGTCAACTATAAATCCTATCCATTGAAAATACCCTTCAGGAATGAAGGAGAAGTAAAGATATTCTCAGATGAATGAAAAACGCAGAGAATGTGTCACTAGCAGATCTATCCTTAAAGAATGGCTAAAGGAAGCTCTCCAAATAGAAAGAAAATGACAAAACAGCTGGGACCTTCAGAAAGGAAAGAACAGTAGAATAGGTAAAAATAGAAGTAGCAATAATAGATATCTTTCCCTTTATGAGTTTCTTTAATCATATTTTATGCTTGAAGCAAAAGTTATAACATCACCTGATGTGGTGGTCAATGGATGTAGATGAAGTTAAGACACTTAAGTCATCACTTAAGACAATGATATTTAAGAAATGAGGAGAGTAAAGGGACTTAAATAGAAGTAAGCTTTCTACTTCACTCAAAGGCGTAAAACATCAGTACCAATAAGGCAATACATACAGCAACCACTATGAAAACTATAAAAAGTGATATACTCAAAAACATTACAAATAAATCAAAATGGAGCTCTAAAAAATGTTCACATAATCCACAGGAAAGCAAGAGAAAAGAAATGGAGGAACAAGAAATACAGGGAACAAACAGAAAACAAATAATAAAGTGGCAGACTTAAGCCCTAACATTAATTATTACTTTAAATGTAAATGGTCTAAATACTCCAATTAAAGAACAGAGATTGGCAGAGTGGGTAAAAATTTTAAAAAATTGACTCAACTATGTGCTGTCTATAAGAAATTCACTTAAGGCATAATGACATAGGTAGATCAAAAGTAAAGGATAAAAAAGATATGCAAAGATTAATCAAAATTCAGCAGAACTAAACAATACATCATTCAGGCATACAAACAGGTATGGTAAACTCTAAAAAGAAAATCTGGGGCATGATGCACCCAAAATGAAGGACAGTGGTTATCTCTGAAAGGTGTGGGAATGGGATGGCCATCATGTAGGGGCACTCAAAGTGCCTCAAAATTTATGGTAAGACTTGTTTCTTAAACTTGATGATTAATAGACAGGTATTCAGGGCATCTTTATTTTTTTAGAGTATACATTTTATAAATTTATTTTTATATTATCAATATTTAATAAAATATTTTTAAAGATCCTAAAATAATAAATTATGATTCATCCATGTGATGGAATCTCATGCAGCCTTTAACATTTTTTCAGACACTCTCCTAAGCTGGTGCTGGAAGCACAAACTCATTCAGTAAATTCTTCCTACCTACAGCTAGTACCCAGAATTCATTCTTTAGTGGGAACATACAACTTTGTGTTTCTGTGATAAATTACTGTAGTAAAATAGGGAGACACAGCATGCCCTAGAAATTCAGAGGGAGCAGGTTGTCTCAAACAGGGATGGTGGAAGCTAGGGGTACAGGATAAGGGGAGGATCAGGAAAAGCTTCATGGCAAATATTCCATTGAAGCTGGGCCTCAGAGGATGACTAAGATTTGGGTTCATGAAGATCAGAGTCAGGAAGGTATTCCAGGTAGAGGGGGCAGCAAGGGCAGAGGCTTGAAGGCAGTAACCAGTGGGTTTTACGCAAAGAATAGAGAGAAGCGTTGGGTGAATTGTAAGGCACATATGAAGGGCCATATTGAGAAACAGAGTTGGAAAGGTAGATGGTTTTCTACTTCTTCCCAATTTCCCTATTCCTCTGCTTCTTTCCACAAAACTCTTTTCATTAACCAAATGGTGTCCAGCGAGAACGAATGAGATTCAAAAGACCAGCTTCCAGGCAAATAGCTCCAAATGTCTTTTGACAACGGAAACAGCAACTAGAAACCACGTGGAGTTTCGGAGACAGTCAGCAAGTGCACATTAATCATACCTGCGGGCTATCCCTCCCGCTTCCTGCATGTGGCCCACCCTTGTCTCCCTCCCCATCCTCCCCCACACACAGGGGAGGCGGCTGGCTCCATGGGAGTCCTGGAGCCCTAAGCTTCCCTGCCAGTGGCTGCTCTCAGCCTCCACCAGCTGCTCTTCTGTGGCAGGAAGAGGCAAGCGGCCAAAGGATTGTGTTTCCCACTTGCCAAGGAAGCCTGGGCCTCAAAGCCACAGGCTGAACTGCTTCAAGGCAGCAAGATGAAGGGACTTGTCTGATCATGGAAGGCCTTGACCACCCTCTCACCACCCACAGCACATGCCAGAGATTCAGATGGTTGATCTGACCTCATGACATCCTGAGTCACGCTACATGAGTGGTAACTTTGCCTAAACAATATTTTGAATTTGTAAAGAAAAGCAGGATTTTACACACTACAAAGGCCCTTCCCATGTGGATCAAAGCATTTTGCATCCTTTTAGAAGGTCAGCTCCAGGGGGAGGACCTCCCACATGCTTGGTCTCATCTGCTGCTGTTTGACTCCCAGATGGAAGTGCCCAGTGACTCCAGACCCCAGCCAGTGGGAATGCCCAAAGCAATGTCCAGTGTAAACCCACGTGTTGGCTCAAAAAAACCAATGCGAGCTTGGGCTATGTCAATAGGCCCTCTCTGCCTTAAGGGTGGCCTCATTATGCTCATTTAGGCAACCATTCATTCCACAAATATTTATAGAGCCATCACTCTGTGCCAGCTCCCAATCTCATCCAGTGCCTTAAAAAGAGTACCCGCTCCATAGTGAGCAAATATAGGGCTTCAGGCCTATTTGGTGATCTGCTAATATTTAGCTAGAGAGAAACCAAAAAACAAACGAGGTAGGAGGCATCAGATTGTATCAAGGGAGCTTGTGCCCCCCTCCCACCCCATCTCTCCCCTGGGTCTATCCTATCAAGAGCAAATCACACCACCGGTGTGCACAGTTTTAGGCTGGAAGGGTGTCTGTTTGCTGGAGTGAAGAGGGGTGATTAGAGAATTGCAGGTGTCCACGTGCCTGCATGTATGGCCCCATGTGGTGCTGGACAGTGGTGGGAGAGGTGGGGGAAAAGGGATCACGGCCAGTGGCCAAGAGCCAGGAAAAGGCTCTTACTACCCCACGGCATTCCAGTGCAGAACTCCGAGAAGTCCAAGAACTTATTTGAACTTGGATATCCAAGTACTTATGAGGTATATTTGTCAAGGTAGAAGGATAGAAAATTTATTTTTCAACATATTTTATCTTCATTTATAACTTTTAAATATTTAGACGTTTGGCCTATAGGTCTCCATTTGTGCTCTCATCCTAGGTCCTGCCCATGTTAGAGGCAAGACTGCTTCAGGCAGAAGGAAAGTGATCTCAGTGTAGAAATGCAGAAGGAATGAAGAATAAAGGAAAGTGTAAACATGTGAATTAGTGTAAATGAATATTGACTCTACAGAACAATAATAATGACCTATTCTTGTGTTTTAAATGTAAGTACAATTGAAATGCATGACAATAATATCAAAAAGAGTGGCAGCTGTAAATGGAGTTGTGTGTTTTAGGTCTTAGCATTGTCTGAGAACTGATAAATGTACTAATTTGTATGATACTCTAATACAGTAAGAACACAGTTATATATTTTAATGATTAAAAGAATAGTAAAAAATGTATAACTCATAAACTAATTGAAGGGGAAATAGAGTAGCAAAAGATATATTAATCTAAAAGAGGGCAAGAAGAGACAGAAAACCAAGTGTAAAACTTTTGGGACAATGAGAGACCAAATAATAAGAGAGTAGATATAGACCCAAACACATCTAAAATTACACTAAATGTAAATGGTAACAATACCCACTATTATAAGATAAAGACTGTAAGATGGAAGAAAAATAAACTAACTATATGCTGCTTACATGAGATGTACTTTAAATATATAAACACAGGTTGAAGGTGAAAGGAGGGAAAAAAGATATACAGTGCAAACACTAACCAAAAGACAGTAGATGAATATCAGATAATGTTATTAGCAAAAATCATCATTAGACAAAAAAGTACTATTTCAAAATTATAAAGGTGTTAATTCACCAGGAAAATATTTTAAAAATACTAAATGTGCATATAAAAATATAGCTTCAAAATATATAAAGCAAAAATTGACAGAACTAAAAAAATGAATGGGCAAATCTACAATCATAATTGGAGACTTTAACACACTTCTCTCAGTAGCTAATAGAGGAATGGAATCAGTAAGGATAAAAAAGATCTGGAAAATGTGATTATCAAATTGACCTAATAGACATATATAGAACACTGCATTGAACAACAGCATTATATACGTGTATATTTATATATATAAAATATTCATATTACATATAGCATATTTACATATGATATATATAATTATATATATATAATTTCCAATGATTAAACCATTGCAATTAAAATCATTCACAATATGTTCTCTTCTCCAACCACAGAATAATCAATCTAGGAAGAGAGAGAGAGAGGTTAATCAATCTAGGAAGAGAGAGAAAATCCTCAACTGCCTGGAAATTAAAGAATACATTTCTAAATAAACCATAAGTCACATGAGAAATCACAATAGAAAAAATACATATCTGTATCTATCTATCTATCAAGAAAATATTAAATATCAAAATTTGTGAATGAAGCTAACTAAACGTAGAGGGAAATTTATAGCCATAAATGCATTTATTAGAAAAGAATAAAAGCTGCAAATCAATTATCCACGCTTTCATCTCAAAAAACTAGAAACAAAGAACAAAAAAATAGACCTAAAGAATGTAGAAGAAAAGACATAAAAAGAATAAGAACAGAGAGAAATTAAATAGAAAACATAGAACAGAAAACTTCAACAAAATCAAAAGCTGGTTCTTTGAGAAGACATAAAACTGATACATCCCTGGAACAATAGATTAGTTTTAAAAAAAGAGAGAAAAGATATAAAGTATCGATATCAGGAAGGAAAAATAGGCATCACTACAGTTCCTCCCAATGCCTGGAAGGTGATAAGCACACACACCCCACACACACCAACACAAGTAGCACTGGGGAGGCTGAGGATGAGTGGCTGTAGCCATGTCAATATCCTGGTTGTGATATTGTGCTACAGTTTTACCAAGTGTTACCTTTGGCAGAAATGGGGAGAGGGTAACAGGACCTCTCTGTATTACTCTTTACATCATGTAAATCTATAGTTATCTCAATAAAACCTTCCATTAAAATGTACTAAGATTTCCTGAACAACTTTATGCTAATAAAATTGGAAATTCAGATGAAAAAAATTCCTAGAACAAAAATACATCTTACCAAAACTGATACTGGAAGAAATTTTAAAAATCTGAATATTCCTGTATCTATTAAATAGATTCAATGGTAATTTAAAACCTTTCCACAAAGAAATCTCCAGGCCCAGGTGGCTCTTAAGTGAATTCTTCCAACCATTTAAAAAAGGTTAGCACCAATATTAGTCAAGCTATTCCAGAGGGTGGAAAAGAGGAAATATTTCCTAACTCATTTCATGAGGCCAACATACATACCCATAATATGAAAAGCAGACAAGGACATTACAAGAAAGGAAAATTTCAGGTTAATCTCTCCCTCAAACACAAATGGCAAAAATCACAAACAAAATATTAACATATCCAATCCACAGTTATATTAAAAGGATACTATTTCATAACTAAGTTGAGTTTGTTCCAGGAATGCAACATTGTTTTAACATTCAAAAGAGTCAATCAATGTAACTCATCACATTAACAAGAATGAAGTAGAAAAATCCGTATGATTATCTCAATAAATGCAGAGAAAAGTCATTTGATAAAACTTAACAAATTCACTAGGGGAAAACTAAAACCTCTTTTCCAACTGCAAATAGAGGCAAACTTCCTCAATCCAATGAAGAGTATCTACAAAAATACAACAAACATCATACTTATTTGCCAAATAATGAAACGTTTCCCTTGAGCTCAGCAATGAAACAAGGATACTGCTGTCACCGCTTCTGTCCATCACTGTACTTTAGGCCCCGGCCAGCAAGACGTGTGTTGGGGGGGGTGGTATAAAAATTGGGAGGGAGAAACAGAGCTATGATTTTTCAAAAGTGGCAAAAAAAAAAAAAAAAGATTGTGTATGCTGAAAAACAAACCAAAAAAATCTATAATCAAACGTGAGAGAAATACATCATGTAAATGGATTGGAAGATTCAATATTGTAAAGATATCAGTTCTCTTCAAATTGATCTATAGAGTCAATGCAATTCCAATAAAATCTCACGAATAACCAAGTCTAATTGGAAGAATAAAGCTAGAGAACTTACAAACCAGATAAAAAAACTTATTATAAAACCACCATAATCAAAACTGAGTGGTATTAGTGCAAGAATAAAAAAATACGACTAACCAGAATGGAGAGACCAGAAACAGACCCACATGTGCATGTGGTCCTTGCCATATAAAAGAGATGACAGTGCTGTGCAGTGGGGCGAGAACAGGCCTCCAGAAAATAATGCTGGGACAATCGGATAGCCACATAGGAAAAAATTTAATGTATGCATCACAAAGTGTACAAAAACCAACTTGATATGAATTAAAGATCCAAATGTGAAAGATAAAACAACAAAGCTGCTAGAAGAAACATGGGAAAATATCTTTACAAGCTTGGGGCAGACAATAATTTCTTTAAAAGGATCTCTTGGTAACACTGGAGCCAGGCCCACTGTGTGGGATGTAAGTGTCTCCCTCTCACTTCTGCCACCTCCTTTGTCCCCCTCCCTCCACCCCCTCCCTCTGCATTCCCACCCCAATCCTACCTGCACACCCCACTGCTGTGGCGCCCTGCTAAGTCTCCAGGGAAGCACTGTCTACATCCTTGGCCCATAAGTGCAGGGCCTCCTGGAGGGGCGGACAACAGACTGCAGCTTGACCTAAGCTCGTTCTCTTGTTCTGAGATTGCTTCAATTCCACAGTAATTTAGCTGGACCCATTCCCCTCTAGGGAAGTCCCATAATGAAGGGCTCACATCCTATTCCTGTAGAATGCTCAGGGGACCCGAAAGGTAACCTAGAAGCTCCTTCAAGGATATAAGTCCCCGACTACACATCCTCTGGGTGGACCCTTTCTGCAGGGAAACTGAACAAGCAAATCCGGAGCTTGGAAGGGGACAAGCGACAGGATTACTTATGCTGGCACCTGTCCCCTTGTCTAGACTGCAAACTCCCGCGGGGAGGAATAGTGTCAAATGTGTTTCTTTATCCCTAGAGGATAGCTCAGAGCAGGTGCTTTGCCAACATTTGAAGAAACAGAGGAGAGGAATGAGGGACAAAGGAGGAGAGAGAGTGGAAAGAGAGGGGCCATTTGGTGAGCTTCAGTTCCACCCGCCTCAGCTCCCTTCCCTTTGGCCTCAATATCCTACTTAAAAGGCATTTAAAATACTTTTTCCATTTGAAAAAAGACAGTGGGTCTGGAGTAGCCAAGGAGTCCATGCATTTCCTTCTTTTAAAGGTCTGGGTCTTACAAATTGTGCTTTTGTCTGTTAGGTTAGGGAGTCTGGCTTGAACATCTTCCAGTTGAATCTGTCCCCAGGGGTCTGGAAGCCCCCTGAAGAAGGAGCCCCCATCAGTGCATTCATGCATGATATAGGGTCAGATGTTTGCTCCAGATTCCACACGGCCCGCCCTGCTTTGGCATGTCCCTGGGCAGTGACTTACTCAGCCCTGGTTGTGCCAAACACAACGCATCCAATAAGGCTTTTTTTTTTCAGTTGGCTGTTTATATAACTTCCTCTTCTTTAATTTCTCTATTAGGCGTTTCTAGAAGAGAGGCTGATGTCACAGGCCTCTTTCCAGATGTTGTTTTGAAATCAGTGTAACCATGGCATTGCTGGAGGCTGGGCCAACCGAGTCACGCCTGGGTGCAGGGCAGGGAAGGAGCCAGGACGGGGACTAGAGTGTCCCCGCAAGAAGGGAGGGAGATGTTACTGAGTACCCTGGGGCTCCTCCAGAAAGGCTGTTGGGACCAGCTGTCGCCTTTCACCTTCCTGCACAGTCACTTTCCATACGAAATGGGACCTGCTCAGGCAACTGAAACCCTCACTTGCTCAGAACTCACGAATGGATCAGTGGAGATCACCTGTGCTTCTTAAAAGGAAAAAAGACCTCAGGTTCTGAGCTGGCCGATACCCCTCTCTGCCATCTCAGTTCATGCCTGCCTCAAACTTGACTCAACTGTGCATACCACCCCTTCCCCACCCTCAGCAAATGAGCCTCTTTCCAGCCTCTGAGCCCCTGTACCTGTTCCTCTGTCCCTCCGCCCATTCTCGTCACTCACTGTGATCTGGACTACTTTACTTGGACATTCTGCTTTCAACAGTCACCTCCAGCGCTCCCTTCCCCAAACAGAGCTGCATATCCCTCCTCAGCATCCCATGATTTCCCTATGTATCTCTACCCATGACCTAAAATAGGAATGATCCGTTTTGCCCCTCTCTCCATCATTAGCCTACGAGCATCGCTAAAGCTACAATTCTTGCACACTGCCTGGCACATTGAAGGTACTCAATAAATATTATTGACTTCATTAATTACTTAGTTACTCAGTATCAGTCATTGTCCCCATCCTAAAACAGAAATAATAATATTTATTAAGGAATTACTATGTGTACTGTTCTGTTTTAGGTGCATTTTCTCATGTAAAGGCTTATAACTTTATCCTGATAAAACCCATACAAGGTATATACTATTATTAATATTCTCCTTTTAACAGGTGAGAAAATTGAGGCACAGAGAGATAAAGTGAATTGTCCAGGATCACACAGCTACTAAATGGGAAAGTTGGACCCAAACCGGAGCAGTCAGACTAATGAGGCCACACCCCTGACCCCTGTGCCATCCTGCCCCCAGAAATCATAACACTGCTGTAACTGCCTTCCTCTCAGGGCCTGGGGGGAAGGGGACAATGAGATAAGAGCTGCGAAAACACTTTTTAAACCAAAGTATTGTGCTCATGGAATCACAAAGAGATGACAGAGGTGCAGTTTCTCTTTGACTCCTTGCCAGCCTCCCCCGCTGCCTTCCTCCAGCCCTCCCCAGGCAGCCAGCCTCCCGCCGACCGCCCGACAGACGCCAAGCACAGAGCTCCAGACACACGCTCCTGGGCACAGTGGCCCCCGCATAGCACTCGGGGCTCCCTCACGCCCATCTCTGTGCTCATGCAGTTCCCTCCACCTGGAATTCTGCCCCCTGCTTAGTCACATCCTGCATCCTTCATGGAACCTCTCACCTTTCCTGACCATTTTTCCTGCCCCTAGTGTTTCCCATCTCAGAACACGGCACCTCCTCTCCCCAGAGCTGGTCAGTTCAAAACTTGCAGTTCAACACGTGCCTCTCACTCTCTACACTCGACATCCTCCCATCAGCGAATCCTGTTGGCTTTGCCTCCAACACAAATCCCTACCCTGACCATCTCAGAGCCTCTACCAGTACCATCTTAGGCCCATCATTGTCGGGGCTCTCCTCATGGTCTCCTTACCCTCCATTCTCTGCTCAGCAGCTGAATGCTCCCTAAAAGGATCATGTCACACCCCTGCTCAGTCTTCCACTGTTTTCTCATCCTTGTTAGAATAAAATTCCACATCTGGCCCCTGGCTACCACCCCAACTTCATCCTCTACCATTTCCTCCTTTCCCTGATTCCCTCTACAGGCTCTTCTCCTTGATGCTCCACAAGCACACTCTTTTCTTCATGTCTTTGCGCACGCTGTTCCTTCTGCCTGGAACATCGTTCGCGACAAACTAGGAGCCTGGCCAGGCTCCCCCAAACCCTCTGGGCTGCTGGCGCCTCCTTCTACCCTAATGGGTGAGCTCAGGTTGTATCAATAGAAGTCACATTGTGGGTGATGGAGCAGCCTGGGCTAGGTGGGGCCCTCGCAGAAGCTGCTCGTGTCTGGAGATGATTGGGGCTATCCCCTCTATGGGGCCTGATCTCCTAATCTGTTACATAATGTTACATGATGTTGTTTATTGTATACATGCTAAGCAATGATTTTCCTCTCCAAGGAGGCAAGTTGTGCAAAAGGACTAGACCCGTCCAAAGGTACTGGAATGCCTCCCCTATTGGCTGTTGGCATTCATGTGACTGTACCCAGTGGGGCTTGGCAGCAGCACATGGGAGAAGCCCCTCGGGGCTGGCCCATCACAGAGTGAGCCACGCTGGCTCCAAGGTTCAGGGCTGTTTGGACCCTTGAGAAACCCCACCTTTGATGGAAGGCTGAAGGCCCAGGACTTGAGAGAGAATAATTCGAGAGTAAAATTCTTTAATCAAACTCTATCTCATGGTACCCAGCAATTCCATCTCACTGTGATAACGAAAATTGAAACATGGTCTAACAGCAGAGAAAACATTCTGAACTTGGCAGGTCTCCAAACACAACTTGGTTTTCCCTCTCCCCCTTCCTTGTGTCTCCATGCACCGCCTGCATCACTCACAGCTGTGTCAGAACTGGCAGGGGTGCCTGGAGAACGCTCACAGTCACCACTCAGGGAGCAAACCCACTCATCCTGTCCTCTTCCTCCTGTTTGACGTAAGGTCTCCTCATCTGTCCAGGCTCTGTAAGTTGGGTTCTGTCACGTTCTCTACTGAGTGTGATTCCACCTGCCCATGGTATGCTGGACATTGCCTGCCTGGAGATGAGAACTGCCCAGAATATTGGCTATTGCATTTCCCAGCAGGGACCTGGGCTCAATTTACTGTGGACTGACACAGTCTCTTGCTGAATCTCGCAAGCAAGAAGGTCAGCTGAGTCCCATTCATTACCATGCTCATTGTTATCATTGCAGTGGACCCTGCCTCGAATTTTTCCTTGCTCTTGTTCAGAATTAGAACTCTGCGCCTTACTGACTTTGGAATAAAAGTGTTCAAAGACTTTAATTCATAACACCAGAACCCAACCGCAGACTCTTCCAGCCCCACAGATCCTGGGTGTACCTTCGTGAAGAACATCCTCCTACAATGCTTGCCTCGGTCACTCCCAGTTGCTTGGAGTTGAGTGGCCTCGGAGGCCAGTGCTAGATCAGGAATGCTGCTGGGCCCGGCCTCCGATGTGTCTGCCAGCTGCACAGATGAGTGGAAAATTCCCTCCTTGCCCTGGCCCAGGGAAATCTCAAAGGGATCAGGACATTTCTCATCGGGGCTAGAGCCATCGTCACTGGTCTTAGTGCTACAGAGGATCAGGGACCGGGAGATGGACCGGAATTTTGTGGATTTTCTGCTCTTGCCAGGACGGCTGTGAGTCTCCATCCTCAGAGAGGAAGTACTGCTGCCCTTCTTCCTATCCTGGTCTCTGGACCTCGGTGGACGGGCAGTGACTGGACTGGGCTTGGCCACCACTTCACGGGTCCCTGGAGGAAAGAGGAGACAGGGGGAAGCAATGTGACTCGCTGCTGACAAGTGGAGCTGGACGGAGTCCTGGAACTGAGCCGCGAGTGCCCGGCACCCGGGAAGCAGGACAGATGGGGACATCGCCCTCCACTGTCACCCGTCCCTTCAGGTTGCTGGCCAAATGGGACTTCGGTTGGCCCAAGTGTTTACTGCCCTGTCCACTCTCAGCCTCTTGGAGGCCAGGGATGATCATATCCAAACCCTCATTCTACAGACGGGGAAACTGAGGCACAGAGAAGGGAAGTGTAAACCCAGAGCCACAAGGGCACCAGCAGAAGAGCCAGTAATCAGAGTCGCACAGGGATTTGAGAGATCACAGAGACCTGTGCCTTGTGAGACTTCTAAACTGAAAAGCCATTCTCAGACAAAAGTCTACAGGGCCCTCCAGTCTGCAGAGCAGGTCAAAGGGGGAGGGAGATGAAGCTGCACCTGCCCGAGCCCTTCTTCTACCCTTGGTGACTCCTCTAGCAGCTCCAAAGGACCCTGGAATTCACGGAGCCCAGTTTGGAGACCACTGCTCTCTGCGGCCTCAGCTCACAGGCGAGGAGCCTCTGCTGGAGGAAGGTGGGAGTCTCAGGGGACGCCAGCCTGCCAGGGTGATGTGGGCATAGAAAGGAAGGAGCAGGGGAAGTGCCTGCAAAGGGCTCAGCGCACAAAAGGTGCTTGGTGAACCTGTGTGCCCTTCCCTGGGCCCGCGGTCACTCCCCCGCCAGGACTGCAGCCAGGCCTGGGGTCTCCCGCTCCCTCACCTGCCCTGCTGGATCAGACTCCCGCAGCCTCACGGACCAAAGACCGCCTTCCGCTTCAGGTCGGCATCCCTCAGCCCGGCCCGGCCCCCCCGGGAGGGCTCCTGGGGGCTGAGTTCCCGCGAGGCGGGCGGAAGGGGCCCAGATGCTGGCTTTACAGACGCTGAGGCTCGGGCCCAAGCTGCTAAAGCACCTGCGGCCAGGACAAGGCACCGCGGGGCGCGCGGCCCACTGGCACTGCCGTCTGCGCGCACCCAGTTCCAAAGAAGGAAAAGCAGAGCCTTCCGACAATTCGTTGAACAGGAGCCTTGCACAGAGGCCCCCGAAGAGAATTTCTTCTTAAAAGACTGTGGTTTTCAATACCCAAGTTGCAGAAATTTATTGTTTTCTATGTTAGCCTTTTAATTTTACGAATTTATTCACCGACCATGTAGAGGAACCAATAGCAATGAATTAAAACTAGTGAACAGGGCCGGCCCGGGCCGCAGCGGTTGAGTGCGCGCTCCGCTGCTGGCGGCCCGGGTTCGGATCCCGGGCGCGCACCAACACACCGCTTCTCCCGCCATGCTGTGGCTGTGTCCCACATAAAGTGGAGGAAGATGGGCACGGATGTTAGCCCAGGGCCAGTCTTCCTCAGCAAAAAGAGGATTGGCATGGATGTTAGCTCAGGGCTGATCTTCCTCACACACACACACAAAAAAACTAATGAATAAATAGTTGAGAGCGTACGATACACCAGGCACTGTTCTCGATGCCTTAGTATAAATTAACTCAATGTTGAGCCATTTCATCCAGCACCCTCTCGCCAATATCCTGAAGTCCTGTCTTCTGCGTCCTTCTGAGACAGGAACCAGCCCAATGAGACAGGGTCATCTGCAAGGCCCCTGGCCGAACAAGATAAGGCCCCTAACCAATCGGCAAGGTAGGAGAATCAAATAGAGACTACCACCAAGATCCATATTCCGCAGCCTCCCGACTCTCCCAGGGTTACGCACGCGCCCCAGCACCCAGGAATCCACTGAAGGTGACCCTAGCCCCATTAGCATAGTAAAAATCACACCCGGGGTGGAGAACTAGCATGCTAGTGATACATGCATCACATGTGGCAGCATGCTATGCAACAGCGCAGGCGCAAGCACAACCCCACCCCTACATGCCATGACAAGGCTCCTCCCCAGCCTTTGCCTAATAAAACCCCACAATCCTGCTCCCTAACGAGCCTCACCTGCCCCTTTCCTTTCCTTCCTTTCCACACTGGCTCCCTTGTGCCTCCCCTGTGCACAAGCCAATAAACTTTTACTTTCCTACTCCCGTTTGTTGTCTCTCTTGATTTCTATCCTGGGGGACAGCAAGGACCCACATGCCAGTGACATTTCCACCTTAAATGAGAGTAGACCCTCAACCACAGATGACTCCACACCTCTGCTGAGCCCCACCCTGACTGGGGGTTTTGGAGCCCTGGGGAGACACTCCCACTCCCCAGGAAACATTCACAGCCACCCACCAGGCCCCCAGCTCCAGCCAACAACTGTACGGTGTTTCCACAGTTAGCTTGGTCACACATTCTCAACAATGACTATCTCAACACATCACTTTATTAAAAATGAGATCGACCTCTCTCATCGTAACAGATATAATAAGGTCACCTTCTTCTTCACAGAAACATAAAAGTTATCAGACAGCAATTCCCCTGACTTCTTACCGCTGAATTTACACATCCATTTGCAATACGCACATATCTATGCACGCCCTTTGTAATGAAACACCCGCCCTCCTGCTGAGGCCAGGCCACCCTTCCGTTCTCTGGATTCCACTCCTCCAGGCTTTTCAGGCAGACCAACAATAAAAATAATAATAACTGACATTTATTTAGTGCTTATGATGTACCAAGCACTGTTCTAACTGCTTTACCATTTAATCCTCACAAAATCTACTATAGGCTCCATCAATACCCTCATTTTACAAAAAACGATAACTGAGGCACAGAGAGGTTAAGTAACTTCCTCAAGATCACACAGCTAGGACTCAGTGAAAGCAGGAATTAAACTGGGCAGTCTGACTCTGGAGCCTGCACCCTTATCCACAGCTTTGCTTTGCCATTGATTATTGTCTCTCTCGCTTTTAGCCCCCATCTCTCCCTCTGCACTGGGTCTTTTTTTTTTTTTGTGAGGAAGATCAGCCCTGAGCTAACATCCATGCTAATCCTCCTCTTTTTGCTGAGGAAGACCGGCTCTGAGCTAACATCTATTGCCAATCCTCCTCCTTTTTCTCCCCAAAGCCCCAGGAGATAGTTGTATGTCGTAGTTGCACATCCTTCTAGTTGCTGTATGTGGGACGCGGCCTCAGCAGGGCCGAAGAAGTGGTGCGTCGGTGTGCGCCCGGGATCCAAACCAGGGCCGCCAGCAGCGGAGCGCGTGCATTTAACCACTAAGCCACGGGGCCGGCCCTGCACTGGGTCTTGATCGTCAGCGTGTAACCTACTCAAATCATTGCTGGCTTTTAAAAAGTATGTGTTGACTCCAGATCCTCCTTTTGTCACCTGCCTCTTTTATCCCCTTCGTGTCTTCCTTCTTTTTCTTTTATTACGGTAAGAACACTCCCTCTGAGTGGGTTTCTAAGCATCAGCACAGCGCTGTTGTCTACAGGCACAGCAGGGGCAACAGGAGAGTACTCAGCCGTCCACATCTTGAACAAATGCTCTCCCTCCTGCACTTTCTGTGCACGTGCACCTCCTCATTGAGCCACAGCCCACAGAGTCTGCTTCCTTCCTCCAAAACCACCGAATCTCTCCTATCAGTTCTGCATTTTACATGCACCAAAGTCATGAACCCACGTCCAGAGGGCGTGATCTATTTGCTTAAAGCCTGCTGTATTCTGAGAGGGTTTGTTACCCAGTATATGAAGACTCAGATCTGTGGGCTGAAGAATACACAGAGTTCAAGCTTTTAGAGTCATTTTTTCCTTCTCATTGCTCTCCTTTACTTCCAGACATCACCTTTCAAATCTGAACTGTAAATGCCCTCCTTCCTACCACCATCCCTTGACACAGGAGCTCCTCTGCATTCTGAGAACTGGTGACTCTCAACACCAACGTCACTGCAAGTGTTAATGTACCCAAACCTCTTTCCATTTTGTTCAGCCTTGTTAGGACACTTCATAGTTCACCTGGGACTCATGGAGAAGGAAGTGTGCGTATGTGTGTACGTGCGTGCGTGCATGCACGTGTGTCGGTCACAGCCAGCACTGTTCCATTAGGCACGGAAATGAAAAACTGAAAGTTAATCAAAGTTTTGTGTTGAAATCCTCCTGGACTTTTGCTGGTGCTAAACAGAGAGAATATAAACATGGAGTTGCTGAGGGCCACCATGTGGAGAGGGCTACCTGAGAATGAAGCCAACAAAGAACGTACGGAAGGTACAGAGGCAGGGAGAGATGTGTAGAAAAAGATGAGAGAAAGGAAAGAGAACGGAGAGAAAGAGTGGGAAGGACTGAGTCTAGATGCTATTATATGAGCACCTAGATCCAGCCATGCCTTGAAGCCATTCTATCTATTCAGTTATGCAAACTAATACATTCCTCTTTTTACTTAAAAAAAAAAAAAAAGATCCTCCTGGAGTAGTGGTTCTTCTTTCTGACATTACTGGCATAAAGCATGGAAAACAGTGACACTCAAGGGCCAAGAGACTTTTGAAACCGTCTTTTATCCCACCCCAAAACAAGGAGAGGAGACAGTCACCCCAAGTCAAGGCCCAAACTCTCCTCCCCACCAGTGCTGGGCTTGGTCATAAAAGCCTCTTGCATTCTTTTTCCACCAAGCATTGCCACAGTCTGCATAGATTCTTGGGATACAAACCCAGTTCCCTTTCTTCTCCATATCCTCCCCCAACCCACAACAGCTGTCCCCTCAAAGGACAGCTCACTCACTGGGCTTTTTCCAGGACACAAACGTTTGGGAACCTTTGGGAGCAGGAGAAAGGCTGTGTTCTTCACTCAGTGGTGGAAAAGTTGGCTACATGCAGAATTTAAAAGAGCAGAGGGATAGAATTCATTGGTGGAAACTGCGCTACTCCCAGTGGACCCTTTGCAGGAGTGTCTGCTGAGTACTGTCGGTTTTTAAAAATAAGATTTTCCAGAGGGAATCGCGACTTCTGCGGCCTTGGCTCTCACACAGGATGGCGGGGTCCATGGGACGAGAGGCTGGTTATGCGCTGGGGGCAAGGGGCTAACCTTTCGGTCAAGAGCAAAGACAGTTTTTAAAATGAGCCTTCTCACTATGGAAACATGTTTTTTAAAAAAGGGAACAATTGCAAAAGGGTTGTAGAGGAGAAGCCAGAATTGGACTTCTGTGGGAGATGGCTTTCCCTAGGCCTGGCATAGAGCGAAGAGAGAGAATAATTGAAAACAGCCGGGGTCAGATGGCTCAGCTTAGCTTCGGTAATTGTGCTCAGGACAGTGGAACCAGCTCTTGCCCCCTGAGGGAATCAATGTCCGAGGAGCCTGGGGGCCAGCCTGTGCCACTCCCCAGCTCCATCTTCCTTCAAAGGGTTGGAACTAATGAGCTCTCTCTGACTTTGCCCCAGGCTCTACGCACTTGTGCCAAACTCTTTGCAGATTTTCTCTGCCTTCAGTGCATCCTCCACGAGACAGCCCTGTGTGTCTCTTCTGGAGGCTTCCCGGGGAAGCAGGCAGAGGTTTCCAACATGGGATCAGCTGCTCTCACTTCCCAGCAGAACATCCAAAGGATCTGCTTCTCCCTGGAAACTGCTCTCCTACTCCCAAGAGGCCTTTTCCCCAAACCATGATGCTGTTTGCTCTTCAGTTCTATCTTCCTCAGAGTGTTGGGGTGGGAAGGGGTCTCCTCTCACACACAGGAGGGACTGTGCCTCAAAGAGAGATGAGAGCTCATCATCATCACAGCTCTCAGCCAGTGTTCAGACCCACCGCGGCTGAGCTGTCATCTATATAGAAACTGCCGAGCCAAAAGATGCGGCTGAATTGCAGAGAAATAGATAGTTCCTTCCCTTTAAAGGAGTTTGAAAAACTTCCAGACTGTGTGCTGGGGAGCAGGATCCATAAGTACTCCCTCCCTCCCTCCTTCCTTCCCTCCTTCTCTCTCTCCCTCCCTCGCACCTTCCTTCCTTCTCTCCCTGCCTCCGTCCCTCCCTCCTTCCTTCCCTCTTTTCTCCCTCCTTCCTCCCTCCCTGCCTTTTCATTCATTTCATTCAGCAAGCACTTGAGGGGGAACTATATGGGTCTGTCACCATGCTGGACAGAACTAACCTACTGGAGGAAAGGCCACCCTATTTCCCTCTGGATAAAATACACTTACCTCCCTGGAGAACTTTGAGAGGGTAAGTAACCCTATGGAGAGAGGGACACTGATTGATACAATGTGTTTCCCGTTTCTGAGTTCTCTGACAGGGTCCTAGATCAAAGGGAAGTCTTAACGTTTGGTCACTCCTGCCCTGGGCTATTTTTTGTCTTGAACTGGGGAGTGACTGAGAGAAAAGAAAGGAAAAGAGAAAATGCATGGTTCCTTCTCTTTCTAAGAGAGTCTCTTTAATAGCATTTTGTGGGATCTGCAGCCGGGACTGGTCGTATGCATGTCTGTATGCACTGGAGACAGGACTAGAGGAATGGCACGGCCTCCGGGCCTGTTTCCCAGCTGGCAAAGGGAGCAGGTAGTGTTGAAGTCAGTCTTATACCTGTCATCTTTCTTCCTCTACACTGGGACCTCCTGGGGCGGAGAGACCACACCTCACTCATTATGAGCCTCACTGGGGCTTGGCACAGAGTAGGGGCGTTTGCCTGGTCCCTGAATGAATGAATGAATGGTAGATGAGCACCTCACACGTCCCTGCCAGCTGACCTTCCCTGCACCAACATAAGGTGGAATGTTCCCAGATGTGAAGGTAAATTTTACGTGTCGAGGGGGCGGAGGGTTACCCAGATAACTGGTAAATTTTCTGGGTGTGTCTGAGGGGATGTTTCCAGAAGAGATTAGCATTTGGATCAGTAGACTGAGTAAAGATGATCCGCCCTCCCCAGTATGAGTGGGCATCGTCCAGTCCGTGGAGGGCCGGAATAGAACAGAAAGGCACAGGAAGGGCAAATTCTCTCTCTCTCCTGCAGCTGGGACATCGTCTCCTCCCGCCCTCGGACACTGGTGCTCCTGGTTCTTGGGCCTGTGGACTCAGACAGGGATATACACCGTTGACCCCTGGTTCGCAGGCCTTGGGGCCTGGACCGGAACTGCACCCCTGGCTCTCCTGGGCCTACAGCTTGCAGAGGGCAGGTTTGGGGATTTTCTCAGCCTCCACAATCACAGGAGCCAGTCCCTCACCATAAATCTCCTTCTGTGTATCTCCATATATCCTCTTGGCTCTGTTTCTCTGGAGAACCCTACTAACGCACCTGGGAAAACATCCCCTCCAAGACCCAGACTGCAGGAGTCCAGGGAGCCAGCTGACGTCAGAGTGACAAGGAGAGAGCACCAGTCGGAGCCATCAGGA